>NC_136269.1:15483325-15755825 GCF_964187855.1 Myxine glutinosa | reverse complement strand
CGCCCAGGAGAGGCAAGCCCAGGGCGCGCCACGAAGGGCGGGGCTGTTCAGCCCCATGCCCAAATAAGGAAACAAGCCCGTGGCTCGCCACGAGGGGCGTGCCGTCGGCGCCATGCCCAAATAAGGAGACAAGCCCGTGGGATTACCATACAAGGTCACGAAACAGAGCACGGGGAGGAGGGCGGTACCGAAACCGAAGGGGGCGTGACAGACCCGTGCTGAAGGTTTTGGGAGAAGGGTGCGACGATCGCAGGGGACAAGCTACACCAGAGATATGGCAGAGGAGTCCAGGTGCGTAAGAGGGTTGGCAGTCCACCGGGAGAGAGTTCAGAGTTGCACCGGAGTTGCGTGAGAGATACGAAAAGCCTTTGACAAAGAGCCACTTCAACCAGCCCCGTTTCAATCAGCCGAGTGACCCTGCCGGCGTGCGCTGTAAAGCCGAATACAAGGAGCTGCCGGCTCCTCGCTTCCCGCCCAGAGTGGACCTGCTCGCCATGCCCTGTGATTTCACCTGCTCCTCCCTCCAAACGATTCCTACCCTTCCATCCATTTGCGTACGTGAGTTTGTTTTGTTCGTGCTGTCCTGGGTAGGTAATTAAGTCCGTATAAGCTAGTAATTTTCACTGTGTCACCTGCGTTTTCATGTCACCTGTAAATAATCGTGACTGCTCTTTTTGCTTATGTGTGTGTAAATAATAAACCCCGTTACTCTTCTGTATGTCTTCTTCTTCTTCCTCTTTGCATTCGTCGTCTTAGTCTTTTCCCGATTGAATAGCGGTGGCGCGATACGGCCAACGTTTGGGTGAATCGGGTTTAGTCGGGGAACAACTGTTCGGTCGTGGAGCCTCCGCTCGGCAAACAACATCCTTAACCGCGTACCGTAACAATTGGTGTCAGGAGTGGGATTCAGACCTGAAGCGTTTAACGCACTCAAAATTACAAAGTACCGAAATTGCTTTTGTTTTACAAAACCCGAATTTTGAAATCGCGCCATGGCTGGTCAAGGCGACGGGATGTCGGTGGGAGAAATAGTCGGGGTAGAATCGACCCAGGACCTCGGGGAAATGTATATGGAGGAGGTGGTTGAGGGGGTTCCAGGCGCGCAAAATGGCGCTCTCGCGCACGAGGTTACGGGCGCGCAAAATGGCGCCTCGCACATGGCTACGGCGACAGCGCCCGTGACCGTAGCAGCGCCACCGGTGGATTCGGACCTTTTTATGATACAAATGGGGGCCCTTATGGAGAGGCTAGAAGCCAAAATGGGACAAATGGGAAACCAAATGGTGGAATTAAGGGCTGATAGTGAGCGATTGGGGGGCAAAATGGGGGGCAAAATGGGCGAAATGGGGGGCAAAATGGGAGAAATGGGGGAACGGCTAGAAGCTAAATTTGAGGGGTTAGACAACGGGATAAAAGAGGTAAAGAATGGGTTAACGGGGGTGGAAAATAGAATGGCTGCCCAGGAGAATCAGTTAGAGGGGGTGAAAAATGGGTTAGAGGGGCTAGAAAATAGGATTGAAGACAAATTGCGGGAGATAGGGGAGCAATCCGCCCGAGAAATTAAACAAATGGGAGAGCAGATAGAGGAGGTAAAAATCGGGGTAGAAACCAAATTGGATGCTCAGAGGGATGAATTGGGACAGATGAGGGCAGCATCTACAAAAGAGAGGGAGGAGATGAAAGAGGAAATACGACGAGGTGTAAGTGAGGAGGTCTCGGGGGTACGCGAGGAGGTAAAGCGAGGTGAAAAGCGTATAGAGAAAGAGGTGAGGAATAATACGGCTAGGTTACAGGGGGGAATAGAGGGTCTGACGAGGGGAGTAGAACAGCTGACAGTGGGACAAAAGGAACTAGTGGACCAAGTGGAAAAGAACACGGCAATAATCGGGGGGTTAAAAGCGACACAAAAAGACATTAAGAACGAATTAATAGCGACACAGAACAGAAGGAATGTCAGATGGTACATGAGGGGTTGACGAAGAAGTTGGAAGAGGTGACAGAAGTAATGGAGACGAAGGACCGAGAGGTGAGGACGCACATAGAAACGGTTAAAGTGGCGTTAGAGGAAGAGATAGAGGGGGCGCACAGGGAGATGAAGGAAGTAAAGGAAAAATTAGAGGAGGTGGAAGAAGGGGTGAGTGAAATTAAGAAGAGACGAAGGGAAACTAAAAAGGAAATAAAGGAGGAGGTGATGGAATTGGTACAAGGTCTGTGCTTGAATCGTGATGATGTGCTCACTGACCAAATAAAGAGTTTGCCAGGTGGCAGAGGAGGTGCGGAGACGAGGTGTCAAGGTGAGTGGCGATATATTCGGAAATGTATATGATGTGAGGGGAGCTTCAGTCGGCTTGGGGGTTGATTTAGACCCGGGTGTTCGTGAGGGACCAATAGTGAGGTGTATGACTGGTCCGGAGTGTGTGGAAAGAGGAGGTGTACAAGGAGGTCTGGCTATGGGGAGTGAGGGGGGTGCTGGTGAGCAAGAATGTGCAGGTATGGAGTGGGTAGCGGGTTGCGGAAGGGCGACCCAGGCATCGACACCACGGGGGGTAGTGTTTGGAGGGACGGGGGACGCGCGGGAGCCCCCCGGGAATAGCGTACTGTGGGAGCCCGAACGGTTTGGTCCCGCGTTGATCCCGCAAGGAGTGTCTGAATCTGATGTCTGAAAAAGTCTTGATTTGATGCATTGCTTGTCTGAATCCGATATCTGAAAAAGTCTGATTTAATGCATTGCTTGTCTGAATCTGATATCTGAAAAAGTCTGATTTAATGCATTTCTTGTCAGAATCTGATGTCTGAAAAAGTCTGATTTAATGCATTGCTTGTCTGAATCTGAAAAAGTCTGATTTAATGCATTGCTTGTCTGAATATGATGTCTGAAAAAGTCTGATTTGATGCATTGCTTGTCTGAATATGATGTCTGAAAAAGTCTGATTTAATGCATTGCTTGTCTGAATATGATGTCTGAAAAAGTCTGATTTAATGCATTGCTTGTCTGAATATGAAAAAGTCTGATTTAATGCATTGCTTGTCTGAATCTGAAAAAGTCTGATTTAATGCATTGCTTGTCTGAATCTGATATCTGAAAAAGTCTGATTTAATGCATTTCTTGTCAGAATATGATGTCTGAAAAAGTCTGATTTAATGCATTGCTTATCTGAATCTGATGTCTGAAAAAGTCTGATTTAATGCATTGCTTGTCTGAATCTGATGTCTGAAAAAGTCTGATTTAATGCATTGCTTGTCTGAATATGATGTCTGAAAAAGTCTGATTTAATGCATTGCTTGTCTGAATGTGATGTCTGAAAAAGTCTGATTTAATGCATTGCTTGTCTGAATATGATGTCTGAAAAAGTCTGATTTAGTGCATTGCTTGTCTGAATCTGAAAAAGTCTGATTTAATGCATTGCTTGTCTGAATCTGATGCCTGAAAAAGTATGATTTAATGCATTGCTTGTCTGAATCTGATGTCTGAAAAAGTCTGATTTAATGCATTTCTTGCCTGAATCTGATGTCTGAAAAAGTCTGTTTTGATGCATTGCTTGTCTGAATCTGATGTCTGAAAAAGTCTGATTTGATGCATTGCTTGTCTGAATCTGATGTCTGAAAAAGTCTGATTTAATGCATTGCTTGTCTGAATCTGATGTCAGAAAAAGTCTGATTTAATGCATTGCTTGTCTGAATGTGATGTCTGAAAAAGTCTGATTTAATGCATTGCTTGTCTGAATCTGATGTCTGAAAAAGTCTGATTTAATGCATTGCTTGTCTGAATGTGATGTCTGAAAAAGTCTGATTTAATGCATTGCTTGTCTGAATATGATGTCTGAAAAAGTCTGATTTAATGCATTGCTTGTCTGAATCTGAAAAAGTCTGATTTAATGCATTGCTTGTCTGAATATGATGTCTGAAAAAGTCTGATTTAATGCATTGCTTGTCTGAATGTGATGTCTGAAAAAGTCTGATTTAATGCATTGCTTGTCTGAATATGATGTCCGAAAAAGTCTGATTTAATGCATTGCTTGTCTGAATGTGATGTCTGAAAAAGTCTGATTTAATGCATTGCTTGTCTGAATATGATGTCTGAAAAAGTCTGATTTAATGCATTGCTTGTTTGAATGTGATGTCTGAAAAAGTCTGATTTAATGCATTGCTTGTCTGAATCTGATGTCTGAAAAAG
Organism: Myxine glutinosa; assembly: GCF_964187855.1. NCBI lineage: Eukaryota > Metazoa > Chordata > Myxini > Myxiniformes > Myxinidae > Myxine > Myxine glutinosa. The sequence goes on along the minus strand of NC_136269.1, from coordinate 15,751,651 downwards.
TCTGATTTAATGCATTGCTTGTCTGAATCTGATGTCTGAAAAAGTCTGATTTAATGCATTGCTTGTCTGAATCTGATGTCTGAAAAAGTCTGATTTAATGCATTGCTTGTCTGAATCTGATGTCTGAAAAAGTCTGATTTAATGCATTACTTGTCTGAATCTGAAAAAATCTGATTTAATGCATTGCTTGTCTGAATCTGACGTCTGAAAAAGTCTGATTCAATGCATTGCTTGTCTGAATCTGACGTCTGAAAAAGTCTGATTCAATGCATTGCTTGTCTGAATCTGATGCCTGAAAAAGTCTGATTTAATGCATTTCTTGTCTGAATCTGATGTCTGAAAAAGTCTGATTTGATGCATTGCTTGTCTGAATCTGATGTCTGAAAAAGTCTGATTTAATGCATTGCTTGTCTGAATCTGATGTCTGAAAAAGTCTGATTTAATGCATTGCTTGTCTGAATATGATGTCTGAAAAAGTCTGATTTAATGCATTGCTTGTCTGAATATGATGTCTGAAAAAGTCTGATTTAATGCATTGCTTGTCTGAATCTGAAAAAGTCTGATTTAATGCATTGCTTGTCTGAATATGATGTCTGAAAAAGTCTGATTTGATGCATTGCTTGTCTGAATATGATGTCTGAAAAAGTCTGATTTAATGCATTGCTTGTCTGAATATGATGTCTGAAAAAGTCTGATTTAATGCATTGCTTGTCTGAATATGATGTCTGAAAAAGTTTGATTGAATGCATTGCTTATCTGAATCTGAAAAAGTCTGATTTAATGCATTGCTTGTCTGAATTTGGAAAAGTCTGATTTAATGCATTGCTTGTCTGAATCTGATGTCTGAAAAAGTCTGATTTCATGCATTGCTTGTCTGAATCTGATATCGGAAAAAGTCTGATTTAATGCATTGCTTGTCTGAATCTGATGTCTGAAAAAGTCTGATTTAATGCATTACTTGTCTGAATCTGAAAAAGTCTGATTTAATGCATTGCTTGTCTGAATCTGATGCCTGAAAAAGTCTGATTTAATGCATTTCTTGCCTGAATCTGATGTCTGAAAAAGTCTGTTTTGATGCATTGCTTGTCTGAATCTGATGTCTGAAAAAGTCTGATTTAATGCATTGCTTGTCTGAATCTGATGTCTGAAAAAGTCTGATTTAATGCATTTCTTGCCTGAATCTGATGTCTGAAAAAGTCTGTTTTGATGCATTGCTTGTCTGAATCTGATGTCTGAAAAAGTCTGATTTGATGCATTGCTTGTCTGAATCTGATGTCTGAAAAAGTCTGATTTAATGCATTGCTTGTCTGAATCTGATGTCAGAAAAAGTCTGATTTAATGCATTGCTTGTCTGAATGTGATGTCTGAAAAAGTCTGATTTAATGCATTGCTTGTCTGAATGTGATGTCTGAAAAAGTCTGATTTAATGCATTGCTTGTCTGAATATGATGTCTGAAAAAGTCTGATTTAATGCATTGCTTGTCTGAATCTGAAAAAGTCTGATTTAATGCATTGCTTGTCTGAATATGATGTCTGAAAAAGTCTGATTTAATGCATTGCTTGTCTGAAAAAGTCTGATTTAATGCATTGCTTGTCTGAATCTGATGTCTGAAAAAGTCTGATTTAATGCATTGCTTGTCTGAATGTGATGTCTGAAAAAGTCTGATTTAATGCATTGCTTGTCTGAATATGATGTCTGAAAAAGTCTGATTTAATGCATTGCTTGTCTGAATCTGAAGAAGTCTGATTTAATGCATTGCTTGTCTGAATATGATGTCTGAAAAAGTCTGATTTAATGCATTGCTTGTCTGAATGTGATGTCTGAAAAAGTCTGATTTAATGCATTGCTTGTCTGAATATGATGTCTGAAAAAGTCTGATTTAATGCATTGCTTGTCTGAATGTGATGTCTGAAAAAGTCTGATTTAATGCATTGCTTGTCTGAATATGATGTCTGAAAAAGTCTGATTTAATGCATTGCTTGTTTGAATGTGATGTCTGAAAAAGTCTGATTTAATGCATTGCTTGTCTGAATCTGATGTCTGAAAAAGTCTGATTTAATGCATTGCTTGTCTGAATCTGATGTCTGAAAAAGTCTGATTTAATGCATTACTTGTCTGAATCTGAAAAAGTCTGATTTAATGCATTGCTTGTCTGAATATGATGTCTGAAAAAGTCTGATTTAATGCATTGCTTGTCTGAATGTGATGTCTGAAAAAGTCTGATTTAATGCATTGCTTGTCTGAATATGATGTCTGAAAAAGTCTGATTTAATGCATTGCTTGTCTGAATCTGATGTCTGAAAAAGTCTGATTTAATGCATTGCTTGTCTGAATCTGATGTCTGAAAAAGTCTGATTTAATGCATTGCTTGTCTGAATCTGATGTCTGAAAAAGTCTGATTTAATGCATTACTTGTCTGAATCTGAAAAAGTCTGATTTAATGCATTGCTTGTCTGAATCTGACGTCTGAAAAAGTCTGATTCAATGCATTGCTTGTCTGAATCTGATGCCTGAAAAAGTCTGATTTAATGCATTGCTTGTCTGAGTCTGATGTCTGAAAAAGTCTGATTTAATGCATTGCTTGTCTGAATATGATGTCTGAAAAAGTCTGATTTAATGCATTGCTTGTCTGAATATGATGTCTGAAAAAGTCTGATTTAATGCATTGCTTGTCTGAATCTGATGTCTGAAAAAGTCTGATTTAATGCATTTCTTGTCTGAATCTGATGTCTGAAAAAGTCTGATTTAATGCATTGCTTGTCTGAATCTGAAAAAGTCTGATTTAATGCATTGCTTGTCTGAATATGATGTCTGAAAAAGTCTGATTTGATGCATTGCTTGTCTGAATATGATGTCTGAAAAAGTCTGATTTAATGCATTGCTTGTCTGAATATGATGTCTGAAAAAGTTTGATTGAATGCATTGCTTGTCTGAATCTGAAAAAGTCTGATTTAATGCATTGCTTGTCTGAATTTGAAAAAGTCTGATTTAATGCATTGCTTGTCTGAATATGATGTCTGAAAAAGTTTGATTTAATGCATTGCTTGTCTGAATGTGATGTCTGAAAAAGTCTGATTTAATGCATTGCTTGTCTGAATCTGAAAAAGTTTGATTGAATGCATTGCTTGTCTGAATCTGAAAAAGTCTGATTTAATGCATTGCTTGTCTGAATTTGAAAAAGTCTGATTTAATGCATTGCTTGTCTGAATCTGAAAAAGTTTGATTGAATGCATTGCTTATCTGAATCTGAAAAAGTCTGATTTAATGCATTGCTTGTCTGAATTTGAAAAAGTCTGATTTAATGCATTGCTTGTCTGAATCTGATGTCTGAAAAAGTCTGATTTCATGCATTGCTTGTCTGAATCTGATATCGGAAAAAGTCTGATTTAATGCATTGCTTGTCTGAATCTGATGTCTGAAAAAGTCTGATTTAATGCATTACTTGTCTGAATCTGAAAAAGTCTGATTTAATGCATTTCTTGCCTGAATCTGATGTCTGAAAAAGTCTGTTTTGATGCATTGCTTGTCTGAATCTGATGTCTGAAAAAGTCTGATTTAATGCATTGCTTGTCTGAATCTGATGTCTGAAAAAGTCTGATTTAATGCATTTCTTGCCTGAATCTGATGTCTGAAAAAGTCTGTTTTGATGCATTGCTTGTCTGAATCTGATGTCTGAAAAAGTCTGATTTGATGCATTGCTTGTCTGAATCTGATGTCTGAAAAAGTCTGATTTAATGCATTGCTTGTCTGAATCTGATGTCAGAAAAAGTCTGATTTAATGCATTGCTTGTCTGAATGTGATGTCTGAAAAAGTCTGATTTAATGCATTGCTTGTCTGAATGTGATGTCTGAAAAAGTCTGATTTAATGCATTGCTTGTCTGAATATGATGTCTGAAAAAGTCTGATTTAATGCATTGCTTGTCTGAATCTGAAAAAGTCTGATTTAATGCATTGCTTGTCTGAATATGATGTCTGAAAAAGTCTGATTTAATGCATTGCTTGTCTGAAAAAGTCTGATTTAATACATTGCTTGTCTGAATCTGATGTCTGAAAAAGTCTGATTTAATGCATTGCTTGTCTGAATGTGATGTCTGAAAAAGTCTGATTTAATGCATTGCTTGTCTGAATATGATGTCTGAAAAAGTCTGATTTAATGCATTGCTTGTCTGAATCTGAAAAAGTCTGATTTAATGCATTGCTTGTCTGAATATGATGTCTGAAAAAGTCTGATTTAATGCATTGCTTGTCTGAATGTGATGTCTGAAAAAGTCTGATTTAATGCATTGCTTGTCTGAATATGATGTCTGAAAATGTCTGATTTAATGCATTGCTTGTCTGAATGTGATGTCTGAAAAAGTCTGATTTAATGCATTGCTTGTCTGAATATGATGTCTGAAAAAGTCTGATTTAATGCATTGCTTGTTTGAATGTGATGTCTGAAAAAGTCTGATTTAATGCATTGCTTGTCTGAATCTGATGTCTGAAAAAGTCTGATTTAATGCATTGCTTGCCTGAATCTGATGTCTGAAAAAGTCTGATTTAATGCATTACTTGTCTGAATCTGAAAAAGTCTGATTTAATGCATTGCTTGTCTGAATATGATGTCTGAAAAAGTCTGATTTAATGCATTGCTTGTCTGAATGTGATGTCTGAAAAAGTCTGATTTAATGCATTGCTTGTCTGAATATGATGTCTGAAAAAGTCTGATTTAATGCATTGCTTGTCTGAATCTGATGTCTGAAAAAGTCTGATTTAATGCATTGCTTGTCTGAATCTGATGTCTGAAAAAGTCTGATTTAATGCATTGCTTGTCTGAATCTGATGTCTGAAAAAGTCTGATTTAATGCATTACTTGTCTGAATCTGAAAAAGTCTGATTTAATGCATTGCTTGTCTGAATCTGACGTCTGAAAAAGTCTGATTCAATGCATTGCTTGTCTGAATCTGATGCCTGAAAAAGTCTGATTTAATGCATTGCTTGTCTGAATATGATGTCTGAAAAAGTCTGATTTAATGCATTTCTTGTCTGAATCTGATGTCTGAAAAAGTCTGATTTGATGCATTGCTTGTCTGAATCTGATATCTGAAAAAGTCTGATTTAATGCATTGCTTGTCTGAGTCTGATGTCTGAAAAAGTCTGATTTAATGCATTGCTTGTCTGAATCTGATGTCTGAAAAAGTCTGATTTAATGCATTGCTTGTCTGAATATGATGTCTGAAAAAGTCTGATTTAATGCATTGCTTGTCTGAATATGATGTCTGAAAAAGTCTGATTTAATGCATTGCTTGTCTGAATCTGATGTCTGAAAAAGTCTGATTTAATGCATTTCTTGTCTGAATCTGATGTCTGAAAAAGTCTGATTTAATGCATTGCTTGTCTGAATCTGAAAAAGTCTGATTTAATGCATTGCTTGTCTGAATATGATGTCTGAAAAAGTCTGATTTGATGCATTGCTTGTCTGAATATGATGTCTGAAAAAGTCTGATTTAATGCATTGCTTGTCTGAATATGATGTCTGAAAAAGTCTGATTTAATGCATTGCTTGTCTGAATATGATGTCTGAAAAAGTTTGATTTAATGCATTGCTTGTCTGAATATGATGTCTGAAAAAGTCTGATTTCATGCATTGCTTGTCTGAATCTGAAAAAGTCTGATTTAATGCATTGCTTGTCTGAATCTGAAAAAGTCTGATTTAATGCATTGCTTGTCTGAATCTGATGTCTGAAAAAGTCTGATTTCATGCATTGCTTGTCTGAATCTGATATCGGAAAAAGTCTGATTTAATGCATTGCTTGTCTGAATCTGATGTCTGAAAAAGTCTGATTTAATGCATTTCTTGTCTGAATCTGATGTCTGAAAAAGTCTGATTTTTAATGCATTGCTTGTCTGAATCTGATGTCTGAAAAAGTCTGATTTAATGCATTGCTTGTCTGAATCTGATGTCTGAAAAAGTCTGATTTAATGCATTGCTTGTCTGAATCTGATGTCTGAAAAAGTCTGATTTAATGCATTGCTTGTCTGAATCTGATGTCTGAAAAAGTCTGATTTAATGCATTACTTGTCTGAATCTGAAAAAGTCTGATTTAATGCATTGCTTGTCTGAATATGATGTCTGAAAAAGTCTGATTTGATGCATTGCTTGTCTGAATATGATGTCTGAAAAAGTCTGATTTAATGCATTGCTTGTCTGAATATGATGTCTGAAAAAGTCTGATTTAATGCATTGCTTGTCTGAATATGATGTCTGAAAAAGTTTGATTTAATGCATTGCTTGTCTGAATCTGATGTCTGAAAAAGTCTGATTTAATGCATTGCTTGTCTGAATATGATGTCTGAAAAAGTCTGATTTAATGCATTGCTTGTCTGAATCTGAAAAAGTCTGATTTAATGCATTGTTTTTCTGAATCTGATGTCTGAAAAAGTCTGATTTCATGCATTGCTTGTCTGAATCTGATATCGGAAAAAGTCTGATTTAATGCATTGCTTGTCTGAATCTGATGTCTGAAAAAGTCTGATTTAATGCATTTCTTGTCTGAATCTGATGTCTGAAAAAGTCTGATTTTTAATGCATTGCTTGTCTGAATCTGATGTCTGAAAAAGTCTGATTTAATGCATTGCTTGTCTGAATCTGATGTCTGAAAAAGTCTGATTTAATGCATTGCTTGTCTGAATCTGATGTCTGAAAAAGTCTGATTTAATGCATTACTTGTCTGAATCTGAAAAAGTCTGATTTAATGCATTGCTTGTCTGAATCTGACGTCTGAAAAAGTCTGATTCAATGCATTGCTTGTCTGAATCTGATGCCTGAAAAAGTCTGATTTAATGCATTGCTTGTCTGAATCTGACGTCTGAAAAAGTCTGATTCAATGCATTGCTTGTCTGAATCTGATGCCTGAAAAAGTCTGATTTAATGCATTGCTTGTCTGAATATGATGTCTGAAAAAGTCTGATTTAATGCATTTCTTGTCTGAATCTGATGTCTGAAAAAGTCTGATTTGATGCATTGCTTGTCTGAATCTGATGTCTGAAAAAGTCTGATTTAATGCATTGCTTGTCTGAGTCTGATGTCTGAAAAAGTCTGATTTAATGCATTGCTTGTCTGAATCTGATGTCTGAAAAAGTCTGATTTAATGCATTGCTTGTCTGAATATGATGTCTGAAAAAGTCTGATTTAATGCATTGCTTGTCTGAATATGATGTCTGAAAAAGTCTGATTTAATGCATTCCTTGTCTGAATATGATGTCTGAAAAAGTCTGATTTAATGCATTGCTTGTCTGAATATGATGTCTGAAAAAGTCTGATTTAATGCATTGCTTGTCTGAATATGATGTCTGAAAAAGTCTGATTTAATGCATTTCTTGTCTGAATCTGATGTCTGAAAAAGTCTAATTTAATGCATTGCTTGTCTGAATCTGAAAAAGTCTGATTTAATGCATTGCTTGTCTGAATATGATGTCTGAAAAAGTCTGATTTAATGCATTGCTTGTCTGAATATGATGTCTGAAAAAGTCTGATTTAATGCATTGCTTGTCTGAATATGATGTCTGAAAAAGTTTGATTTAATGCATTGCTTGTCTGAATCAGAAAAAGTCTGATTTAATGCATTGCTTGTCTGAATCTGATGTCTGAAAAAGTCTGATTTCATGCATTGCTTGTCTGAATCTGATATCGGAAAAAGTCTGATTTAATGCATTGCTTGTCTGAATCAGAAAAAGTCTGATTTAATGCATTGCTTGTCTGAATCTGATGTCTGAAAAAGTCTGATTTCATGCATTGCTTGTCTGAATCTGATATCGGAAAAAGTCTGATTTAATGCATTGCTTGTCTGAATCTGATGTCTGAAAAAGTCTGATTTCATGCATTGCTTGTCTGAATCTGATATCGGAAAAAGTCTGATTTAATGCATTGCTTGTCTGAATCTAATGTCTGAAAAAGTCTGATTTAATGCATTGCTTGTCTGAATCTGATGTCTGAAAAAGTCTGATTTAATGCATTGCTTGTCTGAATGTGATGTCTGAAAAAGTATGATTTAATGCATTGCTTGTCTGAATCTGAAAAAGTCTGATTTAATGCATTGCTTGTCTGAATCTGATGCCTGAAAAAGTCTGATTTAATGCATTGCTTGTCTGAATGTGATGTCTGAAAAAGTCTGATTTAATGCATTGCTTGTCTGAATATGATGTCTGAAAAAGTCTGATTTAGTGCATTGCTTGTCTGAATCTGAAAAAGTCTGATTTAATGCATTGCTTGTCTGAATCTGAAAAAGTCTGATTTAATGCATTGCTTGTCTGAATGTGATGTCTGAAAAAGTCTGATTTAATGCATTTCTTGTCTGAATCTGATGTCTGAAAAAGTCTGATTTAATGCATTGCTTGTCTGAATATGATGTCTGAAAAAGTCTGATTCAATGCATTGCTTGTCTGAATCTGATGCCTGAAAAAGTCTGATTTCATGCATTGCTTGTCTGAATCTGATGTCTGAAAAATTCTGATTTAATGCATTTCTTGTCTGAATCTGATGTCTGAAAAAGTCTGATTTAATGCATTGCTTGTCTGAATATGATGTCTGAAAAAGTCTGATTTAATGCATTGCTTGTCTGAATCTGAAAAAGTCTGATTTAATGCATTGCTTGTCTGAATATGATGTCTGAAAAAGTCTGATTTAATGCATTGCTTGTCTGAATGTGATGTCTGAAAAAGTCTGATTTAATGCATTGCTTGTCTGAATATGATGTCTGAAAAAGTCTGATTTAATGCATTGCTTGTCTGAATCTGATGTCTGAAAAAGTCTGATTTAATGCATTGCTTGTCTGAATCTGATGTCTGAAAAAGTCTGATTTAATGCATTGCTTGTCTGAATCTGATGTCTGAAAAAGTCTGATTTAATGCATTGCTTGTCTGAATCTGATGTCTGAAAAAGTCTGATTTAATGCATTACTTGTCTGAATCTGAAAAAATCTGATTTAATGCATTGCTTGTCTGAATCTGACGTCTGAAAAAGTCTGATTCAATGCATTGCTTGTCTGAATCTGACGTCTGAAAAAGTCTGATTCAATGCATTGCTTGTCTGAATCTGATGCCTGAAAAAGTCTGATTTAATGCATTTCTTGTCTGAATCTGATGTCTGAAAAAGTCTGATTTGATGCATTGCTTGTCTGAATCTGATGTCTGAAAAAGTCTGATTTAATGCATTGCTTGTCTGAATCTGATGTCTGAAAAAGTCTGATTTAATGCATTGCTTGTCTGAATATGATGTCTGAAAAAGTCTGATTTAATGCATTGCTTGTCTGAATATGATGTCTGAAAAAGTCTGATTTAATGCATTGCTTGTCTGAATCTGAAAAAGTCTGATTTAATGCATTGCTTGTCTGAATATGATGTCTGAAAAAGTCTGATTTGATGCATTGCTTGTCTGAATATGATGTCTGAAAAAGTCTGATTTAATGCATTGCTTGTCTGAATATGATGTCTGAAAAAGTCTGATTTAATGCATTGCTTGTCTGAATATGATGTCTGAAAAAGTCTGATTTAATGCATTGCTTGTCTGAATATGATGTCTGAAAAAGTCTGATTTAATGCATTGCTTGTCTGAATCTGAAAAAGTCTGATTTAATGCATTGCTTGTCTGAATATGATGTCTGAAAAAGTTTGATTGAATGCATTGCTTATCTGAATCTGAAAAAGTCTGATTTAATGCATTGCTTGTCTGAATTTGGAAAAGTCTGATTTAATGCATTGCTTGTCTGAATCTGATGTCTGAAAAAGTCTGATTTCATGCATTGCTTGTCTGAATCTGATATCGGAAAAAGTCTGATTTAATGCATTGCTTGTCTGAATCTGATGTCTGAAAAAGTCTGATTTAATGCATTACTTGTCTGAATCTGAAAAAGTCTGATTTAATGCATTGCTTGTCTGAATCTGATGCCTGAAAAAGTCTGATTTAATGCATTTCTTGCCTGAATCTGATGTCTGAAAAAGTCTGTTTTGATGCATTGCTTGTCTGAATCTGATGTCTGAAAAAGTCTGATTTAATGCATTGCTTGTCTGAATCTGATGTCTGAAAAAGTCTGATTTAATGCATTTCTTGCCTGAATCTGATGTCTGAAAAAGTCTGTTTTGATGCATTGCTTGTCTGAATCTGATGTCTGAAAAAGTCTGATTTGATGCATTGCTTGTCTGAATCTGATGTCTGAAAAAGTCTGATTTAATGCATTGCTTGTCTGAATCTGATGTCAGAAAAAGTCTGATTTAATGCATTGCTTGTCTGAATGTGATGTCTGAAAAAGTCTGATTTAATGCATTGCTTGTCTGAATGTGATGTCTGAAAAAGTCTGATTTAATGCATTGCTTGTCTGAATATGATGTCTGAAAAAGTCTGATTTAATGCATTGCTTGTCTGAATCTGAAAAAGTCTGATTTAATGCATTGCTTGTCTGAATATGATGTCTGAAAAAGTCTGATTTAATGCATTGCTTGTCTGAAAAAGTCTGATTTAATGCATTGCTTGTCTGAATCTGATGTCTGAAAAAGTCTGATTTAATGCATTGCTTGTCTGAATGTGATGTCTGAAAAAGTCTGATTTAATGCATTGCTTGTCTGAATATGATGTCTGAAAAAGTCTGATTTAATGCATTGCTTGTCTGAATCTGAAGAAGTCTGATTTAATGCATTGCTTGTCTGAATATGATGTCTGAAAAAGTCTGATTTAATGCATTGCTTGTCTGAATGTGATGTCTGAAAAAGTCTGATTTAATGCATTGCTTGTCTGAATGTGATGTCTGAAAAAGTCTGATTTAATGCATTGCTTGTCTGAATATGATGTCTGAAAAAGTCTGATTTAATGCATTGCTTGTTTGAATGTGATGTCTGAAAAAGTCTGATTTAATGCATTGCTTGTCTGAATCTGATGTCTGAAAAAGTCTGATTTAATGCATTGCTTGTCTGAATCTGATGTCTGAAAAAGTCTGATTTAATGCATTACTTGTCTGAATCTGAAAAAGTCTGATTTAATGCATTGCTTGTCTGAATATGATGTCTGAAAAAGTCTGATTTAATGCATTGCTTGTCTGAATGTGATGTCTGAAAAAGTCTGATTTAATGCATTGCTTGTCTGAATATGATGTCTGAAAAAGTCTGATTTAATGCATTGCTTGTCTGAATCTGATGTCTGAAAAAGTCTGATTTAATGCATTGCTTGTCTGAATCTGATGTCTGAAAAAGTCTGATTTAATGCATTGCTTGTCTGAATCTGATGTCTGAAAAAGTCTGATTTAATGCATTACTTGTCTGAATCTGAAAAAGTCTGATTTAATGCATTGCTTGTCTGAATCTGACGTCTGAAAAAGTCTGATTCAATGCATTGCTTGTCTGAATCTGATGCCTGAAAAAGTCTGATTTAATGCATTGCTTGTCTGAGTCTGATGTCTGAAAAAGTCTGATTTAATGCATTGCTTGTCTGAATATGATGTCTGAAAAAGTCTGATTTAATGCATTGCTTGTCTGAATCTGATGTCTGAAAAAGTCTGATTTAATGCATTTCTTGTCTGAATCTGATGTCTGAAAAAGTCTGATTTAATGCATTGCTTGTCTGAATCTGAAAAAGTCTGATTTAATGCATTGCTTGTCTGAATATGATGTCTGAAAAAGTCTGATTTGATGCATTGCTTGTCTGAATATGATGTCTGAAAAAGTCTGATTTAATGCATTGCTTGTCTGAATATGATGTCTGAAAAAGTTTGATTGAATGCATTGCTTGTCTGAATCTGAAAAAGTCTGATTTAATGCATTGCTTGTCTGAATTTGAAAAAGTCTGATTTAATGCATTGCTTGTCTGAATATGATGTCTGAAAAAGTTTGATTTAATGCATTGCTTGTCTGAATGTGATGTCTGAAAAAGTCTGATTTAATGCATTGCTTGTCTGAATCTGAAAAAGTTTGATTGAATGCATTGCTTATCTGAATCTGAAAAAGTCTGATTTAATGCATTGCTTGTCTGAATGTGATGTCTGAAAAAGTCTGATTTAATGCATTGCTTGTCTGAATCTGAAAAAGTCTGATTTAATGCATTGCTTGTCTGAATCTGAAAAAGTCTGATTTAATGCATTGCTTGTCTGAATTTGAAAAAGTCTGATTTAATGCATTGCTTGTCTGAATCTGATGTCTGAAAAAGTCTGATTTCATGCATTGCTTGTCTGAATCTGATATCGGAAAAAGTCTGATTTAATGCATTGCTTGTCTGAATCTGATGTCTGAAAAAGTCTGATTTAATGCATTACTTGTCTGAATCTGAAAAAGTCTGATTTAATGCATTGCTTGTCTGAATCTGATGCCTGAAAAAGTCTGATTTAATGCATTTCTTGCCTGAATCTGATGTCTGAAAAAGTCTGTTTTGATGCATTGCTTGTCTGAATCTGATGTCTGAAAAAGTCTGATTTAATGCATTGCTTGTCTGAATCTGATGTCTGAAAAAGTCTGATTTAATGCATTTCTTGCCTGAATCTGATGTCTGAAAAAGTCTGTTTTGATGCATTGCTTGTCTGAATCTGATGTCTGAAAAAGTCTGATTTGATGCATTGCTTGTCTGAATCTGATGTCTGAAAAAGTCTGATTTAATGCATTGCTTGTCTGAATCTGATGTCAGAAAAAGTCTGATTTAATGCATTGCTTGTCTGAATGTGATGTCTGAAAAAGTCTGATTTAATGCATTGCTTGTCTGAATGTGATGTCTGAAAAAGTCTGATTTAATGCATTGCTTGTCTGAATATGATGTCTGAAAAAGTCTGATTTAATGCATTGCTTGTCTGAATCTGAAAAAGTCTGATTTAATGCATTGCTTGTCTGAATATGATGTCTGAAAAAGTCTGATTTAATGCATTGCTTGTCTGAAAAAGTCTGATTTAATACATTGCTTGTCTGAATCTGATGTCTGAAAAAGTCTGATTTAATGCATTGCTTGTCTGAATGTGATGTCTGAAAAAGTCTGATTTAATGCATTGCTTGTCTGAATATGATGTCTGAAAAAGTCTGATTTAATGCATTGCTTGTCTGAATCTGAAAAAGTCTGATTTAATGCATTGCTTGTCTGAATATGATGTCTGAAAAAGTCTGATTTAATGCATTGCTTGTCTGAATGTGATGTCTGAAAAAGTCTGATTTAATGCATTGCTTGTCTGAATATGATGTCTGAAAATGTCTGATTTAATGCATTGCTTGTCTGAATGTGATGTCTGAAAAAGTCTGATTTAATGCATTGCTTGTCTGAATATGATGTCTGAAAAAGTCTGATTTAATGCATTGCTTGTTTGAATGTGATGTCTGAAAAAGTCTGATTTAATGCATTGCTTGTCTGAATCTGATGTCTGAAAAAGTCTGATTTAATGCATTGCTTGTCTGAATCTGATGTCTGAAAAAGTCTGATTTAATGCATTACTTGTCTGAATCTGAAAAAGTCTGATTTAATGCATTGCTTGTCTGAATATGATGTCTGAAAAAGTCTGATTTAATGCATTGCTTGTCTGAATGTGATGTCTGAAAAAGTCTGATTTAATGCATTGCTTGTCTGAATATGATGTCTGAAAAAGTCTGATTTAATGCATTGCTTGTCTGAATCTGATGTCTGAAAAAGTCTGATTTAATGCATTGCTTGTCTGAATCTGATGTCTGAAAAAGTCTGATTTAATGCATTGCTTGTCTGAATCTGATGTCTGAAAAAGTCTGATTTAATGCATTACTTGTCTGAATCTGAAAAAGTCTGATTTAATGCATTGCTTGTCTGAATCTGACGTCTGAAAAAGTCTGATTCAATGCATTGCTTGTCTGAATCTGATGCCTGAAAAAGTCTGATTTAATGCATTGCTTGTCTGAATATGATGTCTGAAAAAGTCTGATTTAATGCATTTCTTGTCTGAATCTGATGTCTGAAAAAGTCTGATTTGATGCATTGCTTGTCTGAATCTGATATCTGAAAAAGTCTGATTTAATGCATTGCTTGTCTGAGTCTGATGTCTGAAAAAGTCTGATTTAATGCATTGCTTGTCTGAATCTGATGTCTGAAAAAGTCTGATTTAATGCATTGCTTGTCTGAATATGATGTCTGAAAAAGTCTGATTTAATGCATTGCTTGTCTGAATATGATGTCTGAAAAAGTCTGATTTAATGCATTGCTTGTCTGAATCTGATGTCTGAAAAAGTCTGATTTAATGCATTTCTTGTCTGAATCTGATGTCTGAAAAAGTCTGATTTAATGCATTGCTTGTCTGAATCTGAAAAAGTCTGATTTAATGCATTGCTTGTCTGAATATGATGTCTGAAAAAGTCTGATTTGATGCATTGCTTGTCTGAATATGATGTCTGAAAAAGTCTGATTTAATGCATTGCTTGTCTGAATATGATGTCTGAAAAAGTCTGATTTAATGCATTGCTTGTCTGAATATGATGTCTGAAAAAGTTTGATTTAATGCATTGCTTGTCTGAATATGATGTCTGAAAAAGTCTGATTTCATGCATTGCTTGTCTGAATCTGAAAAAGTCTGATTTAATGCATTGCTTGTCTGAATCTGAAAAAGTCTGATTTAATGCATTGCTTGTCTGAATCTGATGTCTGAAAAAGTCTGATTTCATGCATTGCTTGTCTGAATCTGATATCGGAAAAAGTCTGATTTAATGCATTGCTTGTCTGAATCTGATGTCTGAAAAAGTCTGATTTAATGCATTTCTTGTCTGAATCTGATGTCTGAAAAAGTCTGATTTTTAATGCATTGCTTGTCTGAATCTGATGTCTGAAAAAGTCTGATTTAATGCATTGCTTGTCTGAATCTGATGTCTGAAAAAGTCTGATTTAATGCATTGCTTGTCTGAATCTGATGTCTGAAAAAGTCTGATTTAATGCATTGCTTGTCTGAATCTGATGTCTGAAAAAGTCTGATTTAATGCATTACTTGTCTGAATCTGAAAAAGTCTGATTTAATGCATTGCTTGTCTGAATATGATGTCTGAAAAAGTCTGATTTGATGCATTGCTTGTCTGAATATGATGTCTGAAAAAGTCTGATTTAATGCATTGCTTGTCTGAATATGATGTCTGAAAAAGTCTGATTGAATGCATTGCTTGTCTGAATATGATGTCTGAAAAAGTTTGATTTAATGCATTGCTTGTCTGAATCTGATGTCTGAAAAAGTCTGATTTAATGCATTGCTTGTCTGAATATGATGTCTGAAAAAGTCTGATTTAATGCATTGCTTGTCTGAATCTGAAAAAGTCTGATTTAATGCATTGTTTTTCTGAATCTGATGTCTGAAAAAGTCTGATTTCATGCATTGCTTGTCTGAATCTGATATCGGAAAAAGTCTGATTTAATGCATTGCTTGTCTGAATCTGATGTCTGAAAAAGTCTGATTTAATGCATTTCTTGTCTGAATCTGATGTCTGAAAAAGTCTGATTTTTAATGCATTGCTTGTCTGAATCTGATGTCTGAAAAAGTCTGATTTAATGCATTGCTTGTCTGAATCTGATGTCTGAAAAAGTCTGATTTAATGCATTGCTTGTCTGAATCTGATGTCTGAAAAAGTCTGATTTAATGCATTACTTGTCTGAATCTGAAAAAGTCTGATTTAATGCATTGCTTGTCTGAATCTGACGTCTGAAAAAGTCTGATTCAATGCATTGCTTGTCTGAATCTGATGCCTGAAAAAGTCTGATTTAATGCATTGCTTGTCTGAATCTGACGTCTGAAAAAGTCTGATTCAATGCATTGCTTGTCTGAATCTGATGCCTGAAAAAGTCTGATTTAATGCATTGCTTGTCTGAATATGATGTCTGAAAAAGTCTGATTTAATGCATTTCTTGTCTGAATCTGATGTCTGAAAAAGTCTGATTTGATGCATTGCTTGTCTGAATCTGATGTCTGAAAAAGTCTGATTTAATGCATTGCTTGTCTGAGTCTGATGTCTGAAAAAGTCTGATTTAATGCATTGCTTGTCTGAATCTGATGTCTGAAAAAGTCTGATTTAATGCATTGCTTGTCTGAATATGATGTCTGAAAAAGTCTGATTTAATGCATTGCTTGTCTGAATATGATGTCTGAAAAAGTCTGATTTAATGCATTCCTTGTCTGAATATGATGTCTGAAAAAGTCTGATTTAATGCATTGCTTGTCTGAATATGATGTCTGAAAAAGTCTGATTTAATGCATTGCTTGTCTGAATATGATGTCTGAAAAAGTCTGATTTAATGCATTTCTTGTCTGAATCTGATGTCTGAAAAAGTCTAATTTAATGCATTGCTTGTCTGAATCTGAAAAAGTCTGATTTAATGCATTGCTTGTCTGAATATGATGTCTGAAAAAGTCTGATTTAATGCATTGCTTGTCTGAATATGATGTCTGAAAAAGTCTGATTTAATGCATTGCTTGTCTGAATATGATGTCTGAAAAAGTTTGATTTAATGCATTGCTTGTCTGAATCAGAAAAAGTCTGATTTAATGCATTGCTTGTCTGAATCTGATGTCTGAAAAAGTCTGATTTCATGCATTGCTTGTCTGAATCTGATATCGGAAAAAGTCTGATTTAATGCATTGCTTGTCTGAATCAGAAAAAGTCTGATTTAATGCATTGCTTGTCTGAATCTGATGTCTGAAAAAGTCTGATTTCATGCATTGCTTGTCTGAATCTGATATCGGAAAAAGTCTGATTTAATGCATTGCTTATCTGAATCAGAAAAAGTCTGATTTAATGCATTGCTTGTCTGAATCTGATGTCTGAAAAAGTCTGATTTCATGCATTGCTTGTCTGAATCTGATATCGGAAAAAGTCTGATTTAATGCATTGCTTGTCTGAATCTAATGTCTGAAAAAGTCTGATTTAATGCATTGCTTGTCTGAATCTGATGTCTGAAAAAGTCTGATTTAATGCATTGCTTGTCTGAATGTGATGTCTGAAAAAGTCTGATTTAATGCATTGCTTGTCTGAATCTGAAAAAGTCTGATTTAATGCATTGCTTGTCTGAATCTGATGCCTGAAAAAGTCTGATTTAATGCATTGCTTGTCTGAATGTGATGTCTGAAAAAGTCTGATTTAATGCATTGCTTGTCTGAATATGATGTCTGAAAAAGTCTGATTTAGTGCATTGCTTGTCTGAATCTGAAAAAGTCTGATTTAATGCATTGCTTGTCTGAATCTGAAAAAGTCTGATTTAATGCATTGCTTGTCTGAATGTGATGTCTGAAAAAGTCTGATTTAATGCATTTCTTGTC
Organism: Myxine glutinosa; assembly: GCF_964187855.1. Lineage (NCBI taxonomy): Eukaryota > Metazoa > Chordata > Myxini > Myxiniformes > Myxinidae > Myxine > Myxine glutinosa. The sequence goes on along the minus strand of NC_136269.1, from coordinate 15,734,400 downwards.
TGAATCTGATGTCTGAAAAAGTCTGATTTAATGCATTGCTTGTCTGAATATGATGTCTGAAAAAGTCTGATTCAATGCATTGCTTGTCTGAATCTGATGCCTGAAAAAGTCTGATTTCATGCATTGCTTGTCTGAATCTGATGTCTGAAAAATTCTGATTTAATGCATTTCTTGTCTGAATCTGATGTCTGAAAAAGTCTGATTTAATGCATTGCTTGTCTGAATATGATGTCTGAAAAAGTCTGATTTAATGCATTGCTTGTCTGAATCTGAAAAAGTCTGATTTAATGCATTGCTTGTCTGAATATGATGTCTGAAAAAGTCTGATTTAATGCATTGCTTGTCTGAATGTGATGTCTGAAAAAGTCTGATTTAATGCATTGCTTGTCTGAATATGATGTCTGAAAAAGTCTGATTTAATGCATTGCTTGTCTGAATGTGATGTCTGAAAAAGTCTGATTTAATGCATTGCTTGTCTGAATATGATGTCTGAAAAAGTCTGATTTAATGCATTGCTTGTTTGAATGTGATGTCTGAAAAAGTCTGATTTAATGCATTGCTTGTCTGAATCTGATGTCTGAAAAAGTCTGATTTAATGCATTGCTTGTCTGAATCTGATGTCTGAAAAAGTCTGATTTAATGCATTACTTGTCTGAATCTGAAAAAGTCTGATTTAATGCATTGCTTGTCTGAATCTGATGTCTGAAAAAGTCTGATTTAATGCATTGCTTGTCTGAATATGATGTCTGAAAAAGTCTGATTTAATGTATTGCTTGTCTGAATATGATGTCTGAAAAACTCTGATTTAATGCATTGCTTGTCTGAATATGATGTCTGAAAAAGTCTGATTTAATGCATTGCTTGTCTGAATCTGATGTCTGAAAAAGTCTGATTTAATGCATTGCTTGTCTGAATCTGATGTCTGAAAAAGTCTGATTTGATGCATTGTTTGTCTGAATCTGATGTCCTGAAAAAGTCTGATTTAATGCATTGCTTGTCTGAATCTGATGTCTGAAAAAGTCTGATTTATTGCATTGCTTGTCTGAATCTGATGTCTGAAAAAGTCTGATTTAATGCATTGCTTGTCTGAATCTGATGTCTGAAAAAGTCTGATTTAATGCATTGCTTGTCTGAATCTGATGTCTGAAAAAGTCTGATTTAATGCATTGCCTCCTCGATTGCCCGACGAAACCTCCTCCCCTGAATCGAGTGCCGGACGGACCCAACCACAAGAGACCAAACCACCCGTATGCATTGCTCGGCTTTGCGAAGCCGAGCTTTGATAATGCAATGACGTGCCGAGGAGGCTCAATGTGCCAGCGGACTGTGATGATGATCGTGTAATTGTTTGGAATTAATAGGTATTTGAAATTGAAATAACTAGTGATTCGAAGTCGGGAATAGTGATGATTGGAAATTGAGAATTGGTTTGGATTGAATTGGATTGGAAATTGGAAATTGATACCCAGTGTCGGGAGGTGGTATCCCTACCGTCCCTCACATATCTCCGGGCACATGAGCAATAGGATTTATGGGGATTGGCTCTGAAAACTAGCCCGGGAGGGTTAGGATTAAATGATAGGGATCTAGAGAAATGACCATAGGTAACGTTAGATTTAAGTAGCGACCTGTACCTGTAGTAGGGGACGTAGGTAGATTAGTTTGGATGATAAACGACGTGGGATGTGCAATAGTATAAGGGGCGACTGGGAAGCACGAATCCTAGAAGGGAGTAGTCAGCTTAGATGATGCAGTGTGTGTGTGCAGGAAGTGATTGAGCAGAGTATTGTGGAAAGTGTGATTGTGCGTTGTATTGAGTGAATGGTCCTGGAGGGAAGGAGGGTGCAAGTGCCACCAGGTGTGTGTGGGCACAGGTGTGCAGGTGAAGCACAGGTGTACGGAGAATGGTTGGATGAAATGAATGGTCTGGAGTAAATGGAGTATGGAATGGATTGTGTGGAGTGAGTAGTGTGGAATACATGGAGTGGAGTGGTTGGTGCGAAAGGAGTGGATGGGGAAGATGGACCCCTTCACGAATATCCGGGGAGGGTAGTTTAAAAGTAGGTAGAGGGAGTAGGTAAATTGTGGTTGGATATTGGCATCTGTGGTGCGAGTAGTTGCACAGAGTGTTGTGATTGGTGCATGAGCAAAGTGGAATGGCTGGGCGTGTGGCCTGTTAGTGAGTGTAATTGAATGGGCACTCTGCCACTGTTAGTATGTCGGCCAGGTGAGGCCGCAGGTAGGCTCTGGGAGCCAGTAGAGTTGTTCAATGGGGCCTGAGGATCCGGAGGACGGACCCGGGTAGCCCGACACCAAAGAGGGCGGTAGGGGGTGAAAGCGCCAGAGGGCCTTCCCCAGGTAGGTTAGGGTAAGGAGCAGGTAAGCTCGGAGACAACTGCAGCTGCGGAGGTGTGCAGGTGAGCGGACCTGCTGGGAGCGCCACACGACCCAGCCCGGAAATTGTGCGAGGGCACAGGCAGTAGAATCGGGGGAGTGAGACCCCAAATTGGTGAGCACCACAATTTGGTCAATGGGAGTTCGGTTTTTAGAACCACATAGTGTAAAATGGCCAATGGTTTGGCAGGGAAAGACCCCGGGTAGAGTAAAAGTGTTAGTCATTTAGAGTATAGTTAGGATTGGAATCTCTTCGCACCATCTACATCCACTCGCCAAGGTGACAAGACTCCACACCACCGGTTTGGCCAAATGTTTGGAATGGTGAGACGCATCATGACGTGGGGGTGAAATTGTGCTCGTGATTCCATCTCTTCCTCCTCAGGAGGGATTGATGGGGAATTGATTGATGGCAAATTTGGTTAGAGGGATTGTTGATGAATTTGGTGCGGAGGGGAAATATGGGGAAGACAAGACGATAGCAACGGATTTGTAAATTGTGTAAATATGGGGTAAGGGCAAGGGTAGATTAGGTGACGGGGGGGCGTACAGTAGGGATGAGCTTTCTCCGCTCGCTCTCCTGCGCACCTCACCTCTGCATTACCTTGTGATGATGTGTACCCTTGCGCCCTTGCACCCCGCTAACTCTGCTTTGTCTTCCTTCCCCATCTATGGACCATGCTCTCTGGGCACTGAGGGGAAAGCGTGCAGGCGCCGCAGTTGTGTGCCCGCATCCTCGCTGCTGCCTGCCTGGACCGGTACCACACTTATGGACCGCACGTTGTTGTGGCCGATCACCACCATATGGACCACATGTCTGTGGCCAAGCACCACTCATGGATCCCACGTTTTGGGGCCTGGCATCGCTGCTGGGAATCTTGCTTGCGGACCACGGTGAAGGTGGCACCTATGCCAAACAGGTGGACCACCTTAGTTGGCCCCTGCTGGCCATAATTAAGAAATGGACGCATTTTGTGCCTTCTTATTATTATCAAATAGGCCGCAAGCACAGAACATCAAGAAGTCGTCTAGAACCAGCGGACCAGCAGAGAGAAGAAGACGTCGGACGCCATGATTATTGTTTATTGTGGAAATGTGCACTGGATGGTGCTTTGTGTTTTTTATTGGGAGCTTTTTTTTTTTCTTTTTTTTTTTTGTATACAAGATCGAGGCTCGTGAAAGAGCGAACATTAATCACACAGAAAGACAGACACACAAAACAAATAACAGCGGGAGCGGTAGACAAGATGGGGAGAGAGGGGGAAGGACACAAACACAACATTTGAGAGCAGGGACCGAGAGACATGGAGACATCGAGAGAACTGTGGGAGGGAGAGGGCTTTGGGGGGGAGGCATGGGAAGGGGGGGGGGGGAGTGGGAGAGGTATAAAACATATGGACACTGCCAAGACTTCCAGGAAAGAAGTTGGAATTTCAAACAAGGTGGATCTGGGGTGAATTAGTGGGGGTAGAAAAGATCAAGGTTTTGGATGGGGGAAGATAAGAGATGGTGGTGAACAGCTGTTTTGAAGACCTGGAGGGAGGAGTGTGATTGAAGTGAGTGTGGGAGTTTGTTCCAGAGGCGGGAGAAAAGAGGAATGAAAGAGTGAAGGTGAGCAGAGAGCCGAGATTTCGGCAGTTTAACCATCAGAGGGTGGCTGGCAGATCTTGTGCGACCTGTAGGAATATTTGGGGGACAGAGCACAGAGAGAGCTGGGGGAGCAAGGCCGGAGAGGAGTCGGTAGAAGACAGAAAGACCACCTACCTGCCTGCGGTGAGTGAGTGAAAGGCCCTCAGAGATAGCTTCATCGCGGGAGATTCCAATGATTCTGAAAGCTTTGGATTCAACAGCGTGAAGCCGAGCCAGGTGTGAGGCAGGAGCACCAGCCCATAGGGGAGAACAGTATTCCATTTGGTGGTGCTTTTGGTGCTCTGAGATTGCACTGCAATATCACTTGTGCGTCTCGGAGCACCGTGGGTGTGGTGTACCGGTGCAGTGCAGTGTATGCCTTTCCTCTTCTCAAAAATTCTGCTTTTGTTTCCCAAAAGAACAGGTCCTGGGTTCACGTTTGTAAATACCAAATAGTGTCTTTGTAAATAATGCTCCCCACCGTAAATGTTTAGTTTGCGAATTAATTCCGTGATTCGGTTATTCTGTGGGCGTGAATCTGTTAGATAGAATGCAACGCAGCAGGCGGGACATACTTAATTGTTTTAAAACTGTCGCACTCAGGGTAAGGTTAATCGTAGAGGGTTACTACACCTGAGTGTCACATGAAGTAAAGTTCTTTCGGGCTGGGGCGGCCCTGGAGGTAATGAGGGTGCAGTGTTGTGGTTTTTAGAACCCTCCACTTGGTAAATTTTTGTAAATGTTCCCTTATAAATAATCCCCTGTAAATACTCCCATTTTTGGTGTAAAGTTCAAAGGTCGCACCCTAGTTAGGTCATATTGCAACACGTAGGACACCATAGATTCTTCTTTCGTTATTTCATTAGTATGTGTTTCAGGTAAGGATCTGTTTCCAATAGTTTGACTCTGCGTTGTATTATTCAAATAAGATAGGCCCCTTCAATTATCCCCCAATCATCTCTCTCTCTCCAAAGTGCCAGTAGCCGTATGGCAGCGTTCGCTGCCCTTTTGGTTTGTTTGCTGGCCCCAAGCGGCCATTACGCACACAGTCAGAGTGGGAGAAAAAGGGAGGAGCGGCCAGGAACACAGGCGTGGTCCCATCAACGCATCACGAGGTGAGGTATGAGTGAACCCTTGTGACCAATCCGGGCCGAGGCATGTTCACGGGCAGGCGGAGCAAAGCAGACGCAGCTTAATACGCGAGCCTTGCAATAAAAGGCGAGCGCAAAGCCTTTTGACCAGAGAGAGAGAGGCAGCAGATGAACACGACGAGTCGTAAGGCAGGAGAGTGGGTCCATTGACGGCGACAACACCGCAATATATTCGCATTGTCCGACCCCATGAAACCAATACGTGCAGCTGCCGCTGGGTTTCGCCTCAAGCCCGGAGCGTGGACCGGAGCACGACCTGTAGCGGACCTCGATGCTGTGCCATCTGCTTGGACCTTCTCCCCCTTCCAGCCATTCCTTCCTGCCATTCCCTATTCGTGTAAGTCTGTCTGTATTGTCCTGGGAGTGTTAATATAAGTGTCTAAGGTTGCCCTATGTCCTTTTATTTCCTCTGTTTGTGTATTCCCTTCTTCGTTTCCTCTTGTAGATAGTAATAAATCATATTTGTTCTTCCTTTACCCTCCGTATTCTTTGCTTCCTCTCGTCCGATCGTCTTAATCTTTTCCCCATTGAGTACCTGTGGCACGATTTGGCCAACCGCTATAGTCAGGGTTAGTCCTTTTGTTAATGGCCTGAGTGTTAATGGCCTCGCTACGCTCGGCGTGTCCATTACAGCCGCGGCTCAGGCGGGGCTCATTTCCTCGCTTACCGGAAGGCGCTGGTAATTAGGTAATTGGAACAATTGGCCTACTACCCTATTCAGCGCTGACCGGAAGTGACGTCATCGCTCCAGGACCGGAGACGGCCAACTTGATGGACGAGGGGATTAAACCCCCCTCGGTAAGGGGAGTGCCGAAACCGAGATCCACAACAATATTTTGGTCCCTCTATAATCGAAAGGAGGGTTAATGAAACAGATTTACGTGGTGACGTCTCCCGACCGACGGAAAAAGCGGCAGCTGTCATGTCAACCGACTGAAGAAATATTATGAGGAAGCCTGTGGAAGAAATGGTTCCTGTCTCACCTGTCGTGCCTGTAGTCGGGGTGCAAGAGAATCCAGAGGTTGATGCCGGTGTGAAGTTTGATAAATTTGATGACCAGGCTTGTCCCAGATTGACGAACACCGAAGTGTTGAGTCATTTAGATGAGAAATTAGGTCATTTGAAGAGGGAACAACAAGGACAACTATCCAGCCTCATTTTTGAATTTGCACATTTGTTCACAGATGTACCTGGTCGTACTGACTTGGTATGTCATGATATTGAGGTGGGGGAAGCCACTCCTGTGAAACAACACCCCTATCGGATGAACCCTGTGAAGATGGGGTTTCTTCGGAAGGACGTTCAGTATATGTTGGAGAATGACATCATCGAACCAAGCAGCAGTGAATGGAGCTCACCATGTGTGTTGGTTCCAAAACCCGATGGCAGTTTTCGCTGTTGTACGGATTTAAAATGGGTTAATGCAGTGACCAAGACCGACTCATATCCCATCCCGAGGATTGATGACTGTATTGATAGAATAGGCCCAGCTAAATTTGTAACTAAGTTTGACTTGCTGAAGGGTATTGGCAGATTCCTCTTACTGATAGAGCCAAGGAAATCTCAGCTTTAGTCACACCAAATGGGTTGTATCAGTACAAGGTTCTTCCCTTTGGATTGAAAAACGGGCCTGCTACATTTCAACGGCTGATTCATATGCTTATTGCAGACCTTGAGGGGGTGGAGGCTTATCTGGATGATGTCATCATCCACACTATGACCATGGAAGATCATATTAAACAAATTCAGGCATTTTTCAAGAAACTGACCGAGGCAGGGTTGACCATCAACTTATCTAAGAGTGAGTTTGTAAAGGCACAGGTGGTGTTCCTAGGCCATGTAGTAGGTCAGGGTCAGCAGGTGCAACCGGTGACAGCCAAGATAGAAGCCATTGATCGCTTCCAAGTTCCAAAAGGGAAGAAGGAGCTCATGAGATTCTTGGGTATGGCTGGTTGGTACCGGCGGTTCTGCAGGAATTTTTCTGATGTGGTAGCCTCTTTAACGAATTTGCTGAGGAAAGAGACCAAGTTTGTTTGGGATGACAAATGTCAGGCTGCCTTTGCCCACGTCAAAGCAATATTAATGAGCTCTCCTGTCCTCGCAGCCCCGGAATTTCAAGCACCTTTCAAGTTGGCCATTGATGCAAGTGATGTGGGGGCTGGGGCAGTTCTATTACAGGAAGATGAGGATGGAGTGGATCACCCGGTGTGCCACACCTCCAAAAAGTTCAACAAACATCAGGCAAATTATGCCACTGTGGAAAAAGAGACCCTTGCTCTCCTGCTAGCACTTCAGCATTATGAGGTGTATCTGGGAACTACTACCTTTCCTATAAAAGTCTTCACTGATCACAACCCCTTAACCTTCATTCAAAAAATGAAAAATAAGAATCAGAGGTTGATGAGATGGAGTTTGGCTTTGCAGGAGTTCAACTTGGAAATTGAGCATGTAAAGGGCAGGGACAATGTCGTTGCCGATGCCTTATCCAGAGTGAACTAACTTTGGAAATTCCTGTAGGTTGTTTGGAAGTTTTGTTGCTTTATTTTGGGAAAAATTAATTATTGTTGCTCACGGGAATTGATGATTTGGGTGCGAGTTTTACTTTTGTTTGTTAAAAGAGTTTTTGCCTGCAAAGAAAGTTTTCACTATGTTCAAACTTTCTTTCTTGAGGGGGGGAAGTGTTACGGATTCGTCACTTCCATTGTTGTGGTTTTCATCCACTGTAAACATTTTTGATTCCATGTACTATTATTGTTGTCATTTGGGGGAAATAGAGATTATTATTTTCAAAAGGTAAAAAAGTTAATGTTTAAAATGAAACCGGAACCGGATGACGACGAAGAGGAAGAAGAGAAAGAGAAGGCGGAGCGAGTGAGTCGGACAAGAAGCCGAGCTGCTTCGAGGTCTGGAGCGAACGATTGGCGAACGAGGGTCACGAGTGAACTTTGGGTTTCCCGGGAAAGGGATTCCTGCAACCGAGTTGTTATCGCTGTGGCAGATCAACCTGCGTGTCAGGTTTTGCGGACGATTCCGAAGAGAATCGTTGGAGTGCTGTTACGCCATGAGAACGGGCCGTCGGCCATTTTGACTTGCGCGCTTTGCGCATCGCTCAAGGTTTTTCACTTCGTTTCAACCATTTTCACCGCATTCAGACGTTAATCTGGTGTGCGTGTGTCACGTGACTTTTGAGTGGGAAATCTGCGGTTCGCCGGTTTGGAGCCGTGGAACAACCATTTTCACCGCATTCAGACGTTAATCTGGTGTGCGTGTGTCACGTGACTTTTGAGAGGGAAATCTGCGGTTCACCGATTTGGAGCCGTGGAACGTCCATACCCGAGGGTGTGATTTCCCAGTCGCCTTGAGGGCACCTTTGCGCAGCTTTGGCAGTGGGACTGTGACTGTCATCCGAAAGAGATTCTGGTCTCGATTGGACATCGTTCTGACAATCGCTGGAGCGGATCGACTTTGGCTTGTTGCCGGAATAGAGACATTGGGGAATGTTCTTCTTTTCGCTCACTTGGAGCACAGTGAGTTACATTGTACAAACCTGATGGTACGATCATAGGAAATATATATTGGTTGTACAATTGATTACTGTTGTTGTTGTACTGTTATTCTTGTGTGATCTTAATACAATATTTGTTTGTTGGTAACAATTGGTGTGGCTTCACCATTGATCTTTGATATATAGAATAACACATCTTTCTGCCGTGACTCCTCTCGCGGCTCGGAGGTACACTGTGACCGGGGATTGGGGAGGAGCACGTAACACTTGCTTGAAGGATGAAGTGGGACAAATCGTTGTGGACCCAGATGGAATTAAAGGAAGATGGAAAAGATAAATGGAAATGCTGTTGAATACAGAGAATGAATGGGATGACAACATAGAGAGTAACCCAGTTTTAGGACCGGCAGAGAAGATAACTGAGAAGGAAGTTGAGGAAGCGATAAAAGCAATGAAGAGTAGAAAAGCGGGAGGGCCGACGGGAGTTGTGGGAGATATGTTGAAGGCAGCAGGAAGTTGGGGTGTGAAGAGAATGACAGAGATCTGTAATCTGGTGGTGAAAGAAGGCTGCATTCCAGTGGATTGGGAACTGAGTACCCTCGTCCCTCTATACAAGGGGAAAGGTGACCCTCTGGAGTGTGGCTCGTACCGAGCGATAAAGTTATTGGAGCATGGAATGAAGGTATTGGAAAGGGTGTTGGAGATGAGGATAAGGAAGAAGGTGAAGATAGACGAAATGCAGTTTGGATTTATGCCAGGAAGAGGAACGACAGACGCGCTCTTGATTGTGAGGCAGTTGCAGGAGAAGTACTTGGAGAAGAGGAAGAAGTTGTTTCTTGGGTTTGTTGATCTGGAGAAAGCATTCAATAGGGTTCCACGCGAAGTATTGACATGGGCATTGAGGAAGTTAGAAGTGGAGGAATGGTTGATCAGAGTCGTGATGGCAATGTACAAAAGAGCACGCACAGCTGTAAGGACGAAGCACGGGAACAGTGGTGAGTTTGAGGTGAAGATGGGAGTGCATCAAGGGTCGGTACTAAGTCCACTACTATTTGTAGCTGTGATGGAGGTGCTGGCTCAGAACGTAAAGGAGGGTTTGCCGTGGGAGTTGTTGTATGCAAATGCTCTGGTGTTGATTGCAGAAAGTATGGATGGACTGAAGGAAAAGATGAACAAGTGGAAGGAATGTATGGAGACAAAAGGTCTGAAGGTGAATTTCGGAAAAAGGAAGGTGATGGCAAGTGTTAAAGCATGTGGTGCGGTGGAATGAACTGGGAAGAGGCCGTGTGCTGTGTGCAGAAAGCGTGTCGGATTGAACTCCATTCAATGCACAATGTGGGCTGAGTGGGTTCATCAAAAATGTAGTGGTTTGAGAGGGTCATTATCCAGTGTGGCAGCTACATTCAAGTGTAAGGTGTGCACAGAGGGAGCTGCAGATGGAGGAAATGTTGAGTTGGATCTTGGACACGGCATGAAGCTGGAAGGTGTGAAAACATTTTGCTACGTCGGAGACATGTTGAATGGAGAAGGTGGATCAGACTCGGCAACGGTTGCGAGAGTGAGATGTGCATGGAAGAAGTTTCGGGAACTGAGTGGCGTGCTGATGAGGAGGGGAGTGTCGTTGAAGCTGAAGGGAAAGGTGTATGCTGCATGTGTGAGAAGTGTTATGATTTATGGGAGCGAGACATGGGTCATGAATGTAGAGCAGCAACGAAGGCTGGAAAGGGTGGAAATGCGAATGGTTCGGTGGATGTGTGGCGTATCGTTGAGAGAGAGGAAGACAAATGATGAATTGCGAAAGATGATGGGAGTAGAGCCTGTGATTGATGCTGTGAAGAGGAACAGGTTGAGATGGTTTGGTCATGTGTTGAGGAAGGATGAAAGTGACTTGTTGAGAAGAGTGATGGAAATGAATGTAGAAGGAAGTAGAGGACAGGGAAGACCGAGAAAGACTTGGCTAAAAATGGTGGAAGAAGAAATGCGGGCAAGGGGGTTAAACAAGGAGAGATGCAGAAAATAGGGCAAAATGGAGAAGACTGTCATGGGGACCGCAAGGCTAACCTCTGCTCTCGCAGGGAAAATGGCCTTACATTTTAAGTTATTGTTGTTGTTGTATGCAATACCCTCTGGTATATGCCCAGTTGGTCAAGAGTTCATCCTACAGCAAGATAATGACCCAAAACACACCTCCAGGCTATGTCACAACTACCTTCGAGGAAAAGAACAAGACTGAAAGCTTCAAATCATGGAATGGCCAGCACATTTTCCAGACTCAAACCCCATCGAGCTGGTTTGGGATGAACTGGACAGAAGGGTGAAAGCAAAGAAACCTACAAGTGCAACACATTTGTGGGAACTTCTGCAACAGTGTTGGGAAGAACTTCCCGAACAATATTTGATTTCCATTGTAGAAAGAATGCCACGAGTGTGTTCGGCGTTTATATCTGCACAAGGTGGCTACTTTGCCGAATCAAAAATGTAAATTAAATTTTGTTAAACAAAATGATTCTATGATTTCTTTTTTATCTCCAATTGTTTATTTGTTCTATGCTTAATTTCAGAGTACATTGAGACATTAAACTGTGTAAATTTCAATAAAAACTGGAAAAATTGAGGTGTTCTAAAACTTTTGACAGGTAGTGTACATCCTGCTCCTGTTTTATAAGTTCACCATAAACACCTGATGACAAGAAATCTTGGAATGATGTGATAAAGTGAGGGGCTGTTCTCATATAAGGAGTTTCTTCAACACCATCTTTTGCCATACCCATTTTTACCCCCATATAAAACTTTAAAGTATTCATCTCAGTCAACGTATCTTTTATAAGTGTTTCAACAGCAGGTTTAACCATCTCAATCGCATCAGCTATTGATTTTGGTCCAGGAGTTCCAAACTTAAAACCCTTATCTTAATAATATGTCCCTTAAATGCTCCATCAGAGTTTTTAATAGAGTATCTAACTGACTCTTCCTTCTTCTTGTGTTTGTGTGATTGAAGGTGAGATTTAAAGCCTCCCCATTTAATGTCCTCAGAGCATACATCAGTGTTTAACATTAGACACAGGAGGTAGTTCTCCTGCATTTCGTCCATGCTTTTTTGTGCGAAGGTGTTTGTTATAACATACCTTTGAGACATCCCCAGAGCAGACATCACAGTGTTTAACATTAGATTCTGGCGGTTGTTCTCCCGCATTTCGTCTGCCTTTTTGTTTTTAGATGACGTGCCAAAGCACGCTTATGATATTCACGATTACAAACGTCGCAACACGTTGTATTCACCATATTTATATAGTAAAAAAACGATGAAAATCTCGTGGTAATTTATAGATATTTTTTCGCTTAAACTAAAAATGTCGGGGTAATTTATAGATATTTCTTCGCTTAAAATGAAATAGTATCAATGATTTCAACCACTTAAGAATGGTCTCTTTCATAAGTAATTCTGTGCTTAAAATAAAAATCAGTTCTTGGCACAGATCCAAATTAGTATGGCTCATTGGAGGAGACTGTTTCAGGTTTTAGACCTTATTTTACAATTTTTATTTTGGAGGAGACTGTTTAACCCTGTAACTTTTTTACTTAATAAATACAATGTTTCAAAACACAAAAGACAAATGTCAATCAATTTCCTCATTTAAAAAGGATACTGAAATATATTGCACTGATGTAAAATTGAACAAAGATGATTACAATAACTTTTGGATTGAACCTATTATGAAAGATAATATGAGCTTCTCAATCCCTTTTGAAGGAAGAGCATTCTCTGTCTTTGGGAAGCCATCAATTAGAGTAGTTATAACAAAAGTTTCACCACTATTAATAATAATAATAATAATGCATTTATTTTATATAGCGCTTTTCAGGAAGCCCAAAGACGCTTTGACAGAGTGCAAAACATAATGCATAGCAAAACATAAAAACAATTGCAAAAAAAGAAGAATCAATAGGGAAATATTCAAAGCACAAAGGAGGGAGAAGGAGAGGAGATAGTCAGGGGTTAGATGCTGTGGGTTAAATGTTGAATGCAGTGTTGAACAGGTGGGTCTTGAGTGATGTTTTGAATGTGGTGAGTGAGGAGGAGTCTCTGATGGTGTGAGGTAGCGAGTTCCAGAGGGTGGGAGCAGCGATGGAGAAGGCCCTGTCCCCCCAGGATCTAAATTTGGTCCGGATGGGGGGGGGGGTCAGGAGGTTGGTACCAGCAGAGCGGAGGTTGCGGGTGGGAGTGTGTCTGGAGAGGAGGTCAGCCAGGTAGGATGGGGCCAGGTTATGGAGGGCTTTGTAGGTCAAGAGGAGGATTTTGTACTGGATTCTCTGGGAGATGGGGAGCCAGTGAAGCTTGTAAAGGACAGGGGTGATGTGGTCACGGGTCCAGGAATGGGTGAGTAGACGGGCAGCGGAGTTCTGAATGTATTGGAGTTTATTGGTGATTGTTGAGGGTGAACCATAAAGGAGGCTATTGCAGTAGTCCAGACGGGAAGTGATGAAGGCGTGGATGAGGGTTTCTGCAGCCACGGAGGAGAGGGATGGACGGAGACGGGCGATGTTTTTCAGGTGAAAGAAGGCTGTCTTTGTGATCTGTTTAGTGTATTTGTCGAAGGAGAGAGTTTGGTCAAAGATGATGCCAAGATTCCGGATGTGAGGGGAGGTGGATACTGGGAAACCGTCGATGTTGAGGGCAAAGTTATGGGTGGACTTGGTGAGCGTTTTTGGGCCAATGATGATTATTTCAGATTTATCACAGTTAAGTTTGAGGAAGTTGATTTGAAGCCAGGATTTTATTTCAGTGATGCAGTTTGTCAGGATAGAGTGGGTGGCGGTGGAGATGGACTTGGTGGAGATGAAAAGCTGGATGTCATCGGCGAAGCAGTGGAATTGGAGACCATGACGGCGGATTAAGTGACCGAGGGGGGACAGGTAAAGGATGAAGAGGAGGGGGCCAAGAACTGAACCTTGGGGGACACCTTGGGGGAGGGGAGCAGTGGGGGATTTGCAGTTATTGATGGAGATGAACTGACGTCTGTCAGAGAGGTATGATTTAATCCAAGAGAGGGCAGTGCCGGTAATGTTAAAGGTGGTTTCAAGTCGGGTGAGGAGGATGGTGTGATCGATGGTGTCAAAGGCGGCGCTGAGGTCGAGGAGGATGAGAATGTTGAGGTTGCCAGCGTCAGAGGAGAGGAGAAGGTCGTTGGTGATTTTGAGGAGAGCAGTTTCAGTACTGTGGTTGGAGTGGAATCCAGATTGGAATGTTTCATACAGGTTATTGGCAGAGAGGTGATGTTTGAGTTGAGTGGCTACAGCACGTTCCAAAACCTTTGACAGAAAGGGTAGGTTGGAGATGGGTCTGAAGTTATTTAGGGTGTCAGGGTTTAGTCCAGGTTTTTTCAGAATGGGGGTAACAGCAGCAATTTTGAGGGATGGTGGGACGATGCCTGTAGACAGGGAGGAGTTTATTGTTGCAATGATAAGTGGAGAGAGAGCAGGAAGGGAGGCCTTGACAAAGCTGGAGGGGATGGGGTCAAGAGTGCAGGTGGCAGTTTTCATTCCGATGAGGAGTTCAGAGAGGTCAGTAGGGGAGACTGGGGAGAATTGAGACAGGGGATGGCAGGATAAGGGGGGGGGGCAGGTGGTTTGATGGGGAGCGGGTGCGGCGGTGGTCAAGCTGTTGTAGATGTTTTCAATTTTGCGTTGGAAGAATGAAAGGAAGGAGATGCAGTTGTCTATTGTGAATGACTGGGTGGTGGTGTTCAGGGGGCTGAGGAGTTTGTTTATTGTAGAGAAGAGTGCTTTTGGGTTTCCGGAGCCAGAGTGGATAATTTGAGAGTAGTAGGCGGAGCGGGCGCAGGAGAGGGCATCTTTATAGTGTTGTATGTGGTCCTTGTAGGCCTGGGAGTGAACTGTGAGACCTGTTTTATTGCGGAGTCTTTCAAGTTGGCGAGCACGAGTTTTCATCAGGCGGAGTTCAGGGGTAAACCAGGGAGCAGAATGGGTGAAAGAAACTGTTTTGGTTTTTATAGGCGCAAGTTGGTCAAGGCAGGAGGAGAGAGTGTGGTTGTAGTAGTCAGTGAGGTCAGAAGGGGTGTGGAGGTCAACGAAGGGAGAAGTGGACATTTTTTCAGAGAGGGTGGATGAGAATGAGGTAGGTGAAAGAGTGTTTAGCTTACGGAAGTTGATAGTGCGATAATGCCTTGGTGCTGGGGTGGGGATGTTGATGGTCAGAGTGATGGCTAGGTGGTCAGAGAGAGTGAGGTCGGAGCCAGAGAGATGGTGCAAAATTAGTCCAGTAGAGCAGACAAGGTCCAAAATGTGACCACGGTTATGGGTAGGAAAGTTGACATGTTGAGTGAGGTTAAAGCAGGTGAGTAAATCAGTGAAGTCAGTGGTTAGCGTGGAGTCAGTGGAGTCCATGTGGATATTGAAATCACCAAGGAGGAGGATTGAGGGGGAGAGGGAACATAGCTGGGTCAGAAAGTAGGAGAAGTCAGACAGGAATGATGGGTGTGGTTTGGGAGGGCGGTAGACAACAGCCATGACTGACTGTGTGTGACCAGAGAGTTTAAAAGCCAGGTGTTCAAATGATGGAGCAGATGAGATGGAGATGAGGTTGGTCTTGATGTCTTGTCGGTGAATAACGGCAATTCCACCACCTCGGCCCTCCGAGCGTGGTTTATTGATGTAAGAATATCCATTGGGTGTGGTGAGGTTGAGCGTGTAGTAGTCCAGTGGTTGTTGCCAGGTCTCAGTGAGACAGAGAAAGTCCAGTTTATTTTCCAGGATGTAGTCGTTCAGGATGAGGCATTTGTTGTTGAGGGACCGGGTATTGAACAGGGTGAGCTTGATGTTGTTTTGTACGGCGGGTATGAATCCAGGTGATTTGGCCAGGGTTCGCAGACAGGAGGTGCGATTTTGTGCGTTGTTGTGACCAGGTGTGTTGGGACGATGAGTGGGAGTGCGCTGAGCCGACCAGAGGATGGGGATGGAGTGACCTGATTGTAAATAAACAAACTTACGACCGGAGCCACGGTGAATGTACCTGGGTCGACGCAGGAGTCCATTCGATTTGATTGCAGAGATGCATGATGGGGTGGAGCGGGTTTTAAGCAGGAGAAGCCTTGCGGCGGAGTACCGCAGAGCCATGCCAGCAGGAGCGAAGGGACGAGCACGAGGCCAAGGGTGAGGAGGCGAAACAATCGTCACAACCCACGGGAGTGGGCCCGAGGAAACAGCGAAGGAGCCGAGCAGGTGAAGCCGGGACCATGCAGAGGGCAGACAGGAGCGAAGAGACGAGCACGACGCCAAGGTTGAGGAGGCAAAGCGGCAAATGCAGCGGCAAACGACCGCCGCCGCTAATCAAGATCACGGCGGCAAACCGCCACCACCGCCGCTGCAAACAATGGGCACAACCCACGAGAGTGAGCCCGAGGAAACAGCGAAGGAGCCGAGCAGGTGAAGCCAGGAGCAGCAGAGCAGAGCCGGGACCGTGCAGAGGGCAGACTCAATGGCCAAAAATCCGCCACGACCACCAGGAAAGCAAGATACGGACAATGGTCCAGTCAGAGAAGCGGCGAGCAAGTGACGCCAGCGTCCTCTCACGACCGGACCGGAAACGGAAAAATCTAGATCTTTAACAAACTAGAGGAGGTAATGAAAGATGTTAAAATATCAAAAAACAAACTTTCTACTGAGGTTATCAAAAAGGAGGATAAAACTATTAGCTCTAAACAGGGTGAAACTTCTATTGTTGGGGTTACCCCATTACGACAGAATCCACAGGCACGGGACAGTGGGGCTATTGATGGTATGGGCGTGGCGCGCACTCGGTTGTTGGAGACACGCCCCCTTAAGAGTGATTTTGTGTGATAAAAGATGCGTGAGTTCCGGTATTAGTCTAGTTCTGTTGGAATAAACGAGCTTTGATCAAGCCACGAAGTGTCTCGCCCTCTCGTTGTCCGCAACTCCTACATTGGTGACCCCGTCTTGCTCTCGAACGTTCTCGGAGCTTCAAACGAACATGGCGACAAGCGCAGTTTCGATTAAACTGCCGGAGTTTTGGGAACGACAAGCTGCCGTTTGGTTCGCACAACCTGAGGCCCAATGCACCATTCGGAGCATTTCTGCAGACGACACGAAGTATTATTATGTTGTGTCTGCGCTCAGCGGCTCCACTGCGACCAGAGTGGTGAGCCTTCTCCAGGATCCTCCGAAGGGCTGCAAGTACGAGATGCTAAAGGCACTGCTGCTCGTAACCTTCGAGCTCACTGAGGCCGAGCGTGCGCGCCAGCTACATTCTCTACCCGGGCTGGACGACTCCAAGCCGTCGGAGCTGATGGACCACATGTTGTCTCTCCTGGGCAGCCACCGGCCATGTTTCCTCTTCAAAGAACTGTTCCTGCAACAGCTGCCAGGTCAGGTACGGACAGCCCTGGCCAACTCGTCTTAAGGATTTCCGCACCCTGGCCAGGGAAGCAGACAAGTATTTCTCCGCCAGACAGCAATGTAGTGCGGCTGCATGGGACCCCGGCCCCGTCGAGCCTGCGCCACTGGCGGACACCATCGCGGCCGCCAATACGGCCCAGCGGTGGAAGGCCCCAGGCTTGTGTTTTTACCACGCAAGGTTTGGGCCCAAGGCCAAGGCATGCCGGCCACACTGCAGAAAATAAAGAATAACAAAGTCTAGTGAAAATATTACTAGACGCCACCAATATCAGGGGGGAGATTTAAACGAGAAAGTGGGGATAAAGAGGAAGGAAAAGATTATGTGGTTAATGATGTTGGTGTTATTGACTTTAGTTAGTTTTATTTGTAAATAAATGGAGGAGAGAGTGAAGGCATTTCTAAGAATTATTTATGTTTTAAAAATCAAGATAGAAATGTATATGTTGAAAACCAAAAAGGTTTTTGCACTGTGTGGATTTTTATCATAAATAAATAAGTTATTGTGTGAAGTGTAAAAAGAAAACTAATACTAAAAATATATCCTATGTTAAAAGTAAAAATAATAGAGTTTATCAAAAGGGAATACGTTTGGTGTGTGGCTCTAAAAAGTGTCAATTCATTTCTAAGCATAAAAGTGGGGGAGATATACAAAAGTTTTTGTCTGGGAGTAAAATTACAACAACTGGAATACCAGGGGAGTTACACCGACCGGGGTATTCTTTCTGTGGACCAGGAACAAACCTGGACAAAAGATTAGATGAGGCTGACAATCCTAAACCTTGGTCGAAACCTCCAAATAGTGTTGATTGTTGTGTGTGTGTGGCCAAATAGTGTTGAAACCTCCAAAACCAAATAGTTGTGTGTGTGAAGCACGATAACGATTATGGAAATACCACTACGAATGAATGAATGAATGATCGTTTTTAAGGCCATGTTCCCCGCTAGAGCAGGGGTTAGCCTTGCGGGCCCCATGACAATCATGGTTCCCTGTTTGAGGCAATGTTTTTATGGCCGGATGCCCTTCCTGGCACCAACCCTTAGTCGCCTCTTACGATGTGCAGGGATACGGTGTACCTATTGTTCCGTGTTCCTCCCCGACCTCCTGGTCTCGGTATACCTCCGAAACCCGGGAGGAGCCACGGCAGAAAAATATGTTATTCCGTGTTGAAATCAATATGGAAACCACACCGAGAGTTATCAACAAACCAATAATGTATTTAAAATGACACAGGGATAACGATACAACAATGATAGCAATCAACCATACAATCAATATATCTTAGGATGGTACCACCACTGAAATCACCTAACTCACTACGCTCCCAGCGAATGGAACAGAACACTCCTCAATGTCTCTGTAAGAGGCGAAGAGGCGAT
This sequence comes from Myxine glutinosa, assembly GCF_964187855.1. Classification (NCBI taxonomy): domain Eukaryota; kingdom Metazoa; phylum Chordata; class Myxini; order Myxiniformes; family Myxinidae; genus Myxine; species Myxine glutinosa. The sequence continues at coordinate 15,715,911 of NC_136269.1, read as the reverse complement.
GCGGCGAGTAAGGAGGTGTAGGCAAGGCATGGACCGTCACGTGGTCCAAACCAACAGCAAACTGGCGGTGGAAAGAGAAATCCCAAAGACGCGATCCAGATGTGCACATTCACCGATCGATCAGCGAACCGCAGTGTAATTTCAAACGCCGCTTTAGTGCACACCCATCCCCGGCAGACCACCGGAGGGTGAGACCAGCTGACGCGGCAAAAACCTTTTCCAGTGAACGACGCGCGAGGGTCAAAATGGCGGCCGGCTCTTACTCGAGCCGGAGCCTCCAGACGAGGATTCTCCGGAACCTCAATGCCTATACCTGACTATGCAGGTTTTTCAATACTCCCGCGATAACACCAATCGCATAAAATTCCTTTCACAGACTCAAAGTTCCCTCGCGACGTTCGCTCGACCACGCTCGGTACGGAGCTTCAAGACACGAGTCTTTCCACTTCTTCCTCACGCCTTCTTCCTCTTCTCTGTCGTCGTCTTCCGGTGCTCGATCCTGTTTTCTGTCTCGTTTTTCCATGAGTGCTTTTAACCTTTTAACCACAATAACCATTTCCCTTAAACAACAATAACCATAATCGCCATTTCCTTCAAACCCCAATAATAATAATAATAATAATAATACATAGAACCAGAAGGGTTTCAAGTGGATGAAAACCACAACAGCGGAAGGGACGAATCCGTAACACTATTCTAAACCGGGGTACACACCGGGTAAGCGGGGTACGCCACTACATTGGATGAAGAACATGAAGCCGACAGAGAAATGTTGTATAATTTGTCTTTGATAGAAAATCCAACGTTGAGAGAGAAAGTTGACAGGTTTATTGTGAAAAAATTGATGTGTTAAATTGAAACTTGGTCTTGGTTATCCAGGTGTTTCACCCTCAAAAAACTCTTAAGCTCTCATGATGTTTTCAAGACCGAGGAGCTTTTGGTTAATGAATTACATAAACCTATAATCACAAAGTTTAAAAGAAGGAAGGTTTATTCCAAGGGTGTTGATTACATCTGGTCCGCTGATTTGATTGAATTAAATAATGATAAGGGATACAAGTATGCTTTAACCGTTTTTTAAACCGTTTTAATAAAAAAAAAAATTCAACTTTTTAAAAACAATTCAATGATATATAATACAAGATAAATGAGTCTGTGAGGTATGACATTCATTCAAAAATTGACCTCACATTCAAAATCCCATCCCTAACCCAACCCCAACATAATATATATATATTTTTCTCTTCTCCCAATTCTGTCTTTCAAGGTTTTCAAGTTTGAAGTAGTAGAAATGGGAAGGAATAATTTTCCAGCATTTTCTTCCTCGAACGTTCTTGATATTGCTGAAATATATGTAAAAAAATACATTACTTATCTAATACTGAATTAAATAACAAATATAATTGAATTTATTTTCAATGGCGTCATTAAACAAAAAACATTGTTCATTACTTGTGGGACCCATCTTGGAGACTCTTTGGATGATAAAGCAGAGTCTCCAAAATGAAACCAGTTTTCAAAGTCTCCAAGGCAAAACTCTTTTTCCTGATTTTATAAAATTTAGTGAGTCTCCAAGGTAGGCTCCACATTTAGAATCATCTCGGCAGAACTCATAATATGTTTTTCCCAAATTTAGTGAGTCTCCAAGGTCGGCTCCACAGTTAGAACCATCTAGGCAGACCTCATAATGTTTTTCCCAAATTTAGTGAGTCTCCAAGGTATAACTCTTTGGCTGGGTCATCAGGATAGAACTCATTCTGTGGGTCTTGGTTGCTCAAAAGGTCTTCAAACAAATCAATCATTTCTCCCCAAGTTGTGGTGAAAGTGGTATTTTCATATTGCATCTCAGATACAATTTCCTGTGAGAGAAAATAACAATGTAATAATTTAATAAAATATTATTATATATACCAGCAACAGTGCCCGCCCTATGGACGGGGCTTCATTTGGGAAGCCCAAATGAAAAGGTAAAATATCAGAAATTGAAGGTTTTTTTTATTTTAAACGATTCATATAAACATCCATTGAATCATATCACACACAAATCATCAAAATCTAAACAGTACATGGCTAAACAGCACATGGACGATCACGTACCACGTACGTCTCGCGTCTCACTCGCTCTCATGTTGTCCCGATAATGATCCTTCCGCAGGTTCACCGACGGAAACCTTGTTACGACTTTTACTTCCTCTAGACAGTCGAGTTCGCTCATCTTTTCGGTGCACCGGCATGAGCCGAGAACGGCCCGTGCAGGGGCTGATCCGAGGATCTCATCAAACCATCCGATCGGTAGTAGTGACGTGCGGTGTGCACAAAGGACAGGGACTTAATCAACGCGAGCTGATGACTCGTGCTTCCTGGGAATTCCTTGTTCGTGGGACAATGTCTCAAGCCCCAGTCCCCATCACGGATGGGGCTCAGCGGTTTACCAGAGCATGACGGCGAAGGGCAAGGTACACGCTGGCCCGTCCAGTGGAGCGCGCGTGCGGCCCCGGACATCAAAGGGCATTAAACGTTCATTAAAAATTAAATGTTCATCAAACATTCAACGTTCATTAAAGGATTCCGAAACAAAAAACATTACGAAATTACGTTCACTCCGTCACGTCAAACACTACCGTGAACACATACATCATCACAATTTCGTCACAATGAGAACATCGTCACAATGAGCGTTATGTGAACGCGAATGTTATGCGGGAGTCCAAACCTTTGAATGCTGGAGACCAAAGCTTAAATTGGGAAAACTAAATAGCCTCTTTTACTCCCAGGGGTCCCAGGATTACCCACCCAAAATATCTTTGCGGTCGGTTCAGCAGTTTTTACGGTACCTTCGAACAGACCGACGGACATTTGGTGAATTAGAGTAAGATAAATCAAACTTTGTAAAAAAAAAAAAAAAAAAAAAACTTTTTTCAACTTTTTTTTAAACAATTCAATGATATATAATACAAGATAAATGAGTCTGTGAGGTATGACATTCATTCAAAAATTCACCTCACATTCAATAACCCATCCCTAATATAATCTTTTTTTTTCTTACCTCTTCTCCCAATTCTGTCTTTCAAGGCTTTCAAGTTTGAAGAAGTAGAAATAGGAAGAAATAGTTTTCCAGCATTTTCTTTCCCGAACTTTCTTGATATTGCTGAAATATATGTAAAAATAAAAATATATTTATCTAATATTGAATTAAATAACATATATATATATATATATATATATATATACAATTTAATTTACTTTTAATCAACTGAACTTACCTTAAATCAAGCATAATGAAACAAAGAACATTGTTCATTGCTTTAGAATCCAAAGAGCCTCCAAGGTAAAACTCTTTCGTTGGATTATCAGGGTAGAACTCGTTCTGTGGGTCTGAGTTGTTCAAAATGTCTTCAAGCAAATCAATAACTTCACCCCAAGTTGTATTAAAAGCAGTATTTTCATTTCGGCTCTCAGATACAATTTCCTGTGAGAGAAAATAACAATGTATTAATTTAAAACAAGTTTATTATATGCATAAATCAAGCTCTGTGAATATTAAAAGAAACTTTGCTGACTCTTACACGAGTCTCAATCTTATTAAAAAATAATAATAATAATAATAAGTAAATAAATAAATAAACAAATAAACAAACTAACTTACCTCCATTGATAAGAGGTTCGAGTCCAGTTCATCAATTTGAAGGTTGAGCTCCACACAGGTAGTAGGACCCCAAGGTAGGCCGCAATCATCCCACAAGCTGTGAACAGTAGTCCATTCTCAAGAGAAGCAGGAAGTCTGTTTAGAAAAAGCCTGCGCTGGAACCCTTTATCTAAGAATGGTTGGTGCGTGTCATTTCCTGTGGAAATTACCTGGGCAAGCCTGGGCAAACCTGGGTAAGCCTGAACTGGAAATGATGCAATGTTAGCTCAAGATGGCAATTCTGCTGTTAAGAAAATTTAATTATGACCTAAAAATGAAACACAAACATTCGTTGGGTCTCTGTATGAGTATAATGAAAAATGGAGAGTTCAATAATAATAGAGTTAATAAGTGAAATGCAGGTGTGAGTCAATAGCTGAATTTTCCCCATTGACTTCAATGTTATATTTAATGTGTTTTAGTAGTTGGGTCTATTGAGGATTTAATATCTGTAGATGGGCAAAAAGAGGGTGAGATCTGGGTGAAAAACAGTGAGTTAGTCAGTTTTTTTTTTTTTTTAAGCTCTTTCCCCATTGACCCCAATGTTAAATTTGAAGGTGAGCCAGAACCCCCCTTTCTTTACTACGTGTGTGTGTGTGTGTGTGTGTGTGTGTGTGTGTGTGTGTAAAAGAGAGAGATAGAATTGTGAGGAACAAAAAAGGAAAAAACGAGGTGTGTGTGTGTGTGTGTGTGTGTGTGTGTGTGTGTGTGTGTGTGTGTGTGTGTGTGTGTGTGTAAAAGAGAGAGATAGAATTGTGAGGAACAAAAAAGGAAAAAACGAGATGTGTGTGTGTGTGTGTGTCTGTGAATATGACACAAATGAAAAAATGAGGTGTGTGTGACCCACCCCACCCCCCGTGTGTGTTACCCACCCCCCCCCCCCCACCTCCACAGGTGACCCCACTAGTTATTTTATAAGTACTACACAGATGGTAAACATATTTTTTTGTAAACAGGCTGGAGTTCCTCAAGGCAGTGTTCTGGTCTTCATCAATGATCTCTCCGACTCTGGAAAATCCTCTCTGGCTTTGCTGATGACTCCATTCTCTTCCGCTCCATACCTCATCCATCAGATCGGCAGCCTCCTCACTCTACGCAGACCTGGATAATATCACAAACTGGTCAAACAAGTGGAACATGTGTAAAGTCCCCCCTCCTCCCTCTCCCCATTGGTATTTTTGTGAAAGGTGGTTCTTCACGGTTCTGTTTAAATATGTTTAAACTTTCCCCTGCAGTGTTTTATTCAGTGGTATATTACAACACGCTGTTTTTCTTCCTATTCAAAAGGCTCTTTTAAATTTCCTCTTCAACTCATTCCACTTCAAAAAAAAATTCAATCTCTTGTAATTCTTCTTCACAACATGCTCTAAAATCTAAATTCACATTCATTCCACCCCTCCTCTATCATTCTTAAACGGATCTCTAACTTGAAAATCACAATAAACCCAATTTGTTATCAATGTTCATCTTTCATTAATCATCCACTTTCTCAACTCCCCCCTTTTCCCTCCCCTCCAAATCTCCCCCTTTCCCCTCCCCTCCTAAACTCCCCCTTGCCCCTCCCCTCTCCCCTTGAGGGTGGATGGAGGTTATGTTTCCACCCCTGTCTGTTTGTTTGTGTGTGTGTCTGTGAACAAAATATCTCAATGTGGACGGATTCAGATGAAATTTGGTGGAGAGGTTTGATATGTGACAATGACGAAATGATTAGATTTTGGTGAGGATCCGGAACCGGATCAAGAATGTTTTTATGTGATTCTTCACCATTGAGACAGGGCAAACAATGATACGATATCTCAAAGCAATAGGAGAACTTTCAAAAATGTATGCACGGATTCTGGAGAAAACACGGTAGACAGGTTGGGTGTGGAAATCGATTCAACTTTGGTGAAGATCCGAATACAGATCTGGATACGAGAGTTATTTAATTACTCCCGCCAGGGAGTAATGCATGTGTGCGTGTCCGTGTGTGTGTGCGTTTGCGTGTGTGTGTGTGTGTGTGTGTGTGTGTGTGTGTGTGTGTGTGTGTGTGTGTGTGTGTGTGTGTGTGTGTGTGTGTGTGTGTGTTCGTGAACAAGATATCTGGAAATGTTCTGAACGGATTTGGATGGAAGTTGGTGGGATGATTGCGCTTGAGATAAGGAAGAATTGATTAGTTTTTGGTGAAGCTCAGGATATTATTCTGGATCCAGGAATTTTTTGAAGGATTGTTTACCATTGGAAGAGAGGGCTCATTTTTTTTCAACTATCTTCCATATATTCTATATTTAACATTGTGATATGAAAATAGTTTTTATATTTGTTGTAAATGTAGTTTAAACTCGTGGTTATGCGTTAGAGCGGTGTATTTTGTTAGCAGCGTCGTCTTCAAGGTTCTTTTTTTTTTCTTCTAATAAAGACATATTCTGTCATATTAAAACGACCAAAGTGTGTATTAGGTTTCCCCGTTTCATAAAATGTATCGTTTGATGCGTATAATGCTTTAAAACTGTTTTTTGTTTTGATTTGTTTTTTACCTCAGAAGAGATATCAACATTTACCTCAGCGAATGTCAATCACGGTGTCAGTATTTGATGAACTTATAAAGACTTAGGTGACTTATAAGTGTGACCAGCATGTGCACGGGATTCTTCCCAGAAGAATGAGTGGTCGCATTAGCTTGCACGACTTAAAATGAGCGAGTTTTGTTTTCACGTTTGGGCCAGTTTTACATGTTGTATCCCTCAGGAATGAAACGAACGTTTTCCTGGCTTACAATTTTATTTGAAGTCGCACATGCCTCAAAATACACTCACTTATATGGAATTGGACGCTGAATCCGAAAATGGAAGTGAAATTCCTTGTTTTTTTTTTAACATTATCTTCGATATATTCTAAATATATATGTGTGCAGTGTCTGTCTTGTGTTGTCTTGTCTTGTGTTGTCTTGTCTTGTGTTGGCTTGTCTTGTGTTGTCACTGAACTACTCCCTCAAACTTTTGTGAAATCGTACTACTCCAACTTGACCCACGGCGGGAGTATGCGCTCCACTGAGTGGCGTTCTAGTTTTTAAGTGATTCTTCACCATTGAGTGATAGGGCTAAAAACGATATTTTGCATGAATTTCAAAAAGTTATAGACGGATTATGACAAAATTAGGTGCATGAGTTACGTAAGTGACAAGAACAAGCGGATTAGATTTTGGTTCATGTCGGATCCAGATCTGACCTATCAGTGGGATACAAACCGTAAAATGTTCAGCATTTGATCGAGATGTTTTTGAATAAGGTGTGGATAGAAAAGAGCGACAATTGCTTTGCAATACATAGTCGTGGCCAAAAATATTGGCACCCTTGCACTTTTTTCAAATAACTCACAATTTTCTCTAAAAATAAGTTGAAATTGACTGAAGTATTTGGTCTCCATCATTCTTTATTTCACTGTTAATATTGCAGAACCTTTATTTTTTAATTCAGAACTAAATATATCCTTTTAAATCACAAAATAAAAAGAAATGACATTGACAAAGTATTGACGCCCTCGACTTAATATTTGGTAGCACAGACTTTGGACAAAATAACTGCAGTCAAGCGCTTCCTGTAGCCATGAATGAGCTTCCTCCACCTCTCTACTGTCAGTTTGATCCACTCTTCTTGTGCAAACTGCTCCAGTTCTCCCAGATTTGAAGGGTGCCTTCTCCCAACTGCTGTTTTGAGATCTCCCCACAGGGGGGGGGGGGGGGGCGTGGAGGGGAGGTTTCAAGTGTGTTTGGGGTCATTGTCCTGCTGCAAGACCCATGACCTTCGATGGAGACCCAGCTTTCTGACACGAGGTTGAACATTGCACTCCAAAATGCCTTGGTGATCTCCTGATTTCATGATGCCATGCACACATTCAAGGCACTCAGTAACAGAGGCAGCACAGCAACCCCAAAACATCACTGAACCTCCTCCATGTTTGACTGTAGGGAAGGTGGTCTTTTGTTTGAAGGCATAATTTTGTTTTCTGTAAACATAGAGATGATGTGCTTTGCCAAAAAGCTCTAATTTTGTCTCATCTGTCCATTGGACATTCTCCCAGAAGGCTTTTGTTTTGTTCAGGTGTGTTTTGGAAAGCTCCATTTGGGCTTCTTATGTCTCGCCCTCAGCAGTGGGGTCCTCCTGGGTCTCCTACCATAGAACCCCCTTTCATTGAGTTGGCGACGGATGGTGTGAGTTGAAACTGTTGTACCTTATGTCTGAAGGTAAGCTTGAATCTGTTTGGCAGTTGATCAAGGTGCTTTCTCCATTATTTGACCAATCCTTCTCTGCAATGTTCGATCAAGTTTTATCTTGCGGTCACATCCAGGGAGGTTGGCTACTGACGATGCCTGGGTATGTCAACCCGGTCATGAACAGCCCCTCTCGGACCCGCTTCCCAACCTTTGACCTTGTAGCCGATGGCTGCAAATAACTCGGCAGCACGATGGGTTGCTAAGCAACCACAGACGCTATCTGAGATGATCAACTTAGGTATGGTCCTCTGACAGAATCAGATGCAGAACTTGGGTGTGGATTAATCTTGAGGGTAGGTAGATGGAGAAGGAGTCATGTTTGCATACTTATTATGTCGATAGGCCCTAAGATGCTCGTTTCTTCTTTATGGCACCAGATTCTGCTCTTCCTAAGAGCAAAATGATTTATGCAAGTTCGAAAAGTGTGATCAAAAGGAAATTCACAGGTATGTAAAATCTAACTTTCATGAATTGTTTTCAGTTATTTCATTGTTGATAAGTGATGCACAGTTTTTACTGAGTGGTTGGTGCGCTGGTAGTCCTGGAATTCAGACCAAATCCGAACAGATTACTTGCCTATGGCCATCGATCTCATATTATAGGCATCAAGCACGAATGGCAGGTGAACGGGCTGGATGATATACAGGATCGCTGTGCTCTCGCAGAAAAGCTAGCCTGTAATAAGGTCGTGTCTCCAGAAGGAAAACCCATCTGAGGTCTTCACCTCGATTCTGCATTTGCACCGAACCGCATTCCAGCTGGACACGGTGCACGTGGGATCGTGATATCGGTACACCTATGGCTTGTGATTTATGTTGTAAGAAAGCGCAGGCTCGACCTTCCTGCTGCCTGGGCGAGGCTGCCACGTGCCGTCCATTGGTCGTTGTCTTCCTGTCAGCCGGCTGTAAAAGCCAAAGGAGACCAAAGGTGTCCCTTTGCCATTGGACGTTCAAACAACCTTTCAATGCATGTTGTGTTTGCATCAACTTTATATCCAGCAAAATGTTTCCAACGTTTTGTTGTTGCTCAATGTAGAAAAAGCCAGATCCCCCCCCCCCCCACCACCCCCCCAACCCCCTACGCCGATATTCTGAACAGGATATGCAGTGATTGAATTTGTGGAGAGTTGTAGAAGTAGAAATATAAATTAATGTTTTCTACCGATCAGCGTGATCCTGATTCAACATTGCAATAAATCTCAGCTGACAGTTCCTTTTGTGAAATGCGGGTTTTCAAACAAATTGTGAAATATCTATAACCCTGTGTAGAAGATCTCGGTGTTTATCAAATGATTATGGAAACAGATTTTTCTTGATCACCACGAGTGGAGCTTTCAATAAAATGGGGATTTCTCGAAATGTGTTTGCGTAATGGTGGACTGATCTTTTTGTCCCAAGAATGTTACTCAAGAACTTCTTCCACTCAGGTCTTCAATTACGGGCACATTTAAAACATTTTTTAATGAAACTTTGTCTATAAAACCAACATCAGGGGATACCTGAAATATATTGTTTTTTGGGGATTTGACTCCCAGTTTATGCCCCAAGAGGTGGAGACTTGGGGTCACTGGGGTCAAAACGGAAGATGTGTTTTCTTTTAACTCAAAATTTGATCTTGTGTCATTCCTGGTGGAACTTTTAGCCATTTTTAAACTTCGCTTTCGATGGGCAGCGTGGGGATTTGCGATGGCGTGCCATCTTCTTCGATCTTGTTTCATTTGTGATTACATTGGCAGGTAATGTGGGAAACGGGGAAGGATCATGAAGGAGTGAGGTAAGCATTTCAGAATGACGTAATGAGTAAGGATCGGTGGATTTGGGAAGACCATGCAGTGCAAATTTCACTGCGGGTTAGACTGGAGCGGAAGGTCACGATGGGTCAGGGAGAAGGAACCCGGAGAACCCAAGGAGGAGCCGCAATGGGGGTAAGGTGAGGAAGGTGGGAGTTGACGAAGGTGTAATGGGCATTGGGTGAGGGTGCGAGTACATTCTGGGTGGGTGTTAATGAAGGTGTGATGAGGTGGAGTGGCGAGGAGGGGGTCCTCGAAGATTTAATGAAGCTGTGAAATAGGGGGCACGAAAAACAACAATCTGAACAAACAGCAGCAGCTGCAGCCGTCCTGCGGACATTGCGGCAATCACATTCCCAGATGTCTACCTGAGCTGTTCCCATTACCACCAAGTGTATTGTCTGTCGACTGTTTCCGAACTCAAATGTTTTGGGAATGGCCATGTGACTGCTCCCAAGTGAATGTGACCATTTCTCTCTCCCACCGGTTCAGCTGCAGTTCGGACTGCGCATTAAATGGTTGTGGTACTGTGGTTAGAGGGTGGGGTTGATGGATTTTGGGGAATAAGTGATTTTTCAACAAAACTGAAATACAACAAGAACGGCACTCGGGAGAGCGCATATCTCCGCCAAGGTGAACAGTTTCCATTTCATATCCCAATGATACGCGGGAACTGAACCGAAACATAATCGACTTGTTTATGTCACCGACCCAACTCGTCCACCACATTTTGTCATAATCTGTCCACAACATTTTAAATATAATGCTACATATACATATACGCTGTGAGACCGGTGTTTGTCGGCACGGACAGGACAATACTTTAAAAACGTATTCACATTCTAATTGTACATACTTTATAGACGTATTCACATTCTAATTGTACATACTTTATAGGCATATTCACATTCTAATTGTACATACTTTATAGGCGTATTCACATTCTAATTGTACATACGTTATAGACGTATTCACATTCGAATTGTACATACTTTCTTGACGTATTCACATTCTAATTGTACATACTTTATAGACGTATTCACATTCTAATTGTACATACTTTACAGACGTATTCACATTCTAATTGTGCATACTTTATAGACGTAATCACATTCTAATTGCACATACTTTAAAGACGTATTCACATTCTAATTGTACATACTTTCTTGACGAATTCACATTCTAATTGTACATACTTTATAGACGTATTCACATTCTAATTGTACATACTTTATGGACGTAATCACATTCTAATTGCACATACTTTATAAGACGTATTCACATTCTAATTGTACATACTTTATAGACATATTCACATTCTAATTGTACATACTTTATCGACGTATTCACATTCTAATTGTACATACTTTATAGACGTATTCACATTCTAATTGTACATACTTTATAGACGTATTCACATTCTTATTGTACATACTTTACAGACGTATTCACATTCTAATTGTACATACTTCAGAGACGTATTCACATTCTAATTGTACATACTCTATAGACGAATTCACATTCTAATTGTACATACTTTATAGACGTATTCACATTCTAATTGTACATACTTTATCGAAGTATTCACATTCTAATTGTGCATACTTTACAGACGTATCCACATTCTAATTGTTCATACTTTATAGACGTATCCACATTCTAATTGGACATACTTTATAGACGTATCCACATTCTAATTGTACATACTTTATAGACGTATTCACATTCTAATTGTACTGTTGCGGATATGAGGATTGGTTTTTTTTATTGTGTGTATTGAATAGTAAAGTGTGGTAAAATGTCGCCTTCCTGCCTCCAGTCAGTTGTATAAAGGTCAAAGGGCGTCCCGGTAGTTAATTCCACAAGCATGCATTGAAGGACACGATAATATCCCTGTTCAGCAGCTTATTTCCTTATTATGTGTTTCAGGATAAGGCCTTGTTTTCCATTAAAATGACACTCCATTGCACCAAGTAAAAGAAATAGATTCCCTTCATCCTTCATCCCCATTCCCAAAAACCTCCATTTCCCCTCTCATCATTGCCAGGGCTCAAGGGCCAATTACACACCCTCCAATAGCCGCCATTGGCCACGAGGCAAGGACGGGGAAGAAAGGCGTGTCTCCCCCTCGTCATAGAGGGGAGGAGTAAGTCAGCCCCGCTCATCCAACCCAGAACGAGGGGTTCGGCTTGAGAGGGCGGAGAGAGAACGCTTGGGGGAGGTTCGAAAAGGTTGAGGGGCGGGGCCTATATAACCCGCAGCGCGACGCTCCCCAAGCAGATGAGCTTTGAAGAAGAAAGAGATGAGTACTGAGCATTGAGATGAGAAGGGGCTGCGCTTTTAAAGAGAGGCGCTGAGAGGAGGGAATGAACAGGCGTGACCGCAGCTAAAATCCGCAGCGCGACGCTCCCAAAAGAGAAGCTGAGACAAGCTTTGGCAGAGATGAGCTTTGACTGAGACGCGCAAGAAGAGAGTTGGTGGTGGTTGAAGAGTTGGTTGGTTGTGAGTTGAGTCGGCAGTGGTTGCAAGAGCAGTGGTCGGTGGTGAAGAGTGGTTGGACCAAGAAAGGGAGAGGAGAGAACCCGTCACGCCAGACCCCCCCCCCCCCCCCCCACCAGCGCGTCAGCTCCACCAAGCAGTTCCGACCCGTGATCCCGCGCACACGACAGGATCGGTGGCATCAGCGGCCGTCGAGTTCAAGCCCGACGTCCCGTGCGGGATCAAGCTCCAGCCAGCTCCGTGCCTGCCTCCCTCCCCAGCCATCCACCTCTGCCATTCCTATCATCATTCCCCGAGTGAGTCCGTGTTCTGTTTTTTCTGTCCTGGGGTTTATTAATTAAAGCAGTAGTTAAGATAAATTTGCACTGTCATCTTGATCCCTTCTGTATATTATTTTATTATCTTTCTCTCTCCTTGGTTATTTTGAGCCTGTAAATAGTAAAAAATTACAATCGTATTTCAAACCTTTTCTGTCTTCCGCTTTTTCTACCTTTTCACATCCGTCGTCTTTGTCTTTTCCAAATTGAATATCTGTGGCGCGATCTGGCCAACGCTAGGGTGAATCGGGGTAAGCTGGGGTAACTGTAACGGTCGCGGTATGACCTCCGCTCGGCCAAAGTAACATCTTGTCCGCGAACCGTAACAGTACATACTTTATAGACGTATTCACATTCTAATTGTACATACTTTATAGACGTATTCACATTCTAATTGTACATACTTTATAGACGTATTCACATTCTAATTGTACATACTTTATAGACGTATTCACATTCTAATTGTACATTCTTTATAGACGTATTCACATTCTAATTGAACATACTTTATAGACGTATCCACATTCTAATTGTACATACTTTATAGACGTATTCACATTCTCATTGTACATACTTTATAGACGTATTAACATTCTAATTGTACAAATAGGAAGTCCCCCCGACCCCCGTCCTCTATTTTGTCCTTCTATCCTGCGGTTGGTACCTTCCTCTCTCTCCTGTTCCTTTTCTTCAGGTGCGTCCCGATACATTATTTGCTATATCCCTTCCACGAGACTTCACTCTGTCTACAAAAAAAACTCCGGCCTTGAAAGGGTACCAAGACCGGCCCTCTTTGCATCCACTCCTTGTCTCTTGCTTGGTGTTATAGGCCTTACTACAGGCTAGAAGCCTTAGTATAGGACGTTATGTGGGCTTTGGATATTTGAGACTGGGAATTTGATGACGTCACCAGACCAACAAATTGTTCCACCTGCTGGAATGAGAAAGGAAAGTGTCTCACAAGAATGGTTGAAGGGATTGGATGGAGGATGGTTTCCTTGTGGAAGGTAAGAATTAGACTGATAAGGTGGGGATGAAAGGGTTCCCGCACCTGGACCGTTCAGGCCTTCAGGATGTGAATGAGGCCCTCCAGTTTACGACAGCTGGTTGCCGATCATCACCGAATGGTGAACCTCGTGGGCAACTGGAATGATTTATTTCATCTGTATAATGAACATTGTCTGTCACATGTATGCTTATTCGTCTCACCCATTAATGTGTACACCTCACAGTCTGATTTTCCACTTGCCAAAACAAATAAATAATATAACCTCTAACTTTATCAAATATCTTGTGCAAAGTAATCCAAAACATTTTACTTCCTCATGGTCCCTGACCTTGGCAGCATTCCATTGTCGATATGCGCGACGAGTCTTCAGGTCATGCATGAATCCTCCTCCAAGGTGAGGTGTTGCTTCTTTGACCCGAAGATATTGAGGGAAGTACTCACCTGGGAAAGCTTTTCGAGCTTCGATGTCGAGGTCTGAAGTGGGAAACAGGTGGCAATCAAGGTCACACGTATATATATGATGTCATTACGGTGTAAACACCTGCTCACTTTGAGAGTGGCAGGAAAGGTCATTCATCTTTGGGGTAAATAGATTACAGACGATCTATGGTCGGGTCTCAAGAACATTGGGTGTGTGTTCATTTACCAAGTATCTTGTGGAGAGATCGCCAAGTGGTTTAAACATTCGAGCAAGAACTCCATTCAAAACCGGAAAGGAACCTTATGGGGTATATAGATTAGAGTAGATCTTCGCTCAGTTCTGTAAGTAAAACTTACCTCATGGATGTCGGGCTTGCTCCAAATTTCTTTGTTTAATGTTATAAACACCATCAGCGACTGTTTAAAAAGCTAATCATACGTGTTTGTGGTTCATAATATTTTACAAGCCCGGCTAAGCCGCTGTTAGACTTCCGGTCTTGTTTATGGAAAAAAGCGTGACCGACACAGAAGAAGCACACAAACAACAACAACAACAACAGCTATAATGTATTACAAAACAACATTTTTTACGTTTCACTTCATTTTACATCCTCAATGAGATTCACAGATACACATGCAATATGTTTATGAAGTACAACTTGCCGTCATTTGATTAAGAATGGTCATCGAAACGACCAGATGACATGCACACCTAGTTTTTTTTTGTTTTTTTTTGTATACAAGATCCATTTCATTTTGTTTTGCCCTCTCCCTCCCACTGATCTCTCAATGTCCCTGCTCTCAGATGTTGCATTTGTGTTCCTCCCCCTCTCGCCCCATCGTGTCTACCGCTCGTGAAAGAGCGAACATTAATCACACAGAAAGACAAACCGACACATTAAACATATAACATGGGGAGCGGTAGACACGATGGGGCGAGAGGGGGGGGGAACACAAACACAACATCTGAGAGCAGGGACATCGAGAGATCAGTGGGAGGGAGAGGGCTTTGGGGGGGGGGAGGCATGGGAAGGGGGGGTGGGAGAGGTATAAAATATATGGACACTGCCAGGACTTCCAGGAAAGAAGTTGGAAGTTGAAAGAAGAAAGTTGAAAGAAGAAAGTAGTTGTAATAAAAACAAGGTAACTATGAAAGCAGCAATTGGTAATCTTCCATTCCTGATGGTTACCTCGGCAGAATATCTCATGCGTCACGGGGCTCCGACAAAGCGCACAGTGCACCTGCCCGGTGTTGTGACGACGCACTCTTCGCAGGCACGACACACAATAAACATGGTGACAGGGAAGGTACTTGTGCGGCCCAACTGCGATGTCAAGGCAAATGGGACAGGTGAGATTCTCCAGATGCTCGTTCTCCTTCTGGGTTGTGTTTGGTTCCACCTGCACTCACAAGATAAATGAATCACTCACGGTCGTTGAACAATGTTGTGGAAATATTCTATTTTTATCCTGAAACTAACAACATTGGGAGCATCGAGATCCAGAATTGGTGATAAATGATGAATGGTCTGTGATTTAAAAACGCCTCTTTTAATTAACAAAGGGTTAAAAAAAATCAAGCATCACAGCAATGTTTGATGTCTTCCACCTTTTTTTTCATTAATTCAACACGTGATCTTGAATCAGAATCCCAAAGTGTCGGGTTTTTCCAAAGCCGTGAAAAGCCTGACAAAGGCACATTGGCCTAAAAACCAAGATGGACGATCATACAAAGAGCCGCTGTTTCTCCAATCCCCCACAACATAACGTAACACACACATAGCAACGGGTTTATGGTGGTGGAGGCCCCAGTGCACACATGGGTGGTGGTGGCTTTCACAACAACAACTACACCTCCAATAATAGGATTGCTCTGAAAAAATTACCTCAACATTGCCTTCATAACAACAACAAGAAGTCGTCAACAACAACACCAACACAACACAATCTCTTCGGAGAAGGAAGCTATTCGAGGCCTGAAGGCCAAAAGCCTGAGGTCTGTCTGGACATGCTAAGGCCTCGGATTTATGAATTAGTCCATCCGTCCAAACATCCAATCAAAAACCCCAGTTGGGTTATTTTGTAGATGCACAGTGTCTACAGAAAGTCTACACCCCCTTTTCAAATTTTCACCTTTTGTTTACTTATATCCTGGAATTAAAATGCATTAAATCAGACTTTTTACACCTTTATTTACACATCGTAACCCACAACTTCCAAATGAAAAACAAATTCTACAAATTTTTTAATTGATTGAAAATGCAAAACTAGAATATATTGATTGGATAAGTGTCCACCTTCCTCATAATTATAGCAATTGCAAATTAGCTCAGGTGTAACCAATCACCTTCCAAATCACACACCAAGTTAATCGGCCTCCACCTGTGTCAAATTGTAGTGATTCTGATTAATATCAGAATAAAATCAGCTGTTCCTGTCGGTTTTCTCTGCTGGGTAGTGCATTTCACAGAAAAGACTCCACCATGAGCACCAAGGAGCCTTCAAAAGACCTCCGGGATAAAGTTGTGGAGAGACAGATCAGGGGATAGGTATAAAAATATTTCATAGTCAAGACGATCATTAAGAAGTGGAAGGCGTATGCTACCACCAAGACCCTGCCAAGATCAGGCCGTCCCTCCAAACTGGATGACCAAGCAAGGAGGAGACTGATCAGAGAGGCCACCAAGAGGCCAATGGCAACTTTGAAAGATTTACAGGCCTTTTTGGCAAAGATTGGTCACTGTGTGCGTGTGACTACAATATCCCAAGCACTCCACAACTCTGGCCTGTGCAGTAGTGTGGCAAGAAGGAAGCCATTCCACTCATTCCACTTCAAAAAAAAAAAATTCAATCTCTTGTCTCCCTCACTAAAAAAAAAAAAAAAAACACCTTTAGAGGCCATTTTTCCCCGCAAAGCGGGGCTTGGCCTTTTTCGGGAACCGTGGTTATTGTTGTTTTTTGGTCCCCTTTTTGAAGCAATGTTTTACGGCCGGATGCCCTTCCTGCCGCCAACCCTTTTTGCCGCCTTTTTACGACAAACAGGGAATTACCAGTGAACTGGTACTCAATTAGCCGACCTCGGAAGGATGACAGGCTGAGTCAACCCCCCTGGCGTTAATTCAATGATAGGCTGAGTCAACCCCCCTGGCGTTAATTCAGCGATCGGCGTTAATTCAATGATAGGCTGAGTCAACCCCCCTGGCGTTAATTCAGCGATCGACCGGGATTCGAACCCAGGATCCTAGGATCCTAAGCCGGCACCCTCGCCGCTAGCCCAACACCAGGGTATTCCCTCACTACATGTTCTAAATTCACATTCATTCTTAATCCTCCATCGTTCTTAATCGGATTGCTAACTTGAAAATCACAATAAACCCAATTTGTTATCAATATTCGTCTTTCATTAATCATCCACTTTCTGAACTCCCCCATTGCCCCTCCCCTCCTAAACTCCCCCCTCTCTCCTCCCCTTCAAAACGCCCCCCTAACCCCTCCCATTCAAATCTCCCCCTCATACCATTCCTCTCCAATTCTCCCTTCTCCCCCCTCCTCCTCAAAGCTGCCTCCTCCCCACTTCGTCTCCCTTCTATCTCATACCTCCAGCTCCCCCAACCTTCTACTTTCCACTGCCCTCCCCCCTCAAACAACCCCTCACTGTGCCTCATCCCATCACCATCAAACCTTTCATCCTCCTAATCCTTCCCTTTCTTGTAACTCTTCTGTAATCTCTGACACACGATCAACTGCTCTCTCTACCTCCCCCTCTCATCCTTCATCTTACCCTGCCCCACCACTCCCCTGTCCTGTACCCGATGCTCCCCCTCTCTCTCTTCATTAACGGTATGGACCTCAAACATCCGGGGCCTTCGCTCAAACCTGACTGATCTCTCCATACAGGTTGCTTCTGACAATCCCGACTTGATCTGCTTAACAGAAACTTTCCTCCTTCAAGATGTCTCCGATTCCTTAATATCTCTTCCTGGTTACTCCCTCCTCTGGTATGATAGACCTGAGCTTCGTCCTGGTGGTGAGGTTGCTATCCTTATCAAAAACTCTCTTCCTCACTCTCCTTGCACTGC
The DNA here is from genome assembly GCF_964187855.1 of Myxine glutinosa. Taxonomy (NCBI): domain Eukaryota; kingdom Metazoa; phylum Chordata; class Myxini; order Myxiniformes; family Myxinidae; genus Myxine; species Myxine glutinosa. Next base: position 15,697,861 of record NC_136269.1, on the reverse strand, counting down.
CCTCTCTCTGCCTCACCCCCAGGAGTACCTCTGGCTATGGCTTCCTCTCCGCTCCCACCTTTTGTTCATATGTGTTCTGTGCCATCCTCCAAACAGTGATGACTCCATTTACATTTCACTGTCCGACAACATGGACCAACTTATATCCACTCATCCCAACTCTCTCTTCCTCATATGTGGCGACTTCAACTGTCATCATGCCAGCTAGCTGGGTGTGGGTTCCTCTCTCACCAGCCATGGCACCTCAGCAAAGGACTTCTGTGACTCACTGGGATTGACACAATCTGTCAATTTCTTGACCCGGATCTCAGCCAATCGAGTATCCTCTCTTCTAGACTTGGTTATGACAAACTTCCCTGCAAATGTCTGCTGCTCTTCTTCTGCTCCAATCAGTTCTTCTGATCATGTGCTTGTTAAAGCAGACATCTCTCTGGCCATTCTCAGAGAGCCTCCTCAGCGTCGACGAGTCTGGCATCTCACTCAGGCCGACTGGCACGGTCTCCAAGCAGCCATCAATCATCTGGACTGGTCTCCCATCTCCACTGCCTCCGACATCAATTCTTCCTGCGAATTCTTCCAAAGCAAACTGCTCTCTCTCTCATGCATAGATTTATCCCATCTCATCTTCAGTTGTCTTACCCTTCCTCCCATCCATGGTACACTGAATCTTGTGGTGAGGCAGTTGCCCCGAAACAACTTGCCTTTGCCTCTTGGAAGGCAAATCCAACTGAAGGCAATCTCAGTTCCTTCCACCAAGCTCGGAACAAGTGTGTGCCTACCCTCAGGAGTGCCAGGAAGCACTATCTCTCCTCACTCAAGAATGAACTCTCAAACCTGTCTCCTTCCTCCAAATCCTGGTGGCATCTGGTCAAATCCGTTTCTGGTGTTTGTTCCCCCTCCATCCCCTCCCTTACCTCAAATGGCTACACAGTTGACACCACACGTGACAAAGCCGAATGCCTCAACTCTGTGTTTGCCTCAAAATCTTGTGTCCCAACCCCATCTCTCTCTGTTCCCACCTTACCCAGTCGAACCCAACTGCTCCTGGACTCTGTGTCCTTCTCTCCTGACAAGGTGGAGAAGTTTTTGTCAAACCTCGACTATGATTCTGCAACTGGACCAGACGGCATCAGCCCACGGGTCCTAAAATCCTGCTCTGCCGCTCTATCTTACCCTCTCTCTGTTCTTTTCACCCTCTTTTGCTCAAGGTCATGTGCCAGCATCCTGGAAATCAGCCAACATCACCGCTTTACACAAAAAAGGTGCAAAAACAGATCCTTGCAACTGCAGACCAATCAGCCTGCTCCCAATTATCAGCAAAGTCATGGAATTCCATCATTGCTTCGGATATCAAATCCTGCGTCTTCTCCAATGGCTTGATCTCTGATCATCAATTTGGATTCAGACCAGGTCATTCTACTCTGGACATGCTGCTTCTACTGTCTCAACAATGGATGGAAGTCCTCAATGCCAAACAGGAAATCAGAGCTGTCTCCCTTGACATATCACGTGCCTTCGATACGGTCTGGCACCCAGCTCTGCTCACCAAACTCTCCTCCTATGGTATCCATGGAAATCTCCACGCATGGCTTGCGGACTTCCTCTGTGGTCGTAGTCAACGTGTGGCCCTGAATGGATTTCTCTCATTTCCCCTTCCTGTTCAGGCTGGAGTTCCCCAAGGCAGTGTTCTGGGCCCTGTGCTTTTTCTGGTCTTTATCAATGATCTCTCCGACTCTCTGGAAAATCCTCTCTATCTCTTTGCTGATGACTCCACTCTCTGCCGCTCCATTCCTCTTCCCTCAGATCGGTAGTCTGCAGCCTCCTCACTCTCTGAAGACCTGGACAAAATCACAGACTGGTCAAACAAGTGGAACATGTCTTTCAATCCTGACAAATCTCACACTCTTACTATGTCTCTCCGAAAAGATCGACTGGACAACCCTCCCATCGACTTTCTCAACAATCCTCTCCAAAAAGTTCTGTCGCTCAAGCTTTTGGGTCTCACTATCTGCCATGATCTTTCTTGGGAAAACCACATTTCCAAGCTGGCCTCCAAAGCGAGTTGCCGACTGGGCATCCTCCGTCGTGCGAAGTCCTTCCTTGGCACACCTGAGCTCCTCACCTCATACAAGGCTTTCATCCGTAGCTCAATGGAATACTGTTCTCCCCTATGGGCCGGTACTCCTGCTTCACACCGAGCTCGGCTTCACGCTGTTGAAACCAAAGCTTTCAGAATCATTGGAATCTGCCGCGATGAAGCTATCTCCGAGGGCCTTTCACTCACTCACCGCAGGCAGGTAGGTGGTCTTTCTGTCTTCTACCGACTCCTCTCCGGCCTTGCTCCCCCAGCTCTCTCTGGGCTTTGTCCCCCAAATATTCCTACAGGTCGCACAAGATCTGACAGCAACCCTCTGATGGTAAAACTGCCAAAATCTAGGCTCCCTGCCCACCTTCAATCTTTTATTCCTCTTTTCTCCCACCTCTGGAACAAACTCTCACACTTTCTTCAATCCCACACCTCCCTCCAGGTCTTTAAAACAGCTGTTCAACACGATCTCTTATCTTCCCCCATCCAAAACCTTGACCTTTTCAACCCCAATTAAAACACCCCAAGTCCGCCTCTTTGAATCCCCAAGTTCTTTCCTGAAATTCCTAGTCGTGTTCATTTGCTTTATACCGTGTACGCCTCCCTCCTCCCCAGCCCTCTCCCTTCCACATATCTACCAACGTCCCTGTTCTCCACTGTTGTTGCGCTTCCATCTCTCTCCCCATCGTGTCTCCCGCTCCCTTCATTGCATGTTTTATGTATCTGTGCATGTTTTGATGTTCAATGTGTTTGCTCTTACACGAGCCTCGATTCTGTATACAAAAAAATATATAAAAAAATTAACGTTCTGTGGTCAGACGAAACCAAGATGGAACTTTTTGGCCTAAATGCAAAATGTTATGTTTGGCGCAAACCCAACAGCACCCAAAGTACACCATCCCTCCTGTGAAGCATGGTGGTGGCAGCATCATGTTATGGGGATGTTTCTCATCAGCAGGGACTGGAGCACATGTCAGGATAGAAGGGAAAATGGATGGAGCAAAATACAGAAAAATACTAGAGGAAAACCTGCTGCCTTCTGCAAGAAAGCTGAAATTGGGACGGAAGTTCACCTTTCAGCATGACAACGACCCGAAGCACACAGCCAAAGCTTCACTGGAGGGGCTCAGGAACAAAAAGATAAATGTCCTTGAGTGGACCAGAAAGAGGTGCTTCTGTCAAAGGTGTTTCCACCAAGTATGAACTCAGGGGGATGGACACTTATCCAACCAAGATATTCTCGTTTTGTTTTTTTTGAGCAACTTTCTGAAATTTGTAGAATTTGTTTTTCACTTGGAAGTTGTGGGTTACGATGTGTAAATAAAGGTGGAAAAAGTCTGTTTTAATGCAACTTATTTCCAGGCTATAAGGCAACAAAAGGTGCACATTTTGAAAAGGGGTGTAGACTTTCTACAGGCCCTGTATGTATCCTGAAAATAATCCTGGATGGGCCGTTGAGTGGTGGAGGCCCCAGGCACGTGTCCCAGTTGTCCTTAAATAAATCCGGCCACACACACGCGTGCGCATGCACACCACACACCACACACACACACACACACACACACACACACACACACACACACACACACACACACACACACACACACACCAAAAACCTCTGCTGGTATGAAATTAGAAATACACAGAAACCTTGAAACAGGTGGACGTCATTCAGCCCATCAAGCCTGTGTCATGTCCACATTCACCACAACCCCAACACCATTCCTGTACTGTATAATATTACATAATTTATGATTTTCTCTCACAATGTAGCCAATTCCAAAGGTTTTAAATGTAATTTTTCCCAAGTACGATATAAAAGGCGACTGTGATACCTTGTCGGTGGTTACGGGAGAATCTTTTGCATCATCGTCCACCACCTTCTGTGCCCCACGAGACTTTCTCCACTTGCTGAACCACCTCCAGCATTTTGACTTCTTCTTATTTGTCATTGACGCATCACCAGATTCCGCGTCATTGGCAGAATCTTGTGGCAGCGACTCAATGAGGGAGAGCTGGTCACTGTGCCCAGAGGCATCTACTGCAGATCTGCGGCCAAGTTCAACAGCTTCGGTCTACGGGGTTGGTGAGGAAGATACAAACCACGTGATGAGTAAATGAAACATTGGTGAGGAAGACACAAACCATGTGATTAGTAAATATATTATTTAAAACGAGTATATGGCCCGTCAAAAATGACGGGTTGGAACAGTTTATTTGACAGTGCAGCCTCATGATCGTGCCAAAGTCTGAAGCCTGGGCCTCGTGTCAGGTGTGCTTATATCTTCTTTATTTATCAGACATCCGATAGACGTAAATGAACACTCGGTTTACTCTGCACACATTGAACATTACAAGCAGTGAATTTCACCTCATGCACCTTGTATTTATTGCGATGAAAAAAAAAAACCGCTTCTGTCCACCACCCTTGAGGTTCAGTTTGCAAGCCACCATCTACAATTCCAATGTAAGAGACATAATTGCTCTTCTTTTCGGTCTTCGGAGTCCTCAGGGTCTTTTGGGTTATTTGGGTCCTCGGTCTTTTGGGTCTTCTGGTTTCACGGGATCTTTTGGTTCATCTGAGTCTTTTTGGTCCTCTGGATTTCGGAGTCCACGGGTATTTTCGGTCCTCTGGGTCGTTGGGGTATTTTAGGGTATTTGGGGTATTTTGGGTCATCGGGGTAATTTGGGTATTTGGGGTCCACTGGGACCTCTGGGTCTTTTTGGTGTTTTGGGGTCTTTTTGGTGTTTTGGTTTGCTTGGGTCTATGGAGTCGTTGAGGGTCTTTGGGGTCTTTTTGGTCTTTTGTATCTTCAGGGTATTTTGGGTCTTTAAGGGTATTGGGGTATTTTAGATTTTTGAGGTATTTTGGGTCTTTTAAGTCATCTGGTTATTTAAGGGTCTTTGGGATCGTTTGGATCTTCAGGGTCCTTTGGGTCTTCGGGGTATTTTGGATCTTCAGGGTATTTTGGGTCTTCGTGGTGTTTTTTTTTAGGTCTTTAGTCTTTATGGGTATTTGGGGTCTTTATAGGGTCTTTGGGTTTTTTTGGTTCTTCGTGGTGTTTTGGGTCACATGAAGTGTACGAGTCACATGAAGAGTGAATAGTGTTCGCATTAATTAGGTACAGTGAATGAATCATGAATGACTAATGAAGGGTGTTTTATTGATGGCGTAAGATAAGAAAATCCGAACGTGTTCTTACGTCATGTTCTTACATAATAGTTACACGAGCGAGGAATGAATCTCGTCCCAGAGCAGCAACTGAAGTCTCATCTCATCTGAAACGGTACTCGATGGAGAGCACACCTCCGCCGGGTTGAACAGTTTACGTTTTGTATCAACTGATGCGCTAGTTCTGGATCCGACATCAACCAAAATCGAATCAGCTTGTTCTCGTCACAAACCCAACTCATCCACAAAGTTTTGTTATACCTCGTACACAACTTTTTTCAAATTTCATGCTGCATATCGTTTTTGGCCCGAATCACTCAACGGTGAAGAATCGCTTAAAAATGTTTAAATCCCGGTATCCGGATCCGGATCTTCACCAAATTTAAATCCATTCTTCCTTGCCGCACACCCAACCTCTCCACCAGGTTTCGGCCAAATCTGTCCACGACTTTTTAAGACGAGCAACGGTACCTGCCCTGCGGGCGGAACTTCAATTGGGAGGCCCAAATGAAAAGGGGAAATATCAGAAATTGAAGGCTTTTTATTTGAAACGATTCATATAAACATCCGATAAATCATCTCACACGCAAATCATCAAAATCTAAACAGTATCTCACTATAATTGACCAAATGTCCCACATTCCACACGTCCACACAATCACGTGTATGGATGTTACGTGTGTGTGGATGCTCCGTGCGGGTGGGAGCCCAGAAGCAAACAGGCAATGCAGATACAGCGAATGCTAAAGCATGAAACCAATCAATTCCACATTCCTGCAGCACCTTCAGTCGCACGTCAGACATGGACAGCAAGTTCGTGAAGGACTTCCATGAAAAACGTACCCGTTCGCAAACAAACAGGTGCGTTCACGTGAAGAAACATCGATCGTGGGCCCGTCGCGAATCTGCATATGGCGATCCACGAAGTTCACGTTCAGAAAGTATAAACCAAAGATTGAAAAGCGGAGCTCCGCGTACGATCTTTGGTAGAAACTAGAGTCCCTGTATAAAGTCCCTCTATATACAGGGACTCTAGTAGAAACCATCACGGCGTGTCGTCATTCACTTGAACTTGATATCTTTTTTAATTCTGAACAACATAACTCCAATTAATCACAAAATAAACTTTTAACAACATTGTTAACGTTTCCTTCATTGTAAAAACGATCAAATGAACAGTTAAAAGGATTTTCAGCCGATAGGTGTTGCGGCCATGGCAAGATCGATGGAGACAGCGATCTGTAGCCTATACACCGCCCAAAGAGCTATGTGGAATTCTCTCCAGTAGATATTAAATGTCTTTGAACTTTTCCCGAGGTCATTATTTACTTTTAATGATGTTTTTTACGAATGATGTTCATATTGGTTTTGGGTCGTCCTTTCCGCATATCTCGTGGGATTGTAAGTTGGATGGACAGACGGCCGTGATGGCGGCGAGGGGGATGGAATTCTCTCAAGCAGCGATATCAACGCCCACAACGGTCGATCGAGTCCGTGCAGCGATCGGTGGAGCCGTTGGTGCAGCACCCGAGAAAGCAACATCGTCACAATGAGAAAAAAGACGGTTATGCGAACGCGAATGTCATGCGTGAGTCCAAACTTGAGAATGCTGGAAACGAAAGCTGAAATTGGGGAAACTAAAAAGCACATTTTACTCCTGCAGATCCCAGGATTACCCACCCAAAATATCTTTGCGATCGGTTCAGCAGTTTTTCTACGGTACCTTCGAACAGACAGACAGACGGACATTTGGTGAATTATAGTAAGATAACGTGTTCACAAACAGACGGCGGTGAAAACATAACTTTGTGCCGGTGGGAGAGGTAATAAAACAATTATTACCTGACGATCGTTGTCGTTTTGCTTCTGATTCTTTTTCTTCCTCGTACAACAACAAGACCACATCTTGCTTTGCTGGAAGCCACTGATCGTTCCAAAATGGTAGTAACGACGTCGAATCCACTTGATATTTAAACACAGGTTCGGAAAAGCATCCACAAAGCACTGTGAGTCACAATGCAAAGAGGCGGGGCTTCATCTCCATCCACTCAAACACCAGAGTTCGGAAACGCCACGGCAAAGCACTGTGTCACAATGCAAAGGGGCGGGGCTTAATCTCCATCATCACCCTCATTAACAATGACGTATGGAATAAACTTAAAACTCATGACACATCCTTACATTTTGGTTTTTAAAATATGGATTTGAAAAACAAACAAAAAAAAAACACTTCTTCAGACCACAGATTGAAACATGGATCTTTGTTTGGGTACGTTTGGTGCATCGCGATGAACCCGAACGTTCATTTCCAGCCCAGGTGTAGGTGCGTGGCAGGATGGTCTCAAGGTGCACACCTGACCTTTAAGCTGTACTGTATAGCCTGCGTACGAATACCGACCCAGCTGTAAACTCCCATCCTGGTGTTTCTCAGACATCTTGCCACCACTGTGCTTCCCTTCGAAAAATCACTCCAAGTGCCATTCCTCAATCGTCCTATGATCCTCCCGGTACAGTTGGTGTGACTTTATCTCTATCTTTATATATACTTTTATTTCTATATCTATATATATATACGTATATTTGTGCAGCGTCTGTCCTGTCCTGTCCTGTGTTATGTTGTCACTGAACTACTTTCTCAAACTTTTGTGAAATCGTACCAAACTTCTGGAATGCACATATCTCTCCCGTCGGTATGTCATATATAAGGGTATTTTTTTTTTTTTTTAATGCAAATTTTTTTTTTGGGGGGGGGGAATGATTTTGGGAATTTTTTTTTTTCAACTTCAATTGTTTATAAAATGTGATATCACGTATATTACAAATACATTTGTGCAAAATAATTGTTTGAATTATGATTGGTTTAAAGTTTAAACCATGACAAAACGGCAACTCGGGTACAATCATTTATCTATATGTCGACACATCTGGGCAGTGTCTGTGTTGTCACTTAACGACTCCCTCAAACTTTTGTTTCCGTGGTTGTGAAGTGTTTTTAATAACGTTGTGGTGGTTTTGAATCACGTGGTGGTGAGGTATTTTGAATTATGTGGTGGTGAGGTGTTTTTAAATGACGTGGTGGTGAGGTGTTTCAATATCACATGGTGGTGAGGTGTTTTTAAATCACATGGTGGTGAGGTGTTTTGAATTACGTGGTGGTGAGCTTTTATAATTAGGTGTTGGTGAGGTGTTTTAATTAGGTGGTGGTGAGGTGTTTTGAATTACTTGGTGATGACGTATTTTGAATAATGTGGTGGTGAGGTGTTTTGAATTACTTGGTGATGACGTGTTTTGAATTATGTGGTGGTGAGGTGTTTTGAATTACGTGTTTTATGGCTGTGAGGTGTTTTTATTACGTGTTTTATGACTGTTAGGTGTTTTTATTACATGTTTTATGGCTGTGAGGTGTTTTATTACATGTTTTATGGATGTGAGGTGTTTTATTACATGTTTTATGGCTGTGAGGTGTTTTTATTACGTGTTTTATGGCTGTGAGGTGTTTTTAATTTCGTGGTGGTGAGGTGTTTTTATTACGTGTTTTATGGCTGTGAGGTGTTTTTATTACGTGTTTTATGGCTGTGAGGTGTTTTTATTTTCGTGGTCGTGAGGTGTTTTTATTACGTGTTTTATGGCTGTGAGGTGTTTTTATTTTCGTGGTCGTGAGGTGTTTTTATTACGTGTTTTATGGCTGTGAGGTGTTTTTAATTTCAGTGTGGTGAGGTGTTTTTATTACGTGTTTTATGACTGTGAGGTGTTTTTAATTTTGTGGTGGTGAGGTGTTTTTATTACGTGTTTTATGGCTGTGAGGTGTTTTTATTACGTGTTTTATGACTGTGAGGTGTTTTTAATTTCGGTGTGGTGAGGTGTTTTTATTACGTGTTTTATGACTGTGAGGTGTTTTTAATTTCGGTGTGGTGAGGTGTTTTTATTACGTGTTTTATGACTGTGAGGTGTTTTTAATTTCGGTGTGGTGAGGTGTTTTTATTACGTGTTTTATGACTGTGAGGTGTTTTTAATTTTGTGGTGGTGAGGTGTTTTTATTACGTGTTTTAGGGCTGTGAGGTGTTTTTATTACGTGTTTTATGGCTGTGAGGTGTTTTCAATTTCGTGGTGGTGAGGTGTTTTTAATTTCGTGGTGGTGAGGTGTCTTTATTACGTGTTTTATGACTGTGAGGTGTTTTTAATTTCGGTGTGGTGAGGTGTTTTTATTACGTGTTTTATGACTGTGAGGTGTTTTTAATTTTGTGGTGGTGAGGTGTTTTTAATTTCGTGGTGGTGAGGTGTCTTTATTACGTGTTTTATGGCTGTGAGGTGTTTTTAATTTCGGTGTGGTGAGCTGTTTTTATTACGTGTTTTATGACTGTGAGGTGTTTTTAATTTTGTGGTGGTGAGGTGTTTTTATTACGTGTTTTAGGGCTGTGAGGTGTTTTTATTACGTGCTTGATGGCTGTGAGGTGTTTTCAATTTCGTGGTGGTGAGGTGTTTTTAATTTCGTGGTGGTGAGGTGTTTTTATTACGTGTTTTATGGTGGTGAGGTGTTTTGAATTACTTGGTGGTGAGGTATTTTGAATTACGTGGTGTTGAGGTGTTTTGAATTACGTGGTGGTGCGGTGTTTTGAATTACTTGGTGGTGAGGTGTTTTGAATTACGTGGTGGTGAGGTGGAATCGTCCCAAACTTCCAGTCTGCACCTACCCCTCCCCTATGGATGTGCTGAGGGGTTATTTCTTGAAAAAAAAACATTCAACCTAAATTGCCTATAAAAATGTAATATCACAAACACAACAAATACATTTGTGCAAAGTAATTGTTTGTATTATGATTGGTGAAAATCATGACAACACAGCAACTCAGGTGCAGTCATTAGCCTCAGCTAAAATACGCCCGTTCCTCAGTGTCGACGCTTGGTGAGGCGAGCATAGCGAGCCGAGTCAAGCTAGTATACATATATATATATATATATATATATATATATATATATATATATCTGTGCAGTGTCTGTCTTGTGTTGTCTTGTGTTGTCTTGTCTTGTGTTGTCACTGAACTACTCCCTCAAACTTTTGTGAAATCGTACTATTCCAACTTGACCCACGGCGGGAGTATGTGCCCTACTGAGTGGCGTTCTAGTTATTATTATTATACCCTCTGGAGTCTACTATTATAATTATTATTATATATCACATCGAATCCAGGAGGCGGTAATTGCGCGGTAAATTTGAATGTGGTTAGAGACGATAAAATCGGCTTGTAGACATTTCGGGGCATGCGTGAAGCCGATAGAATCGGCTTGTAGACTCCAGAGAGTTAATTTTCCACATCACACTTGTACCTACTGTTTGGTGCAGGCTTATGATTCGATGCTTTGCATGTTTTCACACCTTCCAGCCACAGCCATCTCCAAGATCCAACTCAACATTTCTTCCATCTGCAGCTCCCTCTGTGCACACCTTACACTTGAATGTAGCTGCCACACTGGATAATGACCCTCTCAAACCACTACATTTTTGATGAACCCACTCAGCCCACATTGTGCATTGAATGGAGTTCACTCCGACACGCTTTCTGCACACAGCACACGGCCTCTTCCCAGTTCATTCCAGTGCACCACATGCTTTAACACTTGCCATCACCTTAGTCTTTCCGATATTCACCTTCAGACCTTTTGTCTCAATACATTCCTTCCACTTGGTCATCTTCTCCTTCAGTCCATCCATACTTTCTGCAATCAACACCAGATCATCTGCATACAACAACTCCCACGGTAAACCCTCCTTTACATTCCGAGCCAGCACCTTCATCACAGCTCCAAATAGTAGTGGACTTAGTACCGACCCCTGATGCACTCCCACCTTCACCTCAAAGTCACCACAGTTCCCGTTCTTCGTCCTTACAGCTGTGCGCGCTCTTTCGTGCATTGCCATCACTACTCTGATCAACCATTCCTCCACTCCTAACTTCCTCAATGCCGATGTCAACTTCCTCAATGCCCTCACATGATCGGGTTCTACTTTGCGTGGAACCCTATTGAATGCTTTCTCCAGATCAACAATGATCAACAATGATGTGCCACATGGCACATCCCATATAAAGGGGCCTTTTCTATGCCCCTGACATTTTTCACAAGATACATTTTAAATACAAACAAAATGCATTTGTTCATTGTACAAGACTTTATTGAAGACAATAGAAAATACTTGAAAAAGTAAGGGGAAAGAATATTCAACACAGATGGGATTCAAACCCACAATCCCCAGCTTGAGAGTCTGATACGTTATCCATTAGGCCATTGAGCTAGCACATCAGAATTTTTTATTTTTTTTACATTTTAAAGGGGTATAAAGGGTGTATAAATGTATATTTATAGATATTTAATATACCAATAGAAGCTGACAAACGAATTTTCGGTCCCCATGTTAAAGTTGCATACAGTGAAACGATCCCATATAAAGGCAGAGGCGCCTTCGTGCCTCCCTTTCATTATTCAAGACGATATAAAATACTTCAAAAAGTAAGAAGAAAATAATTATTCAACCCAAATGGGACTCTAACCTACACTCCCAAGCTTGGAGAATCTGATGCCTTATCCATGAGGCCATTAAGCCAGCCCATCAGATTTGGGTAATAACATTTTGAAGAGTTATAAAGTGTGTATATATTTTGATATATTTCTTCATGTATACAGTCACGTGAAAAAGTAAGTACAGTACACCCCTTGTAAAGTTTTGACTTTTTCAACATATTTCAACATACAGCTATTTGATCTTCATTTCAACAATATTGATAGATAAAGGTGATATAATATGACAAATATCATGAAACATTTACATTTTGAAGTCCTTTGTATAATTTAAATAAACATAAATGCAAATTTCGCATGTGGAAAAAGTAAGTACACCCCATGAAAGGTTTTTAAGCTTTTTAACATATGTGGACATGTCAATATTTGATCTTCATTTAAACAGTATCTATAGATAAAGGTGATCTAATTGAACAAAAACTAATGAAAAATTGACTTTGCAATAATTTATTTAACAAAAAATTAACAGGGCACAGCCCTCTGGCCATTTCTTTTTGTGGAAAAAGTAAGTACACCCTTGGCTCTAATAGGTGGTATTGCCCCCTTTAGCAGAAACAACCTCAAGTAGGCGTTTCTAATAACTGTCGACCAGTCTCTGACATCGACTGGGAGAAATATTTGCCCACTCCTCCATGCAGAATTCTTTCAGCTGTGCGATGTTTGAGGGGTTTCTTGCATGCACAGCTCGTTTCAAATCCCCCCACAACATCTCGATGGGATTTAGATCCGGGCTTTGACTTGGCCATTCCAGAACCCTCCATTTCTTTCTTTTCAGCCATTCCTTGGTGGTGTGGAGGAATATATTGTTACGGTCCGCGGATAAGGATGTTATGTTTGCTGAGCGAAGGCACCGCGTCCGAACAGTTTTTCCCGATTCACCCGATTCCCGAACGTTGGCCAGATCGCGCCGCAGATATTCAATTTGGAAACCTCTAAAACGACCGAATGTAAAGAGGAAGAAGAAGAAGACGTACAGAAGAATGACAGGATTTATTATACACACGAAAGCAAAAGGGGCAGTCAAGGTTATTTACAGGGAAAATGGAAAAAGCAGGTGACACAGTGCAATTCCTTATACAAGCTTAACTTATTCCCTGGACAGAATAAATGAAGACGGACTCACACGGGGAATTGCAGAGTGGATTGGCTGGAAGGAGGTGTGTGGCTGGAGGGGGAGGCAGGCACGGAGCTGGCTGGAGCTTGATCCCGCACGGGACGTCGGGCTGGACCTCGACGGCCGCTGATGCCACCGATCCTGTCGTGTGCGCGGGATCACGGGTCGGAGCTGCTTGGTGGAGCCGACGCGCTGGTGGGGGGTCTGGCATGACGGGTTCTCTCCTCTCTCTTTCTTGGTCCAACCACTCTTTCTCTCTCTCTTGGTCCAATTACTCCTCACCACCGACCACTACTCTTGCAACCACTGCCGACTCAACTCACAACCAACCAACTTAACAACCACTGACAACCACCGACTCTCTTCAACCACCACCAACTCACTAACTCTTGCGCATCGTGTGCTTTATAGCGCCTCCTGCGATTAAGCCGCCGGCCTTCTGGACACACCCCTTGGTGAGCTTACCTCGGCCATGATTGGTGGGCACAGCCCTCTGGCTCCGCCCTTGATGACGACGGGCGGGCACGCCTTTCTTCTCCGACCCTGCCTCGTGGCCAATGGCGGTTATTGGAGGGGATGTAATTGGCAATCAAGGCCTGGCAATGACGAAAAGGGAAATGGAGGTTTTTGGGAATGGGAATGAAGGATGAAGGGAATCTATCTATTTTACTTGGTGCAATGGAGTGTCATCTTAATGGAAGACAAAGCCTTAACCTAATACACAGAATAAGGAAAAAACTACTGAACAGGGATATTCTATGATTGGCTGACGTGTATGCTTTATGGAATTAACTACCGGGACGCCCTTTGACCTTTATACACACTGGAGCAAGGAGGGCTCAGACTACAACAATAATTCACAACCATTATACAATACAACACAATCAAAAAAACATAATCCTCATATCCGCAACACTGCACCCTCCTCCTCTTAGGCACGTCCCGGGCCTACAACTTTAATTTAGTGCGACACGTAGGTGTAGTTCCCTCTACTTTTAACCTGACCCTGAGTGCGACAGTTTTAAAACATAAATAAATGTCCCGCTGCTCCATTGCACCCTACCTAACAGACTCACGCCCACAGCTAACCGAATTGCGGAATGGTCTTCAAACTATACATTTACGGTGGGGAGCATTATTTACAATGGCTTTACTTTATTTACAAAAACTTACCCCTCGCAGCTGTGGTTGCGAGAGGTTCGGGCGCACAATGGCCGACTCACGCACGCTCCCCTCGGCGCCCAATGGCGCACAGGTCCTCATGTGGGAGACAAAAGGGGATAAAGACAGATGAGCGAGGGGTAAGGTCACAAGGGTACACATCAACAAAGGCAATGCAAGGCGAAGTGCGTACGGAGAGCGAAGTGAGAAAGCTCGTCCCTACCGTATGTCACCCCCCCTGTCACCTACACTACCCTTGCCCTTACCCCATATGTACAAAATCTACACATTTACAAATTCGTCGCTAATGTCACATCTTCCCCATATTTCCCTTCTACACCAAATTCGTTCCCACAATCCCACTATCCAAAATTTGCCATCACCAAATTCATCATCACTCCTCATAAGGAGGAAGAGATGGAACATCAAGCACAATGTCACACCCACGTCATGATGCATCTCACATTCCAAACATTTGCATCATAAAATAATAAAACAACCTGGCATGGTGTGGAGGTACCTGTCACCTCAGGTGAGTGGACGCAGATGGTGCAAGGAGATCTCCATCCTGACTACCTTCTAAATGACGTTAATACAATTTACACTACCCAGGGTCTTTCCCTGCCAATCCATTGGCCAACTTACTCTACGGGTTCTAAAAACCAATTCCCATTGACCAAACTGTGGTGCTTCTCAATTTGGGGTCTCACTCCCCCGATTCATCTCCCGGTGCCCTTGCACAATTTCTGGGCTGGGGCGTGTAGCTCTCCCAGCAGGTCTACCCACCTGCACACCTCCACCACTGTAGTTGCCACCCGAGCTTACCTGCTCCTTACCTAACCTATCTGCTGGGGAAGGCCCCTCCTGGCTCTGTCACCCCTTGGTGCCCTCTGGCACTGGGCTACCCGGGTCCGTCCTCCGGATCCTCAGGCCCCATCCACAACAACTACCGGCTCCCAGAGCCCACCTGCGGCCTCACCTGGCCGACATCCTCACAGTGGTGGAGTGCCCAAACCAACTACACACACTAACAGGCTACACGCCCAGCCATTTACACAACACTAATGCACCCATCCAAATACCATTCTTTCACCCGCACCACAGATGCCAATATCCAACCACAATTTACCTATACCCTCTACCTAACACTTACACTACCCTCCCCAGGTATTCGTGATGGGGGTCCACTCTTCCCCCATTCACACCTCCGCACCATCCACTCCACTCCACAATTTCCATCATACTCACTCCACGACCATCCATTCCAATACTCCATATACTCCATACCATTTATTCCATACACCTGTTCTTCCATACACCTATTGTTGCACACCTGTGCAACCACACCTGGTGCCACCTGCACCCTCCTTCCTTCCTGGACCATTTGGTCAACACAACACACATCACTCCCTCATACACTGCTCCATCCACCTGTCCAGTTGCACACCTGTGCAATCACACCTGTTCCTCACACTCTTTTCACAATACACTTGAATACACCTCCAACACTCACACGGCATCATCTAAACTACCTGTTGCCCTGCTAACTTAGTGCTCCCCGTCTTCCCTTTAAACTAAGAACATCCCACGTCATTATCATCCACTCTAATCTACCTGCGTCCCCACTACAGGTATCATTGTCACTACCTAATCTTAACGTTACCTAAGGTCATCTTCTAGGTCCCTACACATTATCCAAACCCTCCCTCGGCGAGCTTACACTGCCATAAACCCCATAAATCTAGTGCTCTTTTGCCCCCCTGCTGTGAGGGATGGTGGATTGGCCATCCCATCACATGGGGCATCCCTTACTATAAATTTTGCTCGTCCAAATTCCACAAATCCAAAATTTTCCAATCATCTGCCAATTCTACTCACTATTCTAAATTTTGGATCAAATCACACTATCATCATCATCATCACTGTCCACTCACTTGAGCCTCTCGGTGCGCCAATTCCTGTCCAAAGCCCGGCTTCGTAAAGCCGAGCAATGAATGCGGGTGGTTCGTTGCCAGCGGATTGGTCCGTCTGGCATTCGGTGCAGGGAAGGTTTACTCGGGCCGAGAGCCAACGCACCATCTCGGCACGGAGCCGTCCAATGGCCCGATCTCGCCCTGTCGGAACGCCTCAACAAAAAGGGGTCGCCATGACGACCCTTCCAACAGGACCGCCCGCTCCGCCTGGCGGAGCTCGGACGCGACCGTTCCGGGCGAGGCCCAGCGTGGATCGTGTACGGCGGTTCTTTCCAAACCGCCGTGGTTCGGATCCCCGCTGGTCCTCGCAGCACGCGAATCCCGGCACGCACTGAGGGCTTGATTTGGCTAAACGTCGTTCTAACCGCTAACCCGGTTACCGTCGATGTTTCACCTGCATGCTCACACGCATACGCTACCCCTTTCACCCTCACCGAGCTCGGTGTTCCAACGCCGCCCGTACACCCCGCAGCCCGTTCCTTGCTCATACATCCAGCTGTTCCCATGCTCCTCGTCATTGCACCTCCTCTTACACACCCAGGTACACTCATTCCGCTCACAGACTTGGTCACACACCTGACCACCGCACACCTTTGCACACACTCGTCGTTCGCACACCTTAACAACACACCTCTTCGCACCCCCTTCTCGGTCACCTCCTCTGTGACAATTATGGGTGTGTTCTCCCTCGCACACCCAATCACGTGCTTCACCACCACCTCCAGCGTGCATTCCCATACACTCTCTTTCATTCCAGGTGTGCATCCTTCCATTCCAGGTGTACATCCTCTGTCACCTGTCACCACCAACTCAAGCTCCGTGTCCCTCTCACTACTCTCACCTCCACACTCGGTCGCGCACTCACCCTTACTTTTGACAGCGCACTCTGTGCCCATACACTCCTCCATTACACACCTTTCTCGCGCACACTCTTGCGCACACTCTCCCGTTACACCCTCTGTAACACTCACCACAGGCGTGCATTCTCCCTTACTCTTGGCAGCGCACTCTTTCCCCATGCACCCGTCCGTTACACACCTTTTTCGTGCATCCTCTTGCGCACACTCTCCCGTTACTTCCTCCGTAACACTCACCACAGGTGTACACTCTTTCGTTACATCCTCTGTAACACTCCCCACTCCGCGCTTCCATGTGCCCCCTCGCACACGCGCTACGACCAACTCACTCTCGACAGCACACTCACTCCTCGGCGTGCACTTTTTTCTCACACGCCCCAGAGTCGGACATTCTCGCACACCTCCTCCTTCGCACACCGGACCTGTCGCACACTTCACCAACGGCCTCTCACGAACACCCGGGTCCAAAGCAACCCCCAAGCCGACTGAAGCTTTCCTCACATCATATACACTTCCGCGTATATCGCCACTCACCTTGGCACCTCGTCTCCGCACCTCCTTCGCCACCTGCAAACTTTTTATTTGGTTAGCGAGCACACCATCACGATTTGAGCACCGACCTTGCACATATTCCATCACCTCCTCCTTTATCTCCCTTTTAGTTTCCGTCCGTCTCTTTTTAATTTCACTCACCCCCTCTTCCACCTCCTTTAACTTTTGCTTCACCTCTTTTATTTCCCGGTGCGTCTCCTCGGTTTCGTCCTCTAAGGCTACCTTGACCGTTTCTATGTGCATCCTCACCTGCCGGTCCTTCGTCTCCATTACCTCTGTCACCTCGTCCAACCTCATTGTCAGTCCCTCACGTACCATCTGACATTGCCTCTGTGTCGCTATCAAGTCGTCCTTGATGTCTCTTTGTGTAGCTTTTAACCCTCCTAGTACTGCAGTGTTCTTTTGTACCTGCTCCGCTAACTCCGTCTGTCCCACCGTCAGCTGTTCCACCACCTCCATCAGATCTTCTATTCCCCCCTGTAACCTTGCCGTCCCATTTCTCACCTCTTTCTCCATACGCTTTTCACCTCGCTTTACCTCCTCGCGTACCCCCGAGACCTCCTCACTTACACCTCGTCGTATCTCCTCTTTCATCTCCTCCATCTCTTTTGTAGATGCCACTCTCATCTGTCCTAATTCATCCCTCTGAGCATCCAATTTACTTTCTAACCCGATTTGCACCTCCTCTATCTGGTTCCCCATTCGTTTGATTTCCCGGGCGGATTGCTCCCCTATCTCCCGCAATTTGTCTTCCATCCTATTTTCTAACCCCATTAACCCATTTTTCACCCCCTCTATCTGATTCTCCTGGGCAGCCATTCCATTTTCCACCCCCGTTAACCCATTCTTTACCTCTTTTATCCCATTGTCTAACCCCTCAAATTTCTTGTCTAACCCCTCAAATTTCTTGTCTAACCCCTCACCGGTACCCCTCGCTTCGTCCCTCATTACCCCCAATTGCTCACCCTGAGCATCCATCCGGTTCCCCATTTGTCCCATTTGGCCCTCCAATCGCTCACCCATTCTGCTTTCTAGCCCCATATTCGCCATCAGTATGGCTGCATTAATCTGCGCCATGAGGTCCCGCACATCAATTCCCCCTACTTGTGCAGCGGGCGCGGCCGCCGTAGCCATGTGTGAGGCGCCATTTTGCGCGCCCGCAACCTCGTGCGCGAGGGCGTCATTTTGTGCGCCTGAAACCTCCTCAACCACCTCATTGCTCTCCTCCTCCCTTTCTTCCACATACATTTCCCCTAGGTCCTGGGTCGCCTCTACCCCGTCTATCTCTCCCACCGACATCCCGTCGCCTTGACCAGCCATGGCGCGATTTCAAAATTCGGGTTTTGTAAAACAAAACAAATTTCAGTGACTTGTAATTTTGAGCGCGTTAAGCGCGCTTTGGGTCCGAACCCGCTCCCGACACCAATTGTTACCGCCAATTGTACAATTGTGTCCAAAATTTGGGCTAAATGAATTTAGTCCCAGGTCCGAATCCGACACTCCTGACACCAATTGTTACGGTCCGCGGATAAGGATGTTATGTTTGCCGAGCGAAGGCACCGCGGCCGAACAGTTTTTCCCGATTCACCCGATTCCCGAACGTTGGCCAGATCGCGCCACAGATATTCAATTTGTAAACCTCTAAAACGACCGAATGTAAAGAGGAAGAAGAAGACGTACAGAAGAATGACAGGATTTATTATACACACGAAAGCAAAAGGGGCAGTCAAGGTTATTTACAGGGAAAATGGAAAAAGCAGGTGACACAGTGCAATTCCTTATACAAGCTTAACTTTTTCCCTGGACAGAACAAACGAAGACGGACTCACACGGGGAATTGCAGAGTGGATTGGCTGGAAGGAGGTGTGTGGCTGGAGGGGGAGGCAGGCACGGAGCTGGCTGGAGCTTGATCCCGCACGGGACGTCGGGCTGGACCTCGACGGCCGCTGATGCCACCGATCCTGTCGTGTGCACGGGATCACGGGTCGGAGCTGCTTGGTGGAGCCGACGCGCTGGTGGGGGGTCTGGCGTGACAGGTTCTCTCCTCTCTCTTTCTTGGTCCAACCACTCTTTCTCTCTCTCTTGGTCCAATTACTCCTCACCACCGACCACTACCACACCGACCACTACACCGACCACCACCGACCACCCCACTGCCGACTCAACTCACAACCAACCAACTTAACAACGACCGACAACCACCGAATCTCTTCAACCACCACCAACTCACTAACTCTTGCGCGTCGTGTGCTTTATAGCGCCTCCTGCGATTAAGCCGCCGGCCTTCTGGACACACCCCTTGGTGAGCTTACCTCGGCCATGATTGGTGGGCACAGCCCTCTGGCTCCACCCTTGATGACGACGGGCGGGCACGCCTTTCTTCTCCGACACTGCCTCGTGGCCAATGGCGGTTATTGGAGGGGATGTAATTGCCAATCGAGGCCTGGCAATGACGAAAAGGGAAATGGAGGTTTTTGGGAATGGGAATGAAGGATGAAGGGAATCTATCTATTTTACTTGGTGCAATGGAGTGTCATCTTAATGGAAGACAAAGCCTTAACCTAATACACAGAATAAGGAAATAAACTACTGAACAGGGATATTCTATGATTGGCTGACGTGTATGCTTCATGGAATTAACTACCGGGACGCCCTTTGACCTTTATACACACTGGAGCAAGGAGGGCTCAGACTACAACAATAATTCACAACCATTATACAATACAACACAATCAAAAAAACATAATCCTCATATCCGCAACAATATATTATTTCATATATCTCTGGGAAGGTATATATGTGTTTCTGATTTCTTTATCCAAATGTATGTTTTGCATGACTCTGTAGAGATGGAATTTGGAGGAGGAAAGAGCTTGCGTGGAGAGGTCAGAAAGTGACCTACAAAAGATAGATAAAGGTGTTTTGTATCTTCAACAGATAATAACTGTCTGGAATGGCTCTTAGTAGTTCGGTTTGACACAGACCAGACCAGACCCGTCTGGGCCGCTGTCTCGGCCCAGCTCGGTGCGGAATTCTGACATTCCTTGCCCGAATAAGGAAATTCAGTTCGAACACCAGGAGAACTGAATTTCTAGATAAAAGGGGCTTATTCGAGGAGAACAACTCTCAGAGTTGCGCTGGACCGAGGACCGAAGGAGAGATCAAGGAGAGAGGATTGGGCCATGCTTGGACCGGCTGAACGAGGCTTCGTCGAGTTTAGTTAGTTCATAGTTATTCATAAATTGAATCAGTTCGTTAATTCCCTACCCCCTTTTGAGTTTAATAAATCTATAAAAGAACAAAGTGGAGTCTTCCATTCTTCTTCCATTAAGAAACAGAACTCTTCCATAGTGGGTTTACTGATATGTTTAGGGTCATTGTCATGTTGCAAGGTCCACCTTCGGTTGAGCTTCAACTTTCCGACAGATGGCCTCACATTTTCCTCAAGGACCCTCTGGTACAATGAAGAATTCATAGTGGATTCTATGATGGTGAGTTGCCCAGGCCCTGATGCAGCGAAGCTGCCCCAAACCATAATATTTCCACCACCATGCTTTCCAGTTGGTATCACGTTCTTGTGGTCAAATGCTGTCTTTGGTTTTTGCCAAACATGTCTTCTGGTACTGTGGCCAAATAGCTCTACCTTTGACTCATCTGTCCAGAGCACATTGTTCCAGAAGTGCTGGTCTTTGCCTAGGTGTTCATTGGCAAACTTTAGTCTTGCCTTGATGTTCTTTCTGGACAGCAAAGGTTTCCTCCTGGCACACCTCCCATGAAGATCAAATTTGTGCAGCCTCTTTCTAATGGTAGACTCGTGCACTTTGACGTCAACAGTGGCAAGAGCTACCTGTAGGGCCCGTGATGATATTCTGGGGTTCTTAGAGACCTCTTTCAGCATCTTGCGGTCTGCTCTCGGGCTGAACTTGCTGGGGCAGCCTGGCCTGAACAAGTTGGCAGTTGTTTGGAATCTTCTCCACTTGTAGATGACCTTCCGGACAGTCAAATGATTGATTTCAAATTGTTTGGAGATCTTTTTAAATCCCTTCCCAGACTCGTAGGCATCTATAACCTTCTTTCTGAAGGCCTCAGAGAGCTCTTTTGATCTAGGCATGGTGACGCCGCACACTTCAACAACAAAGAGCAAACCAAACTAAATGTCTGAGGTTTAAATAAGACAGGTTCCTCCAAGATCCTCTCTAACGATGTTCTAATCATTTGCACCTGAGCTGGTGCACCTGATTCTAATTTTAGGTATTTGAAGTAGTGAAAAATGTAGGGGTGTACTTACTTTTTCCACATGCGAAATTTGCATTTATGTTTATTTAAATTATACAATGGACTACAAAATGTAAATGTTTTATGATATTTGTTATATTATATCACCTTTATCTATCAATATTGTTGAAATGAAGATCAAATAGCTGTATGTTGAAATATGTTGAAAAAGTCAAAACTTTACATGGGGTGTACTTACTTTTTCACGTGACTGCATGTATTTATATATAATTTGAAAGCAAAAACTATTGCACTTCGGTGGAATTTGTTTTGAAAGCCATTAACTGGATATATTGGCCAAAGTATTGTTACTGATCGCGGTTAGATGTTATAGACCGAGCGGTTGGTGTATGACCGCGACCTAACAAACTCACCCGATTCCACCCGAACTTTGGCCGTATCGCACCGTAGCTGCCCAATCTGGAAAAGACTAAAACGACCGAATGCAAAGAGGAAAAAGGAATAAGACGAGAAGACGGACAGCAGAGTAAGTCGATTTATTATTTACACACAAGCAAAAAGAAAGCAGTCACGTTTATTTACAGGCACATGAGACGCAGGTGACACAGTGAAAATGATTAGCTTATACAGACTTGACTTAACTACCCAGGACAGAACAAACAGGGACACTGACTCACGCGGGGAATTGCAGGAATGGCAGGAGGTGGATGGCTCTAGGTGAATGCTTGGTGGAGCCAACGCGGAGCTTGGTGGAGCCTTGGTGGAGGTGAACGCTTGGTGGAGGTGAATTCTTGGTGGAGCCAACACGGAGCTTGGTGGAGCCTTGGTGGAGGTGAACGCTTGGTGGAGCCAACACGGAGCTTGGTGGAGCCTTGGTGGAGGTGAACGCTTGGTGGAGCCAACACGGAGCTTGGTGGAGGTGAACGCTTGGTGGAGCCAATGCGGAGCTTGGTGGAGCCTTGGTGGAGGTGAACGCTTGGTGGAGCCAACACGGAGCTTGGTGGAGCTTTGGTGGAGGTGAACGCTTGGTGGAGCCAACGCGGAGCTTGGTGGAGGTGAACGCTTGGTGGAGCCAACACGGAGCTTGGTGGAGCCTTGGTGGAGGTTGGTGTGACGGGTTCTCTCTCCTCTGTAAAAGCTCAACTCCCTTCTCTGTAAAAGCTCAACTGGATCTCTTCTGTAAAAGCTCAACTCTGGTGTATCTCCGACTCCTCACGCAGTCCCTTGCGCGCGCGCTTTTATAGCGCCTCCGGTGATTAAGCCGCCGGCCTTCAGGACACGCCCATCGGTGTGCTCACCTCAGCCCTGGTTGGTCGTTCGGGGCTGGCTCACTCCTCCCCTCTATGACGAGGTGGAGACACGCCTTTCTTCCCCAACCCTGCCTCGTGGCCAATGGCGGATGAAGGGAAAACCGCCCAAAATGCAGTTGGCAATTGGAAGGGAGGTTTTGGGAATGGGAATGGAAGTTTTGGGAGTGGGAATGAAGGGAATCTATCTCTTTCACTGGTGCAATGGAGTATTTCTATTAATGGGAGACACAGCCTTATCCTAAAACACAGAATAAGATATAACTATCGAACATGGATATTCTATGATTGGCTGACGTGTATGCTTGTGGACTATGGGACGCCCTTTTGGTCTTTACACAGCTCCGGAGGCAGGAGGCACAGAACAACAATAATAACAATAACAAAGCACACAATCAAAAAAAATATACAGTCCTCATATCCGCAACACTGCACCCTCCTCCTCTTAGGCACGGCCCGAGCCTATAACTTTTACTTAGTGTGACACATAGGTGTAGTTCCCTCTACTTTTAACCTGACCCTGAGTGCGACAGTTTTAAAACATAAATAAATGTGTCCCGCTGCTCCATTGCACCCTGCCTAACAGACTTACGCCCACAGTTAACCGAATTGCGGAATTGTCTTCAAACTATACACTGACGGTGGGGAGCATTATTTACAATGACGCTATTTTTATTTACAAAACTAACCCAGGACCTGTAATTGTTCTTTCTGGGGGGGAGACAGTCTGTTCTGCATCAATGCACCATTAAAGCACCCAAAAACGCACCAATACACACCCAAGCACCAATCGGTGCAGTCATCACTGTTCATCAGTGTTCAATGATAAAAATAACCAAACAACCCCTAACCCTGCAGGTGATCTCTTGCTCTTCGGCTCCCTCTGCTGGCTATTATTATTTTTCTGGGGTTGTCATCTTCCCTTGCTGGCGGCCTATTTGTAATAAAATGCACCCAACGTGTCCATGTGTATTTATTTATGGCCCACAGGGGCCGACTAGTGTGGTTCACCTGTGGGGCATCGGTGCCCTGTGGCCAAGGTCCGCCAGCAAGATTTCAGGCCCTCATGGCCGGTTCCAGCAGAGGGGCCATGCCCTAACCCATGGGGTCCATAAGTGGTGCTCGGCCACAGACATGTGGTCCATAATGTGGTGCATCGATGCAGACAGCTGGTTCTGAGAGTTCCGGGCGCACAATGGCCGACTCACGCACGCTCCCCTCGGCGCCCCATGGCGCACAGGTCATGTGGGAGACAAAAGGGGAAAGACAAATGAGCGAGGGGTAAGGTCACAAGGGTACACATCAATAAGGCAATGCAAGGCGAAATGCGTACGGAGAGCGAAATGAGAAAGCTCGTCCCTACCGTACGTCACCCCCCCCCCCCTGTCACCTACACTCCCCTTGCCCTTACCCCATATGTACAAAATCTACACATTTACAAATTCGTCACTACTGTCACGTCTTCCCCATATTTCTTCTATTCCAAATTCGTCACCACAATCCCTCTACTTCAAAATTTGCCATCACCCAATTTGCCATCATCCTCATAAGGAGGGAGAGATGGAATATCAAGCACAATGTCACACCCACGTCATGATGCGTCTCACATTCCAAACATTTGCACAGTAAAAAATAATCAAAACATGGCATGGTGTGGAGTACCTGTCACCTCAGGTGAGTGGATGCAGATGGTGCGAGGAGATCCTTCTTCCTAACTATCCTCTAAATGATTTTAACACACTTTACACTACCCGGGGTCTTTCCCTGCCAACCCATTGGCCACTTACACTATGGGTTCTAAAAACCAATTCCCATTGACCAAACTGTGGTGCTTCTCAATTTGGGGTCTCACTCCCCCGATTCATCTCCCGGTGCCCTCGCACAATTTCTGGGCTGTGACGTGTAGCTCTCCCAGCAGGTCTACCCACCTGCACACCTCCACCACTGCAGTTGCCACCCGAGCTTACCTAGCTCCTCACCCTAACCTAACTAACTGGGGAAGGCCCTCTCGCACTCTCACCCCCTCAGTGCCCTCTCTGGCACGGGCTACCCGGGTCCGTCCTCCGGATCCTCGGGCCCCATCCACAACAACTACTACCGGCTCCCAGAGCCCACCTGCGGCCTCACCTGGCCGACATCCTCACAGTGGTGGAGTGCCCAAACCAACGACACACACTAACAGGCTACACGCCCAGCCATTTCCACAACACTAATGCACCCATCCAAATACCATTCTTTCACCTCGCACCACAGATGCCAATATCCAACCACAATTTACCTGTACCCTCTACCTAACACTTACACTACCCGCCCCGGGTATTCGTGATGGGGGTCCATCCTTCCCCCATTCACACCTTCACACCATCCACTCCACTCCACAATTTCCACCATACTCACTCCACGACCATCCATTCCAAACACCTGTCCTCCATTCACCTGTCGTTGCACACCTGTGCAATCATACCTGGTGCCACCTGCACCCTCCTCCTCTTCCTAGACCATTTGGTCAGCACAATACACAATCACCACTACTCCCTCATACACTGCTCCACACACCTGTTCAGTTGCACACCTGTGCAATCACACCTGTTCAATCACACCTGTTCAACCTCACCTGTTCAATCCTCAAACACACGGCATCATCTCAGCTAACTACTCCCCTCTGAAATTTGCGCTTCCCAGTCGTCCCTTTAAACTATTGCGCTCCCACGTCATTATCATCCACACTAAACTACCTGCGTCCCCACTACAGGTATCAGTCACTATCTAAACCTTAACGTTACCTAATGTCATCTTCGCTAGATCCCTACACACGATATATCCTAACCCTCCCGGGCTAGTTTTCACTGCCATAAACCCCATAAACTAGTGCTCCTTTGCCCCCCCTCCTGTGAGGGATGACAGAGTTGCCATCCCACCACATGGGGGCGTTCCCACTATCATTCCCCCCCAGTCCTCTGACGCTACGAGCCCCCTTCGCAAGAGGTACTGGGTCCTGCCTCGGCATCTAGAGCCGAGGCGATCCATGAGGGCGCCTGCTCGCCGGCATAAGGTCTTATCCGGTCGGCATGGACGATCCGAGGGGGGGGCCGTGGCCCCATTTTGATTTTAATGACCACGTCACAGATTTGCGACAGGACGACTCCCGGGCCTTGCCAGGGGGAGGTGAGTTTTGGGCACCTGCCCTTCCGCCTCCGGGGATTAAAGAACCAAATCTTCATCCCCGGAGCGTATTGACTCCCCTGGCTCCGGTCGTCGTACCTACGCTTCATCTTTGCCCCCGCCAGATGGAGCTGGCGGCGGGCGAAGGCATGGACCCGCTCCATGCCTTCCTCCAGGTGACGTGCGTAACCCTCCCTCGGCGGTGTATCCGTGGTGTCTGGCACGGGACCGCATAGCAAGTTGGCGGGAGCCCGTAACTCCCGCCCATACATAAGCAACGCTGGACTGCATGCGGTGGCCCCGTGCTGGCTAGTTCGGTAGGCCATCAACAGGTACGGGAGATGTTCGTCCCAGTCATCCTGACGGGTGGTGGTGAACAATGCCAGTTGTTGGATCAATGTTCGATTGAACCTTTCCACCATCCCGTCAGATTGTGGCCGCAAGGGCGTGGTCCTGGTTTTCGAATTGACAGGAGTCTGCACACATCTTTTAGCAATTGACTTTCAAAATTTCGACCCTGATCGGTGTGCAGCTCCTGTGGAATCCCGTGCCGACATACAAATCCTTCTACGAAGGCCTGTGCTACCACCCCTGCTTCTTGGTTGGGGAGGGCATAGGCCTCCGGCCACTTGGTGAAATAGTCCATTACAACGAGGATATACTTATTACCTTGGCGGGTGCGGGGCAGCGGTCCTAGAATATCCATAGCCACCCGCTCAAGGGGGGCCCCCACCTGATGTAATTGAAGGCGGGCCCTCATCCTCCGTGCTGGTCCCTTTTTGGCAGAACAGGCGTCGCATCTCCGACACCAGTCCTGTATGTCGCGCCCCATATTCACCCAATAGAACCTCCGGCGGACCCGAGATATTGTCTTTGTCCTGCCCAAATGGCCGCCGGAGCGGGTACCATGCACCTGTTGCAATATGACGTTCTTAAATTTGTCAGGGACTATCACCAGCCAGGAAGTTCTATCAGAGGGAACCTCCACCCACTTGCGATACAAGATGTTGCCTTTCAATTCCAGGGTCTGCCACTGAGCCCAATACGCCTTTGTTTGCGCCCCGAGGGGGGTGACCTCTTCCCCCTTTGGTCTTTGCCCCAATTTGACCCAATTGAACACCGGCCCCAGGACAGGATCCTCCTGCTGGGCCGTGCTCCATGCCAAATCTCCAAATTCCTCGTCCGCAGTTAGTGGCAAAATTGGCCCTCTCACCCGGGTTGCCCGGACGACGAGAATCGGGGCGGAATCGCCCAATTGCTCCCTCTCCTCGTGTCTCGCACAAAATTTACAGTTTTCCCCCAGACAAGGACGCCGAGAGAGTGCGTCCGCATTACCATGGGCCTTCCCGGACCTATGGGCCACATCAAAATCGTACTGCTGCAACTTTTCCAACCACCTTGCAATTTGGCCCTCCGGTTCCTTGAACCGCAGGAGCCATTGCAAGGAGGAATGGTCAGTTCTAACCAAAAATTTCCGCCCGTACAGGTACGGGTGGAAATGGTTCATGGCAGCCAGCATAGCCAATAACTCTTTGCGAGTGACACAATAATTTCGCTCGGGCCTACTTAAGGCCCGACTATAGTAACCAATCACCCTCTCCACGCCCTCCTGTGTCTGAGACAAAACTGCGCCCAATCCTTCCTGGCTCGCATCCGTGTCCAGGGTAAATGCCCCGTCGCTAGTGGGGTAAGCTAGAAGGGGTGCGGATGTTAGACACCCCTTCAATTTTTGGAAGGCCTCGTGGCACTCCCGTGTCCAATTAAATTGCGTCCCCTTCTCCGTAAGCCGGTGGAGGGGACGGGCCAACTCCGCAAATTTCGCCACAAAGCGCCGGTAGTAGGAGCAGAGTCCCAAAAATCCCCGCACCTCTTTGATGGTACGTGGTGCGGGCCACTCCTCTACCGCTTTAATTTTGTCTGGGTCCGTTTTTACCCCCTCGCGGCCGATCACGTGACCTAGATAGGCCACCTCTCTTGCAAACAAAGTGCACTTACTCGGGTTCAGCTTTAACCCTGCCTGTCTGAGGCACCCGAACACCTGGTCCAAATTAGCTACTGCCTGGGGGAACGTTTTGGCATGTACTAGGACGTCATCCAGGTACACCAGGCATGATTGCCATGGCATGCCGCCTAGTACATGTTCCATCAATCTTTCAAAGGTGGCGGGGGCGTTACACAAACCAAACGGCATCACAGTAAACTGATACAGTCCCTTACCTGTGGAAAATGCCGTTTTCTCCTTCCCTGCCCTATCCATCTCCACCTGCCAAAACCCACTCTTGAGGTCCAAAGTTGAGAACCAATTTGAGCCCGCAACGGCATCGAGGGTGTCATCAATCCTTGGCAGGGGATATGAGTCCTTGAGTGTCACGTTGTTTAGCTGGCGATAGTCCACGCAGAACCGCGTGGTCCCATCCTTCTTTTTGACCAGCACAACAGGTGACATCCAAGGACTTCCCGAGGGATCGATCACACCTGCGTCGAGCATTTTTTCAACCTGCTCGTCAGCTTCCGCCCTCTTGCTCCAAGGGAGCTGTCGGGCGGCCTGACGAACAGGCCGGGCCTCACCGGTGTGGATCTGATGTTTCACCAGGCCCGTACGTCCAATATCCTCGGTGGACAAGGAGAAGAGGTCCAAATGGGACCCAACCAGTTTGTGTAAGGCCTCCCTCTGGGTACCTCCCAACTCTACACTACTACGATTTACCATCTCGCAAATGGGATCGGGCCAATTCCTAGAACTTATTGAAGGCTCCC
The DNA here is from genome assembly GCF_964187855.1 of Myxine glutinosa. NCBI lineage: Eukaryota > Metazoa > Chordata > Myxini > Myxiniformes > Myxinidae > Myxine > Myxine glutinosa. The sequence continues at coordinate 15,668,911 of NC_136269.1, read as the reverse complement.
CCTGGGGCTGGCTCGGCTGGACGTTCTCGGCCCTCACTGACGCGACTTCTCTAACTGGGGTGCAGCCAGCTACCTTCGTGCCCCTCACTATAGTGCGTGGTTCTGTGCTAATATTAATTACTCGGACGGCCACCACCGGCCCGTCCGCTTTTACAAGGGTACGGCCCACGATTAAACCAGGTATGGATAGCGCTGCCACCGGTTCGACCAGGCCGCAAGATTCCTGCCATGTCGGGCGAGCTGACCATCGGGCCGGCACTATGGCCTCGGCCCCCCGAGGGATGGTCACGGCCTCAGGAGCCTCCAGCTCCACCCTCTCGGCCGTGCTCACCCCCTCCAATGGTAGCTCTTCCACTCCCCATCGCAGGATCCCCCGACTCAAGTCGATTTTACAACCGCTGGCAGTCAGCAAATCCAACCCTATTAAGCATGGGTCGCACACCCCCGCCACCCAAACCTCTATCTCTTGCTTTACCGATCCCAACTTGAGGGTCACAAAACCACGCCCTATGATCGGAGCCGTTGCCCCGGTAGCCAACTGCAAACTATGATTTTCCAGACGCTGGATTTTACCCCAGCCGTCTGCACTCAAATTAAGGACCACGGGGCTGATGATCGTGGCGCTGGCTCCCGTGTCCACCACGGCGTCTACCCCCACGCCGGCAATTTTGCACCGAATTGTCAAACTACCCGTCCCAATTTGGCCACAATGAATGACCTGTCGCGTCAACGAGGGCTTCTCTCCATCCCCTAATGCCGAACACCGCCCTGCATGCCCGGCACGTTCTAGTTTCCCTGGCCCTGGCGGGGGGGGTGTCTGTGGTCGGCTAGGCCGATCGATACTGGGCGGAGTTGAGGGCATCGGTTGGCGGGAAACGTCCCGGCGCGGAGCTCGACACTCCCATGCACGGTGACCCATCCGAGCACAATTATAGCACCTCACCTGGTAAGGTGCTTGCCTCCGGTATTCCAAATTCCCCCCCCCCCCTGTATGTCCGAATTGGGGTACTCTGTCGGGGACTACCGGGTGCCACCGCTGGGGCCGCCTGCCATGGTCCAGGTCCCGCCAGGCGCCGATCCACTAACCTCCGGACCATGCTCTCCAGGTCAGGGCCCCCGTCGGGGGCGGGCCCCCTTGGGGGGCCGCCCCCCATCACGGGCCCCATCTGACGCACCGCCACTGCGTGGCGCTCGCCTCCCCGGGCCAGGGGCCTCGCTGCTTCCCAACGGGCTGCAGCGTCGGCCGCCTGACTCATGGTCTGCGGGCGCCACATGGCGAGCTGTTGCCGGAGCTCCAGATCCGGAAGGGCCTGAATAAAGTGATCCAGCGCCAGACTTTCCTGGGAACTCGCTGCCATGTCCGCGTGTGCAATCCCTACCGCGCGGCGAATATCGTGAGCAAGTTCCCCGATGGTCTCCTGGGGCTTGCGTTTTCGCTGCGAAAGTTGAGCTTTAACAAGCTCGCTTTGCTGTTCAATGCCGAACCGATTAATTAATGCCGCAAGGAGGGCTGACAGGGTGAGAGCACCCGGTGGTAAAGCTGTCAGCACCTCCGCCGCCGCACCGCGCAGTGCCCCCACCAGGTGTACTCCACCTTCGTCCGGATTCCAACCGTTGCCTTTACACACGTACTCAAACTGCGCCAGATACGCCCTCAAATCACTCTTGCCGTCATACGGCGCGAGTGGGACCTTGTGGGCGCCCGAAGGTCGGACCCTGCGCGTCAGTCCTTGCGGGATCAACGCGGGACCAAACCGTTCGGGCTCCCACAGTACGCTATTCCCGGGGGGCTCCCGCGCGTCCCCCGTCCCTCCAAACACTACCCCTCCCGGTGTCGATGCCTGGGTCGCCCCTCCGCAACCCGCTACCCACGCCATACCCCCACATCCTTGCTCACCAGCACCCCCCTCACTTCCCATAGCCAAACCTCCTTGCACACCTCCTCTGTCCATACACTCCGGACCAGTCATACATCTTACCAATGGTCCCTCACGAACACCCGGGTCTACACCACCCCCCAAGCCGACTGAATCTACCCTCACATCATGTACATTGCCACTCACCTCCGTACCTCGTCGTCGCACCTCCTCTGCCACCTGCAAACTTTTTATTTGGTTAGTGAGCACCTCATCATGATTTGAACAAAGACCATGTACATATTCCATTACCTCCTCCTTTATTTCTCTCTTAGTTTCTGTCCGTCTCTTCTTAATTTCACTCACCTCTTCTTCCACTTCCTCTAATTTTTCCTTTACCTCCTTCAGCTCCCGGTGCGCCCCCTCTATTTCTTCCTCCATCGCTACTTTAACCGTTTCTATGTGCATCCTCACCTCTCGGTCCTTCGTCTCCATTACTTCTGTCACCTCCTCCAACTTCTTCGTCAACCCCTCATGTACCATCTGACATTCCTTTTGTGTCGCAATTAATTCGTTCTTAATGTCTTTTTGTGTCGCTTTTAACCCCCCGATTATTGCCGTGTTCTTTTCCACTTGGTCCGCTAATTCCCTTTGTCCTACTGTCAACTGTTCTACTCCCTTCGTCAGACCCTCTATTCCCCCCTGTAACCTCGCCGTATTATTTCTCACCTCTTTCTCCATACGCTTCTCACCTCGCTTTACCTCCTCGCGTAGCCCCGAGACCTCCTCACTTACACCTCGTTGTATTTCCTCCTTCATCTCCTCCATCTGGTTCCCCATCTGTTCGATTTCCCGGGCGGATTGCTCCCATATTTCCCGCCATTTGTCTTCCATCCTATTTTCTAACCCCATTAACCCATTTTTCACCCCCTCTAACCCATTGTCTAACCCCTCAAATTTCTTGTCTAATCCCTTAAGATTATTGTCTAACCCCTCAATTTTAGCTTCTAGCCGTTCCCCCATTTCCCCCATTTTGCCCCCCATTGGCCCCATTTTGCCCCCCATTTCGCCCCTCATTGCCCCCAATTGCTCACTATCAGCCCTCATTTGCTCACTCTGAGCATCCATCCGGTTCCCCATTACCCCCATTTGCTCACTATTCTTTTCCATAAGGGCCTTCATTTGTATCAGGAAAAGATTCAAATCCACCGGTGGCGCTGCTACGGTCGCGGGCGCGGCAAAATTTGGTGCCGCTACACCAACGTGCGCGAAGACGCCATTTTGCGCGTCTGATACTTCGTGCGCGAGGACGCCATTTTGCGCGTCTGATACTCCCTCAACCGCCTCCTCATTGCTCCCCTCCATTTGATCCTGGGTTACTCCTAACCCCTCCTCTAGCTCACCCACCGGCATCCGGTCGCCTTGACCAGCCATGGCGCGATTTCAAAATTCGGGCTTTTCTTTTAAAACACAATTTTTTTTATTTTTTTTTAGCAGCTCGTAATTTTGAGCACGTTAAGCGCGCTTCGGGTCCGATCTCACTCCTCGACACCAATTGTTACTGATCGCGGTTAGATGTTATAGACCGAGCGGTTGGTGTATGACCGCGACCTAACAAACTCACCCGATTCCACCCGAACTTTGGCCGTATCGCACCGTAGCTGCCCAATCTGGAAAAGACTAAAACGACCGAATGCAAAGAGGAAAAAGGAATAAGATGAGAAGACGGACAGCAGAGTAAGTGGATTTATTATTTACACACAAGCAAAAAGAAAGCAGTCACGTTTATTTACAGGCACATGAGACGCAGGTGACACAGTGAAAATGATTAGCTTATACAGACTTGACTTAACTACCCAGGACAGAACAAACAGGGACACTGACTCACGCGGGGAATTGCAGGAATGGCAGGAGGTGGATGGCTGGAGGTGAACGCTTGGTGGAGCCAACGTGGAGCTTGGTGGAGCCTTGGTGGAGGTGAACGCTTGGTGGAGGTGAACGCTTGGTGGAGCCAACACGGAGCTTGGTGGAGCCTTGGTGGAGGTGAACGCTTGGAGGAGCCAACACGGAGCTTGGTGGAGCCTTGGTGGAGGTGAACGCTTGGTGGAGCCAACACGGAGCTTGGTGGAGGTGAACGCTTGGTGGAGCCAACGCGGAGCTTGGTGGAGCCTTGGTGGAGGTGAACGCTTGGTGGAGCCAACACGGAGCTTGGTGGAGCTTTGGTGGAGGTGAACGCTTGGTGGAGCCAACGCGGAGCTTGGTGGAGGTGAACGCTTGGTGGAGCCAACGCGGAGCTTGGTGGAGGTGAACGCTTGGTGGAGCCAACACAGAGCTTGGTGGAGCCTTGGTGGAGGTTGGTGTGACGGGTTCTCTCTCCTCTGTAAAAGCTCAACTCCCTTCTCTGTAAAAGCTCAACTGGATCTCTTCTGTAAAAGCTCAACTCTGGTGTATCTCCGACTCCTCACGCAGTCCCTTGCGCGCGCGCTTTTATAGCGCCTCCGGCGATTAAGCCGCCGGCCTTCAGGACACGCCCATCGGTGTGCTCACCTCAGCCCTGGTTGGTCGTTCGGGGCTGGCTCACTCCTCCCCTCTATGACGAGGTGGAGACACGCCTTTCTTCCCCAACCCTGCCTCGTGGCCAATGGCGGATGAAGGGAAAACCGCCCAAAATGCAGTTGGCAATTGGAAGGGAGGTTTTGGGAATGGGAATGGAAGTTTTGGGAGTGGGAATGAAGGGAATCTATCTCTTTCACTGGTGCAATGGAGTATTTCTATTAATGGGAGACACAGCCTTATCCTAAAACACAGAATAAGATATAACTATCGAACATGGATATTCTATGATTGGCTGACGTGTATGCTTGTGGACTATGGGACGCCCTTTTGGTCTTTACACAGCTCCGGAGGCAGGAGGCACAGAACAACAATAATAACAATAACAAAGCACACAATCAAAAAAAATATACAGTCCTCATATCCGCAACAGTATTGTTATGTCTGGGGGTAAAGCAATATCTAAAGCTAGGTAGATCTGTATAGGTAGGTATTCGACTGTCGCGATGGGGAATCTACCTGTTGTCACGTGCTCCTCCCCGACCCCTTGGTCACGGTGTACCTCCGAGCCCCGAGAGGAGTCACGGCAGAAAAATGTGTTATTCTGTATGTCAAAGATCAGTGGAGAAGCCACCCCAATTGTTACTCACAAACAAATATTGTATTAAGATCACACAAGAATAACAGTACAACAATAATAGTATTCAAAAGTACAATCAATATGTCCTATGATGGTACCATCAGTTTTGTAATATAGAACTCACTGAGCTCCAAGTGAGTGAGACACGAACATCCCCAATGTCTCTTATTCCCGCTTCAAGCCCAAAGTTGATTCGCTCCAGCGATTGCCAGAACGATGTCCAATCGAGACCAGAATCCCGTGCGGATGGCAAGTACAGTCACACAGCCCAAAGCTGTACAAAGACGCCCTCAAGGCGACTGGAAACCCAAAGGCGCCCGACAGGCAACTGAGAGATCACACCCTCGGGTATGGACGAATTAACCTTCAAAAAGCCACGTCACACACACGCCCCAGATCGACGTCTGAATGCGGTGAAAATGGTCGAAAAGAGACAAAACCACGAGCGAAGCACAAGTCCTGCGCGAGTCAAAATGGCCGACGGCCCGTTCTTGAGACGTAACGGCCCGGCGATAATTCTCCTCGGAATCCACTGCCAAAAACCTGACACGCAGGTTGATCAGTCACAGCGATGACAACTCTGTCGCAGGGACCCCTTTCCCGGGAAACCCGAAAGTTCGCTAGTGACTCTTGCTTGCCAACGTTTGCTCCAAACCGCAAGTATCTCCGCTCCTTCTTGTCCGACTCACTCGCTCCGCCCTTTTTTTTTTACTTCTTCCTCTTCGTCGTCCGGTTCCCGATTCGGTTTCCTGTTTCTTTTAACATTAACTTTTTTACCTTTTGAAAACAGTTCGAGAACAATAAACCTTTTGAAAACAATAATAGTACATGGAATCAGCAATATTTACAGTGGAAGCAAACCACCACAACGGAAGTGACGAATCCGTAACACTGTAATAAGTTCTTCATGTGTGGGCGATTTGTCGGGTTAAGATGTCTGCTTGTGAACGTACCAGGATGTTCGAGTGTTAAGTAGCCACTTCGAGTGTTAAGTAGTTAGGGATTAAAGCTAACGCCCCTGTGAGTCCAACCTGGTCATCAAACCTTTGTCCCTTATGGCAATGCACACCTGCAGACACTTAGGTCCCTAACGCAACATTAAATAATTACCTTCCCTGACCGTGACTTTGGAAGAAAACGGACAGGAAACCAAGCCAGGACACCGCCGATGATGGCCGCCGCCACCTACACCTCCGGCAGGCCTATCCACCTCGAAAAGCACGCGCTATGACCATGCTACAGGGAACGAGTGATGGGTTGGCGCGGTAGGCGCGAACCTCCAGCCAACGTGTCGGTGGAGGGCACTGATTGGGTGGCGCGCCAAGGCTGATGTCACCGCGGCAAGGTTATAAAAAGGACGCGCTTCGCTCGGAGAGAGAGCGAACTCGGGCTTGGCTTGGAGCGGTACTCGAACTTGGACTTGGTTCATGGCGTGCAGTCGCACTTGCGCCTGCTCCCCCTTTTGCCATTCTTCTTGGTTCTCAGTTTGTGCTCGTGTTGGAGATTGACCTCGTGTGGAGCGCGCTGGCCTGTGTTGGACGCATGGTGCTTTTGGTGCATTGGACGTGTGGTGCTTTTGGTGCACGGACCTCGTGAGCGGCGAGAGGCTTGGAGCGAGGCCGAGCGGGGCTGTGTTACACTGCAAGACTACGGACAGATAAGACTGCACACTACATCACATTTACATAACATAACGAACGTTTTTCTTTTGGTGATTCATCTTCCTGTGTGGCGTATTTGAAGTCTGGTGTGCGGGATCCCGATAAGGATATTTATTATCGGTGTGCATTTTCCTGTCCTGCCTTTTTCCTTTGAATAAACCCTTGTATTATTTTGCATCCCCCATTCAAACCTGTGCCCGCTTGAGTTAATTTCCTCTCACAGGACCGGAGCTACGCCGGCGTGCTGCAGTTAAGTGCTTTCACCGCAGCCTTCATTTTCCTTCTTCCTCCCGCGCGGCCATAGCCGAATCCGTGGTTTGGTAGTTGCCTCCAATTCGTCCGTTTCGGCTATCCGCAACTCTGATGTTAATTGGAGTTGCACGACAACTGTTGTCGAGGAGTGGGATTGAATCCTAAAAAAAAATAAAAAAAATTGGTGTCAAGGAGTGTGGAGAATTTGGAAAGAAAATTTTTTGTAGTCGGAGGCGGAAATTTATATAGTCGATTGGGCTTGCACTACGCGAAAGGTGCGTCATTAAATTAATTCAATTCCTGTTGGAAAAGCCGTGCGGGAACGTGACCCCCTTTACGGAGGAGGAGGTGAGCGGTATGGAAAGGAGAATGGAGGATGTGGGAAGGATCGGGAGTAAGCCGGAAATAGTTGGGTTGAGAATAGCATTGGAACTTCCTCCGCGACCTTCGAGACGACCAGGCCTTCATGAAATTTTTAAAGGAATTAACGGATGCCCATTTTGAGCGAATGGGAAATATAATGGATGGATGTACGAATAAATGGAAGGAAGGATGAACGAATGGTGCAGGCGGGGCACAGGAGAAGCCAAATGTGGCAGTGTTTGAATCTGAACGGGGGGAAGGCAAATTGGGGATTGCACCAGGAATGGCAGATGAAGAGGCTCATGGGGAATGCGTATAGGGGAGCGTGGAGTGCCAATTGGGAATGGGAGAGAGTACGGCCCATGCAGATGTGCATGTTGCTCACGAGCAGGGAATTGCACCGGGAATCGCAATTGAAGGAAATGAGGAAGGTAGGGAAGGAAATTTACATGTCGATGGGGAATGCATACAGGAAGAATGGGCGAGTCCACAGGTGAACGTGGAGTGCCCACAGGTAAATGGGGAAGACCTGATTGTGGCATGTGAACAGGTAGATGGGGAATGCCAACAGGTGAGCGTGGAGTGCCAAAATTGTAATCGGGAGTGTTTCCCACCTGGTGGCCTGGTTGTTTGTCGGGACCGAGTGGATGTCACAACACCCCAACAGGGCAATGAATTGGAATTGGTGCAGCACCAGGGCGGTGGTGCAGAGCAATTGGGGGTCCGTGTAATGGAGCCGGACAGGGTATTTATTGGGGATATTGATGAAGACCTGGCAGGGCCAGAAATGATTTGTTTTGATGATGATGAGGATGATTTGATTCAGCAGCTGGGGATCTGGGACAGTCCCATGGAGGTAAAGGTTGACCAGGTCCAAAGGAGTTTGGGGGACGGGGTGAGTTGGTCCGAGGAGGTGGTTGGAATGACCAAGGGGGCGCTCACCGTACACTACGATTTGGAAACAGAGGCTCCAAAATTGGACAACCAGTTGGGGGAGTGTGTTGGCTCCGGGCTGGATTTGGACCTTGGGGAGTCGGGAGATCGAGCCTCCGACGATTTGGTCCCCGTAGAGAATGTGGAACAGCTGCAGGGAGGGGCAGAACAACCTGTGGTAGAGGTTGTTCCCTGCAGCTGCGGTGATTGGACACCTGGAGCAAAAATTGGTAAAAGAAAATCTAAAATCAAATTAAAATGGGAATGTGATTTGGAGCAGCCGTGGTTGGAGTTGGTCACCGGGCTGCGGGATTTGGACATGGGGAGGTCATGGGTGATGGCCTCAGGGAAAAGTTGCCCCTTTGTAAATTTGGGGATGCCAGCCAGCTGGGGGGTTGTGCTGGCGAGATTTGGACGTGGGGTCGAGCCTTGGGTGTCGAGGTACGACCTGGGCCCCATGGGGGGTCTGGTGGAGTGTGGCGTCCCTTGTCCGTCGGGGCGCCGTCCGAGCTGGTGGCTCGGGCCGACAGGGTCACCGGACCCTGGTGGGGGTTAAGACCTCCAGGGGGTCCGAGGTGGTTTCTCAAGCCTGGGATGGCAAATATCGAGGACCACTAGGGGGAGGTGTTGTGGGTCGCGCTTTGGTGGTGGCACTGCGGACGGCCAACTTGGGCCTGATGTGGTGACCATGCGGCCTGGCACCCTCCTCCTGAGACTTTGGGACAACCAGCATGTGGTGACCTGACATGCTGGTTAGTCGATGGACGCGGGTCAATCCGCATGGACAGGAATGAGACAGCCTGCCGGACAACCATTGGGGAATCTGTGGAACGTGATGGTGTGAGAGTGACCTTCCACAGATGCTCCGTCATGGTTTATGGACTCTCGGGTTGGGAAGAGAGCCATGGGGTTGTTGATTTCTAGAATGGGACCTAGAATTTTGAGAATGGGACCGAGAATAGAATGGGACGAGACCTCGGCAAACGCCGAGGTAGAAATTAACTGCATAATATTTTTTTTCAAAATGGCTGCCATATGGCATCAATTGTAATATAATGCGTCTCATACGTAACATAACACATCTTTAATTGTACAAACTTGTTTACTCGTGTCCACATTCTGTTAACAATGATGAATATTACAATGGAGTCAGTACACTTGACATATTGTCCGATTAACATTAGAAAGTCACATTTAAAATGTCTGAATGTGGGGGGCGGGGGGGGGGGGGGAGGCTAACAATTGAGTCTGGGGAGGGGGAGGCTAACAATTGAGTCTGTCTGTTCGTTTAGTTATATTTACGAGAGACAGTGAGAGAATATAACACGCCGAAAGACCAGCATAAGACGAGATTGGATCGAATTACTTGCACAGAGTCTCTTTCACACCATTTTGTCAGTTAATTGTGGCTGCGATATACAGCCCGATTCACAGTTACTGATTCGTAGCAGAGTTACAGCAACCCTCGGATTCGTACCCACATGCGAGGATGCACATCTGCATCGACTTGTGGCATTTGCATGCAGCGGTCCTGCACTTTGTTTTGCAACCACAAGTCATCAACTCAATACATGGCACTGGTACTGCTGGAAGAGTAATCCAGACTACATCAAGTCCCCCTTCAGTTTCTCGCCATCCACCGGAAGATGACGGCAAGCCGACTGCCTTTCGATTGTCACACTGTCCAGCGGCCAAGCACACTTCGCCTGGTAGTTTGGTCTTGCCAAGTGTGACTTGAGAGCATTTTCTGTGGGTGGAAGATTTTCAATTTGTTTCTTTCCTTTTCGGAACAGATCAAATCTAGCCTGGTTGACACCGCCTTTGGGATCCGGAGCCGAGTAGAGGCGACACACAAACTCTTGAACTTCTGCCAATGGTCCATCGCGACCAACTCCACAGAGAAGATGCGGATATTCCACAAAGACTTTCCAACACGTCTTCTTGCCACATCCTGTAAATGATGAAGTTGTGTCTGATCCAGTCAGAGCATGAAACCCCAACAGATTATCCTTGACAGGTTTTGACAGCTTTTGCGAGACTCCGTGAACTGGATAACATCGTCTATCACGAAAGGTCCCACCAATCATCCAAACAAGGCTTTGTTGGAAGAAATACAGCAGAAGAAGGAAGACATCAGTGTCTCTGCAATGAACGATGATTCTCTCAGATCCGGATTTGGTAGCTCCGAGCCCATGGAGAATAATGCGGGTATCCGCTTCTTCGTGATCACAGCTCAAACTGGTCAGAATACCTCGACTTGTTGATGAGGCCTTCTCGAGAGTGGTGAATCCTCCACCGACTATCAACTCGCAACCGTCAGGAACTTCAGCATGATGGATCATCAGGTCATCTGAAAGGAATGAAGCAAGATCAGCTTTGTTTTCCCCCAGGGATACGAACTGAGCCCAAACTTGCGGAAGTGGCACCTTGTCGTCGCGGATTATCTTCCGAATAGGCCTCCTTGCCTTTTGGCCTCGTTTCACTCTCGTCTGGCCTTTGATTGACATGGAGCCAAGATATCTGTCAAAGATGACATCGACCTGTGTGGCACCCCGACCGAAGTGAACAACTACAGCACGGGCGAAGGCCTTTGCATAATCTCCAAAGCATTTACAACCAACAGGTTTTCCTAAACTCTGAATAAGAGCGTGCCCATCAATCAGTAGGCCGACGCATGCACCTTTCATCAGGTCGGCCAGACCAGGGAACGTGGGAGAAGCTTGTACAGGTACATCTTGTACAAACTTGTACAGGTGCGAAATATTCACACAAAAACATTTTTTCCGATTCCCCTGCTTTTGAGAATTATATTCTTTCCTTTCGGCTCAAAAAAAACAATTTTATACTCACAGTGGAGTGTTGAATTGGAAAAACTAATGTAAAAAAGATGATTTAATGGTAGTTTTGGCCTCCATTTTGTTTTTTCGATTTTTGCCACTTTCACGGCCAAAGCCAAACTGACATCCACCCTGGTGATGTTACATAGGACCCATAGAACGTGCCTGGCCAGTTCGTTTGTTTGTAACAAAGAGATGCCATCAAACGACACAACAGCCTGTGTTGGCTGGTTGACTATGTGATTCCCAGGTCCAACGCCATGCTTCTGACAGCACGACAACTGCGTCACCTCCTATCAGGAGGTCAGGATGTTTTCGTTCATGCCCCAAACATTTGGATGACGACGTTCTTGATGGATGAATGGTTGCATATGTGTCAATGGGGCAGTAGAATCCCGAGGCATCTGAGGACAGCCAATCCAGTGATGGCGCTTTTCCTCTTAACCTGGCATCATCGGGCCTACTGCCTTCGGGCACGTGCACAAATACTGTTCTGCTTTTCAGTTTTGTGACCCGACAATGCAGCATTTCATGGTTTGACTGACTTTTTGCTGTGCTGGTTTTATATTCCCATTAGTGTACATTTTATCTACATATTGATACACCACATATGCACGCTAACTTGTACTAGGTAACGAGAAATATTAGTGAGGAAAGTGTCGTTTTTTCAAGGAAAGAAAGTGACCATGCCCGTATTGGTTGTTGTTGGTTTCGGACACAGGACGTGACGTCGTCTGGCGCCGTCCCGCGCATGCTCGGTTGTGCCTTATTGTCGCCTTCATGATCTTCTTCCTCTTGCTCTTTTATTTCCTTGAGCTTGTTGTGTTTTGCGTGAGCTCCCAATAAAGCTCGATCTATTCACAGAAACGGCGTGTTGTGTGTGATCCGATGGAGTGAGGACACGATGAGGTCTATCTCAGCGAACTGGCGGACCAAGATATTCTCGTTTCGTGTTTTCATTAATTTTCTGAAATTTGTAGAATTTCTTTTCCCCCTGGAAGTTGTGGGTTACGATGTGTAAATAAAGGTAGGAAAAGTCTGATTTCATGCATTCCTTGTCTGAATCTGATGTCTGAAAAAGTCTGATTTAATGCATTGCTTGTCTGAATCTGATGTCTGAAAAAGCCTGATTTAATGCATTTCTTTTCTGAATCTGATGTCTGAAAAAGTCTGATTTGATGCATTGCTTGTTTGAATCTGATGCCTGAAAAAGTCTGATTTAATGCATTTCTTGTCTGAATCTGATGTCTGAAAAAGTCTGATTTAATGCATTACTTGTCTGAATCTGATGTCTGAAAAAGTCTGATTTAATGCATTGCTTGTCTGAATATGAAAAAGTCTGATTTAATGCATTTCTTTTCTGAATCTGATGTCTGAAAAAGTCTGATTTGATGCATTGCTTGTCTGAATCTGATGTCTGAAAAAGTCTGATTTAATGCATTACTTGTCTGAATCTCATGTCTGAAAAAGTCTGATTTAATGCATTGCTTGTCTGAATCTCATGTCTGAAAAAGTCTGATTTGATGCATTGCTTGTCTGAATCTGATGTCTGAAAAACTCTGATTTAATGCATTGCTTGTCTGAATATGATGTCTGAAAAAGTCTGATTTAATGCATTGCTTGTCTGAATCTGATGTCTGAAAAAGTCTGATTTAATGCATTACTTGTCTGAATCTGATGTCCTGAAAAAGTCTGATTTGATGCATTGCTTGTCTGAAAAAGTCTGATTTAATGCATTGCTTGTCTGAATATGATGTCTGAAAAAGTCTGATTTAATGCATTGCTTGTCTGAATATGATGTCTGAAAAAGTCTGATTTAATGCATTGCTTGTCTGAATATGATGTCTGAAAAAGTCTGATTTAATGCATTGCTTGTCTGAATGTGATGTCTGAAAAAGTCTGATTTCATGCATTGCTTGTCTGAATCTGATGTCTGATTTAATGCATTTCTTGTCTGAATCTGATGTCTGAAAAAACATTTCTGAACATTTCTCTTTCCATATTGATAATACAATTCACTTCATTTGCATAAAGCATACAACACTTCACCTTTACCAAAACACAATAATTTCAGTTCACCATTAAAATAATAAAACATCTGCAACATTTGGCAATACGGTCTGCTTCAAAACAAATGTTGACTTTTTATTGAAAAGAAGGGGCTGATCACTCGTGTTTGAAATTCAAGTCTGAAACATTTTCTTCTGATGTCTTCATAGCACCTACACTATTTTGCGTGGGATTTTCTGCTGTTGTGATAGCTGGGCGGAGTCACAAACTGACCCTGCTTTGCATGTAACATTCTTGCCACTCTTGCTGTGAGCCATAGTAGATTTGAACAAGGTCTTCATCCAATTGTCGTCGACTTGCCTCCTCACTCATCATGGGTATGGAGCAAGTGTTGATGTGATGTTGTTTGGCCAGCAAGATGTGGAACAGGGATGCCACAATGATGATGTTGGGACCATGGTACTCAAGTTGTCCATGGTCCATACCAGGAGCAACCAGCAGAATCATGTACAGCTGTTATGGAGGAAAAGGCACAGCTGTTCGCTTGTAGCTCCATGCTGGCTCCCCGGAAGTTGATGAAGTAATGACACACGTCACAAGTAATGACATGTTGATGAAGTAATGACACAAGTTTGACTTGCTGAAGGGTATTGGCAGATTCCTCTTACTGATAGAGCCAAGGAAATCTCGGCTTTAGTCACACCAAATGGGTTGTATCAGTACAAGGTTCTTCCCTTTGGATTGAAAAACGGGCCTGCTACATTTCAACGGCTGATTAATATGCTTATTGCAGACCTTGAGGGGGTGGAGGCTTATCTGGATGATGTCATCATCCACACTATGACCATGGAAGATCATATTAAACAAATTCAGGCATTTTTCAAGAAACTGACCGAGGCAGGGTTGACCATCAACTTATCTAAGAGTGAGCTTGTAAAGGCACAGGTGGTGTTCCTAGGCCATGTGGTAGGTCAGGGTCAGGTGCAACCGGTGACAGCCAAGATAGAAGCCATTGATCGCTTCCAAGTTCCAAAAGGGAAGAAGGAGCTCATGAGATTCTTGGGTATGGCTGGTTGGTACCGGCGGTTCTGCAGGAATTTTTCTGATGTGGTAGCCCCTTTAACGAATTTGCTGAGGAAAGAGACCAAGTTTGTTTGGGATGACAAATGTCAGGCTGCTTTTGCCCACGTCAAAGCAATATTAATGAGCTCTCCTGTCCTCGCAGCCCCGGAATTTCAAGCACCTTTCAAGTTGGCCATTGATGCAAGTGATGTGGGGGCTGGGGCAGTTCTATTACAGGAAGATGAGGATGGAGTGGATCACCCGGTGTGCCACACCTCCAAAACGTTCAACAAACATCAGGCAAATTATGCCACTGTGGAAAAAGAGACCCTTGCTCTCCTGCTAGCACTTCAGCATTATGAGGTGTATCTGGGAACTACTACCTTTCCTATAAAAGTCTTCACTGATCACAACCCCTTAACCTTCATTCAAAAAATGAAAAATAAGAATCAGAGGTAATTGAGAGATGAGATGGAGTTTGGCTTTGCAGGAGTTCAACTTGGAAATTGAGCATGTAAAGGGCAGGGACAATGTCGTTGCCGATGCCTTATCCAGAGTGAACTAACTTTGGAAATTCCTGTAGGTTGTTTGGAAGTTTTGTTGCTTTATTTTGGGAAAAATTAATTATTGTTGCTCACGGGAATTGATGATTTGGGTGCGAGTTTTACTTTTGTTTGTTAAAAGAGTTTTTGCCTGCAAAGAAAGTTTTCACTATGTTCAAACTTTCTTTCTTGAGGGGGGGAAGTGTTACGGATTCGTCACTTCCGTTGTTGTGGTTTTCATCCACTGTAAACATTTTTGATTCCATGTACTATTATTGTTGTCGTTTGGGGGAAATAGAGATTATTATTTTCAAAAGGTAAAAAAGTTAATGTTTTAAATGAAACCGGAACCGGATGACGACGAAGAGGAAGAAGAGGAAGCGAAGGCGGAGCGAGTGAGTCGGACAAGAAGCCGAGCTGCTTCGAGGTCTGGAGCGAACGATTGGCGAACGAGCCACACGAGTGAACTTTGGGTTTCCCGGGAAAGGGATTCCTGCAACCGAGTTGTTATCGCTGTGGCAGATCAACCAGCGTGTCAGGTTTTGCGGTCGATTCTGAAGAGAATCGTTGGAGTGCTGTTACGCCATGAGAACGGGCCGTCGGCCATTTTGACTCACGCGCTTTGCGCATCGCTCAAGGTTTTTCACTTCGTTTCAACCATTTTCACCGCATTCAGACGTTAATCTGGTGTGCGTGTGTCACGTGACTTTTGAGTGGGAAATCTGCGGTTCGCCGGTTTGGAGCCGTGGAACAACCATTTTCACCGCATTCAGACGTTAATCTGGTGTGCGTGTGTCACGTGACTTTTGAGTGGGAAATCTGCGGTTCACCGATTTGGAGCCGTGGAACGTCCATACCCGAGGGTGTGATTTCCCAGTCGCCTTGAGGGCACCTTTGCGCAGCTTTGGCAGTGGGACTGTGACTGTCATCCGAAAGAGATTCTGGTCTCGATTGGACATCGTTCTGACAATCGCTGGAGCGGATCGACTTTGGCTTGTTGCCGGAATAGAGACATTGGGGAATGTTCTTCTTTTCGCTCACTTGGAGCACAGTGAGTTACATTGTACGAACCTGATGGTACGATCATAGGAAATATATATTGGTTGTACAATTGATTACTGTTGTTGTTGTACTGTTATTCTTGTGTGATCTTAATACAATATTTGTTTGTTGGTAACAATTGGTGTGGCTTCACCATTGATCTTTGATATATAGAATAACACATCTTTCTGCCGTGACTCCTCTCGCGGCTCGGAGGTACACTGTGACCGGGGATTGGGGAGGAGCACGTAACACTTGCTTGAAGGATGAAGTGGGACAAATCGTTGTGGACCCAGATGGAATTAAAGGAAGATGGAAAAGAAATATGGAAATGCTGTTGAATACAGAGAATGAATGGGATGACAACATAGAGAGTAACCCAGTTTTAGGACCGGCAGAGAAGATAACTGAGAAGGAAGTTGAGGAAGTGATAAAAGCAATGAAGAGTAGAAAAGCGGGAGGGCCGACGGGAGTTGTGGGAGATATGTTGAAGGCAGCAGGAAGTTGGGGTGTGAAGAGAATGACAGAGATCTGTAATCTGGTGGTGAAAGAAGGCCGCATTCCAGTGAATTGGGAACTGAGTACCCTCGTCCCTCTATACAAGGGGAAAGGTGACCCTCTGGAGTGTGGCTCGTACCGAGCGATAAAGTTATTGGAGCATGGAATGAAGGTATTGGAAAGGGTGTTGGAGATGAGGATAAGGAAGAAGGTGAAGATCGACGAAATGCAGTTTGGATTTATGCCAGGAAGAGGAACGACAGACACGCTCTTGATTGTGAGGCAGTTGCAGGAGAAGTACTTGGAGAAGAGGAAGAAGTTGTTTCTTGGGTTTGTTGATCTGGAGAAAGCATTCGATAGGGTTCCACACGAAGTATTGACATGGGCATTGAGGAAGTTAGAAGTGGAGGAATGGTTGATCAGAGTCCTGATGGCAATGTACAAAAGAGCACGCACAGCTGTAAGGACGAAGCACGGGAACAGTTGTGAGTTTGAGGTGAAGATGGGAGTGCATCAAGGGTCGGTACTAAGTCCACTACTATTTGTAGCTGTGATGGAGGTGCTGGCTCAGAACGTAAAGGAGGGTTTGCCGTGGGAGTTGTTGTATGCAAATGATCTGGTGTTGATTGCAGAAAGTACGGATGGACTGAAGGAAAAGATGAACAAGTGGAAGGAATGTATGGAGACAAAAGGTCTGAAGGTGAATATAGGAAAAAGGAAGGTGATGGCAAGTGGTAAAGCATGTGGTGAGGTGGAAACAACTGGGAAGTGGCTATGTGCTGTGTGCAGGAAGGGTGTCGGAGTGAACTCCATTCAATGTACAATGTGTGCTGAGTGGGTTCATCAAAAATGTAGTGGTCTGGGAGGGTCATTAACCAGTGTGGCAGCTGCATTCAAATGTAAGGTGTGCACAGAGAGAGCTGCAGATGGAGGAAATGTTGAGTTGGATCTTGGACACGGCATGAAGCTGGAAGGTGTGAAAACATTTTGCTACCTCGGAGACATGTTGAATGGAGAAGGTGGATCAGACTCGGCAACGGTTGCGAGAGTGAGATGTGCATGGAAGAAGTTTCGGGAACTGAGTGGCGTGCTGATGAGGAGGGGAGTGTCGTTGAAGCTGAAGGGAAAGGTGTATGCTGCATGTGTGAGAAGTGTTATGATTTATGGGAGCGAGACATGGGTCATGAATGTAGAGCAGCAACGAAGGCTGGAAAGGGTGGAAATGCGAATGGTTCGGTGGATGTGTGGCATATCGTTGAGAGAGAGGAAGACAAATGATGAATTGCGAAAGATGATGGGAATAGAGCCTGTGATTGATGCTGTGAAGAGGAACAGGTTGAGATGGTTTGGTCATGTGTTGAGGAAGGATGAAAGTGACTGGTTGAGAAGAGTGATGGAAATGAATGTAGAAGGAAGTAGAGGACAGGGAAGACCGAGAAAGACTTGGCTAAAAATGGTGGAAGAAGAAATGCGGGCAAGGGGGTTAAACAAGGAGAGATGCAGAAAATAGGGCAAAATGGAGAAGACTGTCATGGGGACCGCAAGGCTAACCTCTGCTCTCGCAGGGAAAATGGCCTTACATTTTAAGTTGTTGTTGTTGTTGTTGTATGCAATACCCTCTGGTATACGCCCAGTTGGTCAGGGGTTCATCCTACAGCAAGATAATGACCCGAAACACACCTCCAGGCTATGTCAAAACTACCTTCGAGGAAAAGAACAAGACTGAAAGCTTCAAATCATGGAATGGCCAGGACATTCTCCAGACTCAAACCCCATCGAGCTGGTTTGGGATGAACTGGACAGAAGGGTGAAAGCAAAGAAACCTACAAGTACAACACATTTGTGGGAACTTCTGCAACAGTGTTGGGAAGAACTTCCCGAACAATATTTGATTTCCATTGTAGAAAGAATGCCACGAGTGTATTCGGCGTTTATATCTGCACAAGGTGGCTACTTTGCCGAATCAAAAATGTAAATTAAATTTTGTTAAACAAAATGATTCTATGATTTCTTTTTTATCTCCAATTGTTTATTTGTTCTATGCTTAATTTCAGAGTACATTGAGACATTAAACTGTGTAAATTTCAATAAAAACTGGAAAAATTGAGGTGTTCTAAAACTTTTGACCGGTAGTGTACATCCTGCTCCTGTTTTATAAGTTCACCATAAACACCTGATGACAAGAAATCTTGGAATGATGTGATAAAGTGAGGGGCTGTTCTCATATAAGGAGTTTCTTCAACACCATCTTTTGCCATACCCATTTTTACCCCCATATAAAACTTTAAAGTATTCATCTCAGTCAACGTATCTTTTATAAGTGTTTCAACAGCAGGTTTAACCATCTCAATCGCATCAGCTATTGATTTTGGTCCAGGAGTTCCAAACTCAAAAACCCTTATCTTAATAATATGTCCCTTAAATGCTCCATCAGAGTTTTTAATAGAGTATCTAACTGACTCTTCCTTCTTCTTGTGTTTGTGTGATTGAAGGTGAGATTTAAAGCCTCCCCATTTAATGTCCTCAGAGCATACATCACAGTGTTTAACATTAGACACAGGAGGTAGTTCTCCTGCATTTCGTCCATGCTTTTTTGTGCGAAGGTGTTTGTTATGACATACCTTTGAGACATCCCTAGAGCAGACATCACAGTGTTTAACATTAGATTCTGGCGGTTGTTCTCCCGCATTTCGTCTGCCTTTTTGTTTTTAGATGACGTGTCAAAGCACGCTTATGATATTCACGATTACAAACGTCGCAACACGTTGTATTCACCATATTTATATAGTAAAAAACCGATGAAAATCTCGTGGTAATTTATTGATATTTTTTCGCTTAAACTAAAAATGTCGGGGTAATTTATAGATATTTCTTCGCTTAAAATGAAATAGTATCAATGATTTTAACCACTTAAGAATGATCTCTTTCATAAGTAATTCTGTGCTTAAAATAAAAATCAGTTCTTGGCACAGATCCAAATTAGTATGGCTCATTGGAGGAGACTGTTTCAGGTTTTAGACCTTATTTTTCAATTTTTATTTTGGAGGAGACTGTTTAACCCTGTAACTTTTTTACTTAATAAATACAATGTTTCAAAACACAAAAGACAAATGTCAATCAATTTCCTCATTTAAAAAGGATACTGAAATATATTGCACTGATGTAAAATTGAACAAAGATGATTACAATAACTTTTGGATTGAACCTATTATGAAAGATAATATGAGCTTCTCAATCCCTTTTGAAGGAAGAGCATTCTCTGTCTTTGCGAAGCCATCAATTAGAGTAGTTATAACAAAAGTTTCACCACAATTGATAGAGATCTTTAACAAACTAGAGGAGGTAATGAAAGATGTTAAAATATCAAAAAACAAACTCTTTCTACTGAGGTTATCAAAAAGGAGGATAAAACTATTAGCTCTAAACAGGGTGAAACTTCTATTGTTGGGGTTACCTCATTGCGACAGAATCCACAGGCACGGGACAGTGGGGCTATTGATGGTATGGGCGTGGCGCGCACTCGGTTGTTGGAGACACGCCCCCTAAAGAGTGATTTTGTGTGATAAAAGATGCGTGAGTTCCGGTATTGGTCTAGTTCTGTTGGAATAAACGAGCTTTGATCAAGCCACGAAGTGTCTCGCCCTCTCGTTGTCCGCAACTCCGACATTGGTGACCCCGTCTTGCTCTCGAACGTTCTCGGAGCTTCAAACTTCAAACGAACATGGCGACACGCGCAGTTTCGATTAAACTGCCGGAGTTTTGGGAACGACAAGCTGCCGTTTGGTTCGCACAACCTGAGGCCCAATGCGCCATTCGGAGCATTTCTGCAGACGACACGAAGTATTATTATGTTGTGTCTGCGCTCAGCAGCTCCACTGCGACCAGAGTGGTGAGCCTTCTCCAGGATCTTCCAAAGGGCTGCAAGTACGAGATGCTAAAGGCACTGCTGCTCGTAACCTTCGAGCTCACTGAGGCCGAGCGTGCGCGCCAGCTACATTCTCTACCCGGGCTGGACGACTCCAAACCGTCGGAGCTGATGGACCACATGTTGTCTCTCCTGGGCAGCCACCGGCCATGTTTCCTCTTCAAAGAACTGTTCCTGCAACAGCTGCCAGGTCAGGTACGGACAGCCCTGGCCAACTCGTCTTAAGGATTTCCGCACCCTGGCCAGGGAAGCAGACAAGTATTTCTCCGCCAGACAGCAATGTAGTGCGGCTGCATGGGACCCCGGCCCCGTCGAGCCTGCGCCACTGGCGGACACCATCGCGGCCGCCAATACGGCCCAGCGGTGGAAGGCCCCAGGCTTGTGTTTTTACCACGCAAGGTTTGGGCCCAAGGCCAAGGCATGCCGGCCACACTGCAGAAAATAAAGAATAACAAAGTCTAGTGAAAATATTACTAGACGCCACCAATATCAGGGGGGAGATTTAAACGAGAAAGTGGGGATAAAGAGGAAGGAAAAGATTATGTGGTTAATGATGTTGGTGTTATTGACTTTAGTTAGTTTTATTTGTAAATAAATGGAGGAGAGAGTGAAGGCATTTCTAAGAATTATTTATGTTTTAAAAATCAAGATAGAAATGTATATGTTGAAAACCAAAAAGGTTTTTGCACTGTGTGGATTTTTATCATAAATAAATAAGTTATTGTGTGAAGTGTAAAAAGAAAACTAATACTAAAAATATATCCTATGTTAAAAGTAAAAATAATAGAGTTTATCAAAAGGGAATACGTTTGGTGTGTGGCTCTAAAAAGTGTCAATTCATTTCTAAGCATAAAAGTGGGGGAGATATACAAAAGTTTTTGTCTGGGAGTAAAATTACAACAACTGGAATACCAGGGGAGTTACACCGACCGGGGTATTCTTTCTGTGGACCAGGAACAAACTTGGACAAAAGATTAGATGAGGCTGACAATCCTAAACCTTGGTCGAAACCTCCAAATAGTGTTGATTGTTGTGTGTGTGTGGCCAAATAGTGTTGAAACCTCCAAAACCAAATAGTTGTGTGTGTGAAGCACGATAACGATTATGGAAATACCACTACGAATGAATGAATGAATGATCGTTTTTAAGGCCATGTTCCCCGCTAGAGCAGGGGTTAGCCTTGCGGGCCCCATGACAATCATGGTTCCCTGTTTGAGGCAATGTTTTTATGGCCGGATGCCCTTCCTGGCGCCAACCCTTAGTCGCCTCTTACGATGTGCAGGGATACGGTGTACCTATTGTTCCGTGTTCCTCCCCGACCTCCTGGTCTCGGTATACCTCCGAAACCCGGGAGGAGCCACGGCAGAAAAACATGTTATTCCGTGTTGAAATCAATATGGAAACCACACTGAGAGTTATCAACAAACCAATAATGTATTAAAAATGACACAGGGATAACGATACAACAATGATAGCAATCAACCATACAATCAATATATCTTAGGATGGTACCACCACGGAAATCACCTAACTCACTACGCTCCCAGCGAATGGAACAGAACACTCCTCAATGTCTCTGTAAGAGGCGAAGAGGCGATGCGGCGAGTAAGGAGGTGTAGGCAAGGCATGGACCGTCACGTGGTCCAAACCAACAGCAAACTGGCGGTGGAAAGAGAAATCCCAAAGACGCGATCCAGACGTGCACATTCACCGATCGATCAGCAAACCGCAGTGTAATTTCAAACGCCGCTTTAGTGCACACCCATCCCCGGCAGACCACCGGAGGGTGAGACCAGCTGACGCGGCAAAAACCTTTTCCAGTGAACGACGCGCGAGGGTCAAAATGGCGGCCGGCTCTTACTCGAGCCGGAGCCTCCAGACGAGGATTCTCCGGAACCTCAACGCCTATACCTGGCTATGCAGGTTTTTCAATACTCCCGCGATAACACCAATCGCATAAAATTCCTTTCACAGACTCAAAGTTCCCTCGCGACGTTCGCTCGACCACGCTCGGTACGGAGCTTCAAGACACGCGTCTTTCCACTTCTTCCTCACGCCTTCTTCCTCTTCTCTGTCGTCGTCTTCTGGTGCTCGATCCTGTTTCCTGTCTCGTTTTTCCATGAGCGCTTTTAACCTTTTAACCACAATAACCATTTCCCTTTAACAACAATAACCATAATCGCCATTTCCTTCAAACCCCAATAATAATAATAATAATAATAATACATAGAACCAGAAGGGTTTCAAGTGGATGAAAACCACAACAGCGGAAGGGACGAATCCGTAACACTATTCTAAACCGGGGTACACACCGGGTAAGCGGGGTACGCCACTACATTGGATGAAGAACATGAAGCCGACAGAGAAATGTTGTATAATTTGTCTTTGATAGAAAATCCAACATTGAGAGAGAAAGTTGACAGGTTTATTGTGAAAAAATTGATGTGTTAAATTGAAACTTGGTCTTGGTTATCCAGGTGTTTCACCCTCAAAAAACTCTTAAGCTCTCATGATGTTTTCAAGACCGAGGAGCTTTTGGTTAATGAATTACATAAACCTATAATCACAAAGTTTAAAAGAAGGAAGGTTTATTCCAAGGGTGTTGATTACATCTGGTCCGCTGATTTGATTGAATTAAATAATGATAAGGGATACAAGTATGCTTTAACCGTTTTTTAAACCGTTTTAATAAAAAAAAAAAATGCAACTTTTAAAAAACAATTCAATGATATATAATACAAGATAAATGAGTCTGTGAGGTATGACATTCATTCAAAAATTGACCTCACATTCAAAATCCCATCCCTAACCCAACCCCAACATAATATTTTTTTTTTTCTCTTCTCCCAATTCTGTCTTCCAAGGTTTTCAAGTTTGAAGTAGTAGAAATGGGAAGGAATAATTTTCCAGCATTTTCTTCCTCGAACGTTCTTGATATTGCTGAAATATATGTAAAAAAATACATTACTTATCTAATACTGAATTAAATAACAAATATAATTGAATTTATTTTCAATGGCGTCATTAAACAAAAAACATTGTTCATTACTTGTGGGACCCATCTTGGAGACTCTTTGGATGATAAAGCAGAGTCTCCAAAATGAAACCAGTTTTCAAAGTCTCCAAGGCAAAAGTCTTTTTCCTGATTTTATAAAATTTAGTGAGTCTCAAAGGTAGGCTCCACATTTAGAATCATCTCGGCAGAACTCATAATATGTTTTTCCCAAATTTAGTGAGTCTCCAAAGTTGGCTCCACAGTTAGAACCATCTAGGCAGACCTCATAATGTTTTTCCCAAATTTAGTGAGTCTCCAAGGTATAACTCTTTGGCTGGGTCATCAGGATAGAACTCATTCTGTGGGTCTTGGTTGCTCAAAAGGTCTTCAAACAAATCAATCATTTCTCCCCAAGTTGTGGTGAAAGTGGTATTTTCATATTGCATCTCAGATACAATTTCCTGTGAGAGAAAATAACAATGTATTAATTTAATAAAATATTATTATATATACCAGCAACAGTGCCCACCCTGTGGGCGGGGCTTCATTTGGGAAGCCCAAATGAAAAGGTAAAATATCAGAAATTGAAGGTTTTTTTTATTTTAAACGATTCATATAAACATCCATTGAATCATATCACACACAAATCATCAAAATCTAAACAGTACATGGCTAAACAGTACATGGATGATCACGTACCACATACGTCTCGCGTCTCACTCGCTCTCATGTTGTCCCGATAATGATCCTTCTGCAGGTTCACCGACGGAAACCTTGTTACGACTTTTACTTCCTCTAGACAGTCGAGTTCGCTCATCTTTTCGGTGCACCGGCATGAGCCGAGAACGGCCCGTGCAGGGGCTGATCCGAGGATCTCATCAAACCATCCGATCGGTAGTAGTGACGTGCGGTGTGCACAAAGGACAGGGACTTGATCAACGCGAGCTGATGACTCGTGCTTCCTGGGAATTCCTTGTTCGTGGGACAATGTCTCAAGCCCCAGTCCCCATCACGGATGGGGCTCAGCGGTTTACCAGAGCATGACGGCGAAGGGCAAGGTACACGCTGGCCCATCCAGTGGAGCACGCGTGCGGCCCCGGACATCAAAGGGCATTAAACGTTCCTTAAACAAGGTATCGCAGTCACCTTTTATATCGTACTTGGGAAAAATTACATTTAAAACCTATGGAATCGGCTACATTGTGAGAGAAAATCATAAATTATGTAATATTATACAGTACAGGAATGGTGTTGGGGTTGTGGTGAATGTTGGCAGCCGTAGCCTTTTAGCTACGTTATTCAACTCTTTATGGACTGTGAGGCCATTCTTCAGCCACTGTCTCTCGGCACGTCGTCGTTCCTTTTTGGCAGCCCTGACTTCGTCGCTGACTGCGCTGAACCACGGAGTACTCCTGCATCTGGGAACGGCGCGCCGTGTCGCTGGAGCATGACAGTCCAACGCTGTGCGGAGGCAACAGTCGAGGTCTTCTGCAGTGACGTAGGAACGGCCAGAGAGATGGGTGTGAAGGTCCTCTTTAAAGGTGGAACGGTCGATGGCACGAATGTTGCGGGCAGTGATGAAGGTGGGCTGAAGACGAGGAATAGCAATACTCAGGTGGCTGGTGACACAGAAGTGGTCCGAGGTGATAGCACAGGTCACTGACGTGGACTGCACCAACTGATCAGCGCATCTGTGCACTAACCAATCCAGGATGTGTCCTTTAACGTGTGTAGGTTGGGAGACAGATTGAGACAGACTAAAAGTAGAAAGGAGGTCAATGATCTTTGAAGTGAGAGGATGTTGTGGTTGGTCGTAGTGGACGTTGAAATCTCCAAGAATCAAGACGAAACCAGGAAGAGTATTGCAGTGGTCGAGCAGATTAGGAAGCTGGGTCACGAACATAGAGTCAGTAAGCTTGTTTTTCCGGTTAGGTGGAGGTCGGTAGAGGCAGAAGAAATGAAGAGTGTTTTCTGACAGAGTGAAGGTGACATGGGCTAGCTCGTAGGATGAATGGTCGAACAAAAAAGTCGTGGTGAAGGAGACAAAGGGAGAGAAGTTGTCTCTGTAAATAACAGCCACGCCCCCACCCCTAGAGGAGCGAGGAAATGACTGCAGGGTGTATCCAAGTGGGGTGAGATCAGCACATCTCGCTTCGTCGCCACTGGGTCGGAGCCAGGTTTCGGTCAGAAAAAGCACGTCGATATCGTTATCTTGAATAAAAGAGGTAATTTTGGTTCGCTTGTCGGGACAACTTACAGACTGAGCGTTGAATAAGGCGAGATACAGGTCAGAACGGTGTGTTGTTTTGGTGCTGTGTATGTTCTACAGGGATAGATGAGGTTATTGAAGTTGATTTTCGCAGGAATTATTAAAATGTGGGTCGGGCCGTCGCTGGCCGCGAAGAGAAATCACAATCGGTATTTTTCTATGCTTTCTCCTCCCGCCTCGCCCGGTGCGTTTTCTCGGGAGACCAACGCCGATTTCAAGTTCTCTGAGGCCTGACAGGAGTCCAGGAGTCAATCGAGTGGTGTTGTTTAAAGACGAAAGTTTTTGCCGAGTGTAGCGAATAGGCCTCGGGATAGAGGGGTTAGAGCGGATAGTCGAGCTCGGTACATGCAGTGGTGCGTGCAGAGGTGGGGCAAGCGATGGGGCGGGCGATGGGACGAGAGGTGGGGTGAGAGGTGGGGCGAGAACTGTCTTGTTGAGGCGCACACCGGGGCCGCGTGAGGCTCAACGAAAAAACATGGCGGGTACTTACAGTTCGAAATTGATACTGCACAGATACTGTGCAGACACTGCACAGATATATATATATATATATATATATATATATATATATATATATATATATATATATATATATATATATATATATATATATATATATATATATATATATATATATATTTATATATATATATATATATATATATATATATATATACATATATATACATACATATATATATATATATATAATATATATATATATGTATATAAATATAAAGATATAGATAGTCACACCAACTGTATCGGGAGGATCATAGGACGATTGGGGAATGGCACGTGGAGTGATTTTTTCGAAGGGAAGCACAGTGGTGGCAAGATGTCTGAGAAACACCAGGATGGGAGTTTACAGCTGGGTCGGTATTCGTACGCAGGCTATACAGTACAGCTTAAAGGTCAGGTGTGCACCTTGAGACCATCCTGCCACGCACCCACACCATGGCTGGAAATGAACGTTCGGGTTCATCGCGATGCACCAAACGTACCCAAACAAAGATCCATGTTTCAATCTGTGGTCTGAAGAAGTGTTTTTTCTTTGTTTTTTTTCAAATCCATATTTTAAAAACCAAAATGTAAGGATGTGTCATGAGTTTTAAGTTTATTCCATACGTCATTGTTAATGAGGGTGATGATGGAGATGAAGCCCCGCCCCTTTCCATTGTGACACAGTGCTTTGCCGTGGCGTTTCCGAACTCTGGTGTTTGAGTGGATGGAGATGAAGCCCCGCCCCTTTGCATTGTGACTCACAGTGCTTTGTGGATGCTTTTCCGAACCTGTGTTTGAATTCAAGTGGATTCGACGTCGTTACCACGATTTGGAACGATCAGTGGCTTCCAGCAAAGCAAGATGTGGTCTTGTTGTATGAGGAAGAAAAAGAATAAGAAGAAAAACGACGACGATCGTCAGCCTCCACCACCCACCACCTAACCCTGGAGCCTCCACCACCCAACGGCTCATCCAGGATTATTTTCAAGATCTGCAGTAGATGCCTCTGCGCACAGTGACCACCTCTCCCCCATTGAGTCGCTGCCACAAGATTCTGCCAATGACGCGGAATCTGGTGATGCGTCAACGACAAAGAAGAAGTCAAAATGCTGGAGGTGGTTCAGCAAGTGGAGAAAATCTCGTGGAGCACAGAAGGTGGTGGACAATGATGCTAAAGATTCTCCCGTAACCACCGACAAGGTATCGCAGTCACCTTTTATATCGTACTTGGGAAAAATTACATTTAAAACCTATGGAATCGGCTACATTGTGAGAGAAAATGATAAATTATGTAATATTATACAGTACAGGAATGGTGTTGGGGTTGTGGTGAATGTGCACATGACACAGGCTTGATGGGCCGAATGACGTCCACCTGTTTCAAGGTTTCTGTGTATTTCTAATTTCATACCGGCAGAGGTTTTTGGTGTGTGTGTGTGTGTGTGTGTGTGTGTGTGTGTGTGTGTGTGTGTGTGTGTGTGTGTGTGTGTGTGTGGGGCCGGATTTATTTAAGGACAACTGGGACACGTGCCTGGGGCCTCCACCACGCAACAGCTCATCCAGGATTATTTTCAGGATCTGCAGTAGATGCCTCTGCGCACAGTGACCACCTCTCCCCCATTGAGTCGCTGCCACAAGATTCTGCCAATGACGCGGAATCTGGTGATGCGTCAACGACAAAGAAGAAGTCAAAATGCTGGAGGTGGTTCAGCAAGTGGAGAAAATCTCGTGGAGCACAGAAGGTGGTGGACAATGATGCTAAAGATTCTCCCGTAACCACCGACAAGGTATCGCAGTCACCTTTTATATCGTACTTGGGAAAAATTACATTTAAAACCTATGGAATCGGCTACATTGTGAGAGAAAATGATACATTATGTAATATTATACAGTACAGGAATGGTGTTGGGGTTGTGGTGAATGTGGACATGACACAGGCTTGATGGGCCGAATGACGTCCACCTGTTTCAAGGTTTCTGTGTATTTCTAATTTCATACCAGCAGAGGTTTTTCGTGTGTGTGTGTGTGTGTGTGTGTGTGTGTGTGTGTGTGTGTGTGCGTGTGTGTGTGTGGCCGGATTTATTTAAGGACAACTGGGACACGTGCCTGGGGCCTCCACCACCCAACAGCTCATCCAGGATTATTTTCAGGATCTGCAGTAGATGCCTCTGCGCACAGTGACCACCTCTCCCCCATTGAGTCGCTGCCACAAGATTCTGCCAATGACGCGGAATCTGGTGATGCGTCAACGACAAAGAAGAAGTCAAAATGCTGGAGGTGGTTCAGCAAGTGGAGAAAATCTCATGGAGCACAGAAGGTGGTGGACAATGATGCTAAAGATTCTCCCGTAACCACCGACAAGGTATCGCAGTCACCTTTTATATCGTACTTGGGAAAAATTACATTTAAAACCTATGGAATCGGCTACATTGTGAGAGAAAATCATAAATTATGTAATATTATACAGTACAGGAATGGTGTTGGGGTTGTGGTGAATGTTGGCAGCCGTAGCCTTTTAGCTACGTTATTCAACTCTTTATGGACTGTGAGGCCATTCTTCAGCCACTGTCTCTCGGCACGTCATCGTTCCTTTTTGGCAGCCCTGACTTCGTCGCTGACTGCGCTGAACCACGGAGTACTCCTGCATCTGGGAACGGCGCGCCGTGTCGCTGGAGCATGACAGTCCAACGCTGTGCGGAGGCAACAGTCGAGGTCTTCTGCAGTGACGTAGGAACGGCCAGAGAGATGGGTGTGAAGGTCCTCTTTAAAGGCGGAACGGTCGATGGCACGAATGTTGCGGGCAGTGATGAAGGTGGGCTGAAGACGAGGAATAGCAATACTCAGGTGGCTGGTGACACAGAAGTGGTCCGAGGTGATAGCACAGGTCACTGACGTGGACTGCACCAACTGATCATCGCATCTGTGCACTAACCAATCCAGGATGTGTCCTTTAACGTGTGTAGGTTGGGAGACAGATTGAGACAGACTAAAAGTAGAAAGGAGGTCAATGATCTTTGAAGTGAGAGGATGTTGTGGTTGGTCGTAGTGGACGTTGAAATCTCCAAGAATCAAGACGAAACCAGGAAGAGTATTGCAGTGGTCGAGCAGATTAGGAAGCTGGGTCACGTTGGCTGGGAAAAAGTCGTGGTGAAGGAGACAAAGGGAGAGAAGTTGTCTCTGTAAATAACAGCCACGCCCCCACCCCTAGAGGAGCGAGGAAATGACTGCAGGGTGTATCCAAGTGGGGTGAGATCAGCACATCTCGCTTCGTCGCCACTGGGTCGGAGCCAGGTTTCGGTCAGAAAAAGCACGTCGATATCGTTATCTTGAATAAAAGAGGTAATTTTGGTTCGCTTGTCGGGACAACTTACAGACTGAGCGTTGAATAAGGCGAGATACAGGTCAGAACGGTGTGTTGTTTTGGTGCTGTGTATGTTCTACAGGGATAGATGAGGTTATTGAAGTTGATTTTCGCAGGAATTATTAAAATGTGGGTCGGGCCATCGCTGGCCGCGAAGAGAAATCACAATCGGTATTTTTCTATGCTTTCTCCTCCCGCCTCGCCCGGTGCGTTTTCTCGGGAGACCAACGCCGATTTCAAGTTCTCTGAGGCCTGACAGGAGTCCAGGAGTCAATCGAGTGGTGTTGTTTAAAGACGAAAGTTTTTGCCGAGTGTAGCGAATAGGCCTCGGGATAGAGGGGTTAGAGCGGATAGTCGAGCTCGGTACATGCAGTGGTGCGTGCAGAGGTGGGGCAAGCGATGGGACGAGAGGTGGGGTGAGAGGTGGGGCGAGAGGTGGGGCGAGAGGTGGGGCGAGAGGTGGGGCGAGAACTGTCTTGTTGAGGCGCACACCGGGGCCGCGTGAGGCTCAACGAAAAAACATGGCGGGTACTTATGTCGGGATCATGCCTTTTATTGTGCCTTATGTAATTGTGGTTTGCATTTTAATAATGGTTGCTTTGTGAAAAGGATTAAGCTTACTTACTATGTTCCCTCTTGTTTTGAACTATGTTTTATTGTCCAACTGTGCCAAAAAATGTAGAAAGATAGTGAGACTGCTTGCTCTGTTAGACCCCCTCGTGAAAACGCGTCTGTCTGTCCTTGACTAAAAACCAACATGGAAGATAAGTTTTGAGAATGTCACGGTGCTCTTTTTCCCTCCCGCATCTTGCCCTTTGCTCATGCCAAAGAAGATAGTGTCTCGGTGAGATGTCGAGCCAGTTTTTCCTTTGTCCGTGCTCATTTTTCAGCGGAGATTTTTTGTATAATTCTGTGTATATAAAGAAACTCTTGGTTGCCAATTTTCTAGGAGTGTATGTGGCCATGCTGTTCAATTGTGAATGGTAAGACTCTTACACCCTCCACAGCGCTGTGATATTGGTTCATCATTAAATCTTGTTATCTCTTACACTCAAGGTGTGGAACATGGTTCTATTCTCGACAGTTTTGGTGTCAGGAGTGGGATCCGACTCTGAGCGATATTTGGAGGACAGACCCTGTGGAGACAGCGGAGAGGCTGGCCAGCACTGATTCGATTAACGTGAGCTTTCATACCGAGGGGTCTTTCCAAATTGAGCTCCGTTTACTCACACAGGCTGTCTGTCTTCTATTTCGTCGTTCCGTGCTTGGATCACGAACAAATTGGAATCTGGTGTGTAAGTACAGGCCTATTTGGCTCGGGTAACAAGTCGTCTATTGATGAACCAAGAAATGGGGGTCAGTTAGCAAAAAGGGGGGACTTCTTGGTAAAGCCAAGAACTTCCCAGGCAGGGCAGTCTAGAGACAAGATGGAGTTGATGGGGTTGATAGTAACCAGAGAAAATATTGGCTGCGGGCTAACGGGGACCCAAGGAGGATGGCCAGGATAAGTGTTAAGCTAAGTTAAAAAAAAAGGGAGAACCCTTTTAGGAAAGCCCTGGCATGGGTGATAAGTTAGACAAGTTAGAAGCGCTATACAAGCATTGACCGTGAGTTAGCGCCGCGGGAGGACCGGATTAGGGAAATATCGGCGCGGTAAACTAAAAGGCAGGATTTTTCGGTGGATGGCCTCGGGGCGCTTCCTTGCGCCTTGTACGCATCACGAGCTGCTTCTTGCAAATGAAATAAGGATAAGAATGAGTAATAGATATTGGTGTTAAGAATACTCCGGCGTGAGTACTGTGTTAAGAGAAGGGTATTACAGATCGGGGGGCGGCCCGATCTTCGACCCGCTGGAGGGACTAGCCCAAGGAAGGTAGGACGATGAGTATTTTAAGTTAAACTACGCACTGGATGTGTGTATCTGATAAACCCCCCCCCCCCTCAAGGCCTTCTTTGTCCTGTCTCAGGATTTAAGGCATGCACATCTGGTGCAGTTTTTACCCAAAGGAAGGAGTTCTGACAATATGCTATAGGCAGGTCAAGTATTAGCTCTTTCTGGACAAAAGATGAGGTTAGATCTGGAGAAATAAAACAGAGAGGATTATAATGTACGAGGTGTGTGGAATCCAGCTGTGAACACGCGAGCCGAGACATGCAGGCAGGTTACCGGGGCAACGGAGTAGCTGCCTCGCGGGGAACAGCGAGGTGGGACGAAATCGAGACAGGAATGCGGACCATGCTGTGCACAAGCAGGGGACGCATTCGTGTGTGTGAACAATGCGAGTGATGAGGTTGCTTGGAGGATGTGTGCCCAAATGCATTGTGGGCCACTTCAACTTTCCTACACGTGAGTCGTTCATGCCTTGCCAGCAAGGTGCTTCATGCGGTGTGCTATGCGCCATGTCGGAATAGTGGTCACCTGTGAATCCTGCCATGTAATATCATGAGGAATACATTGTTTGATAATGGAATTATAAGAGGAATGCTGAATTAACGTTGATAGTAACGCGAAGTATATTAAATGAGGTGATTGACGTGGTTGAAGGTAGGATTTCAAGACAATAATGAATTTCCGGTGCCAACAGGAAGTCTTGTTCTTGTCCATTGTCCATACAATGAATGATGTATAGTGTGGATGAGGTCTCTCTGAATGAGGTGAATGAGGTTGTCTACAGCGGATTAAATAGAGAATGGCAGTTGTGATGCGGAATGTGATGGTACGGATGTGATGCCGAATCCCAGCTGGACGATGCATCGGCACATTTGTGTTGATCAATGCGCCGGACAATGGCCTTCCAGGCAAGCGATGGTGGTATGATTTAGTTATGAAAATGCATATGGGTCTCAGGGCAGATAATGCGAGACAAGCTGCCCCACAGGCGGATGGGGGAAAGTATTGGAGAAGATAATGTGGGTCGAACGCTCATCCGAGGGATGAAAACGGTCGAGGTTTCAACTGTCGGTATATGATGTGGCTCACACCGTTCGAATGATGGTGGAGCGGGTGCGAGGATGCACGCTTGGATTAAAACATGTATTTAATTATCTGAGGATGTGTGCCGAGGTGCAGTGTGAATCAATTAAGGGAGAGGGCACTTCGACTTTGTACATCCGTGGACTTTGCCATGCGTGTGAAAGCGCAAGTCGATGATAATAATGTCTTGTCCAGCACAATATTTTCGCAGCTATGGAATGTGCTCGAATTCCATGTTGGTGCAATGCGAGTGTGATTCCTGCCATGCATGCCGCGAGAGATACATTGTTTGTGATGGGACTGTGGCGAAAGGTTGGATAGCAATGTGTAGAATATAAGATGCGTCGGTACATTTGTGTTGATCGATGCGCCGAAAAAGAAGTTGGAGGCGCATGATGGAGTTGCAGGTGCGGACCAAAGCGGTGTCCGCGGTGTCTACTGGGGGTCGAATGTCACTCCCTCAATGTCTGCAGACTTGTCGTTCGGCAGTGTCGAAAGACAGGTTCGATTGTCGGTCTGTCTGCTTGATTTTCGGGTCTCACTCTGAGTATATGGTATATACTCTGAGTATATGGTCGTTTTCTGTTTTGTGCTTTAATGGTGGTTGATTTGACTTCCCTGAAAGGGGGACAATAAATATTTGGTGTTAGCTGTTGTCATTTCGGATGTTTGCAGTTGTAATGTGGAGCCAGTCTGTCTGTCCGACTGGGTGTGTCTGACTGCGTCTGCAGATATGGATCAAGGAGGAGCAGTGTCTGCGGTGTCTGTTATGGTGTCGAATGTCATTCACTGTGTCTGCTGACGTGTCGTGTGACTATGGTGACTATGATGGTGTGTCCTGGCGGGAAGAATCGTGGCAGCCTACAGATTCGAATGGAATGGCCTCTGTGAGACCATCCTGTTAGTACGTTGGGGGTTCGTCTGTCTGTCTGTCTGTGAATGGAAACTCAGAAAATTGGACTGGACTTCGACAGAAGGCAGGTGGGTGGTCACCTGCTGTGAATTGTGGTGGAACATTCGAGATGTCCCCTAATACAACGAGGGGACGAATTGGTTTGTAAATGTGTTGTGCAAGTACTTTCTCTGTAGGTAGCCAAATTCTACCTAGGGTAAGTCCAGGTGGAGAGGGGAGTTGTCTCTGGTGCCTTGCTCCACGGAGCAGTCCTGGTGTTGAGTCTCATATAATCGTGGTTAAAGTACATGTGCAAACAAAAGTGTACTTTGGTTTGTATGACTGGAAAAAAAGACAACATGGGTTTGTTTTTGGGAATGCTAGCTTGGTGGGGGTGTGAAGGTCACGGCATGCTGGGATATCTTGGTGTACAGTTGCTGGCTTGGACTGACTTGTGTGCGGAGGAAAAAGAAAAAACTGGAACTGTTTCGGAGAACAATGGCTTGGTTGGAGGTTAGAATCCAGCATTTTGCAGCCCTGAGCAGAGGGGATTGCCCATTGGGCATGTTTAGGATTTAACAGAGTGGTGGAGGTCTGTGGAAATATGAATCCAATGTTTGATGGATACCGTGTCGGTGTGCTCTGAGTTCGAAGGAAGATGATGCGATTATTTCAGATTTATCATAGTTAAGGTTGAGAAAGTTGATTTGAAGCCAGGATTTATTTCAGTGATGCAGTCCGTCAGGATAGAGTTGAGCAGTGGATTTGTGTCTGTCAGAGGTAAGATTTGAACCAAGAAAGGGCGGTGCCGGTAATGTTAAAGGTGCGATTCCAGGGAGGGCTATTCGGGTACTTTGAAGTGATTTACATCGGAATGCATCTCTTGGAGGACTCCCGCTGTTCAAGGGAGGAAAGGTGTGAAATAGTGACGTCATCCTCGCTGGAAATGTGGTTGGGAATGGCAGGATTGACGCGAGAGTCACAGTGGATGAAAAAATTGACCAACATGAGAATTAGGTCTATTTCAATAAATAGATCAGGTTATTTTCTTTTTATTATTTGTTTATTGGGCAGCTATTGGGCCAGAGGCTAAAACAGGTGTCTGCAACAGGTGCATGGGATGCTAAGAGAGGTATTAGAGGACATTGGATTGACTTTAAATTGAAATGAAGATTGAAAAATCCAGATGGGGCCATAACAGTGTATGGGGAAGCGTCGTTAAATGGTAGTAGGTTTAGACAGGTATTGAAAGGGCTCGTGCAATGTCATTTTGGGGGGTAACCATGCTCCAGGTGGTGGGGCAGCCGGGATACAAATGGGGGTCGGCCAATTTAAGGATATAGATGCGCACACACCTGGAACAAGGCATGTTCCTAAAGCTTAGGTGTAAATGTTGGTTGGAAAGGGGAATGAATTCTGGGAAAATGAATTCACTTATTGGATGTTGTTGAATCTGTCTGTTTAAGAACATTGGGGCTTGTGGCTCGCCATTGTCTGTCTGCCAGTTATGGTGGGCAGAGGGAAGAGGGAGTAATGATGCTCCTGCCTCTTGCTTGGCAGAAGGTAGAGGTGGTGGTGGGCCAAGATGGGTCAGAATAGGCCATGGAACAAAATTGAGCTCTCAAGAGCTGAGGTGATTTTAACCTGAGGATGCATCTCTCAAGGGACCCCTGGCTGGTCCGAGGTGTGAAATATGGTGACGTTGTCTTGTGGACACTTTGTGAGTGGCGAGACACGCGCCTGAAAGGGGAAATTGTATTCATAACTCATGTGGGTTGTGTCTGAAGGAAAGGTTTGGGAGGAAGTGTGAAGAAGGTCGTGGAAAGTGCAAAAATGATTGGATTGGAAAGTCGAATCAGATGGATTATTTGTCAATGACAGGTGACTTTGTTGGGAATTGTTGAGGAAGTAGAGGAAAAGGTTGTGAAAAGTTAATGGAAAGGACAGGAAATAAAGGAAAGTGGTTAGTTATGGACTGTTGTTTTTGTGATAAGAAGGTGATACAAGGGGTTGGCTTGCACTGGGGGGACCAATGAATGTAAAGTTGTGAATTTCGTTTAAAAACGTTGTGTTAGATTGCTACATGCAGAATGACCCCAATCGAGGAGGTGATTGGGGGCTGGTGAAGATTGGATCACGGCTCTGCAGACCAGGTGAACAGAACTCCACCAGGTATGTGGGAATCACATCAATTTAATTATTGCTCAAAGGGAGGTGATAGAGCAAAATGAAGAAGATTGTCATGGGGACCGCAAGGCTAACCCCCGCTCTTGCAGGGAAATGGCTTTGGGAGGCTAGTTGTTGTTGTTTTGGTAGACTCTAGGTTCTAAAACCTAAGGCAAAATGCACAGGAGGGTAAAGTTGGTGATTGCGGATGGAGATTAGCTAGAGAACTTGGAGACGATTTCGTTATTTTTCAGATAATTTTTTCCAGTGGGTTTATACTGGTGTGAAATTTGCGTATCTAGGAAAGAAGGGAAAAAATGTCCAGGTATTGATAGGATAACAGTGAAATTTTGAAGGGGAGAATACCGATTATTTCCATTGACCGATTATGGTTGGGGGGGAAATGGTTGGTAAATCATGTATTATTAGATGTAGGGAAGATGATTAAAAGGAAGGTATTTTCGGAAATTGGTGAAAGTAAATATGGCATTCGAATTTCCAGACACGACACAGGAAATGCAGCTATGAATAAGCCAACCATCTGAGAGATTAGGTAACTAAATGCCAATTGGTGGGACGGGGGGCTAGGAATTTGATCATGGTGTGTGTAAGAAAGTATTTTTCAGGATGGACGATGAAGAAACCGCCGTCGGAAGACCATGATCTTGATCGCCGAGGCCGTCGACCTGAACGAGCCCCTGGGCGATGCCGATGTGACCGGCGCATCAGAAGACTGTCGATTTATTTGATTTATTGTGATGATTTTGTTGTAAATTTTCCGGTAATTTTTCGATTCCCCGGTAATTCACCCCAGAGTCCTTGCAGTGTTCATATGTTTTAATCCTCTCCCACCTCCCCCCAAGTCCTCCCGATGTCCCTGCTCTCAAATGTTGTGTTTGTGTCCTTCCCCCTCTCTCCCCATCTTGTCTACCGCTCCCCTTGTTTTTGTGTTTTGTGTGTCGGTTTGTCTTTTTGTGTGATTAATGTTAGCTCTTTCACGAGCCTCGATCTTGTATACAAAAAACAAAAAATCCCCTGCGGGAATTGGCTAATGCTTCTTATGTATTATAAGCACACAGCTGCACATCTCCGCTTGATTCGACTATGGATCTGACTGCAACGCTGGGTCTGGCTGCCAAAGGACCTGACACTGATACTCTGGTTCCACAAGCTGATTATGCGTCCATGAACGTCTTTGACACAAAAGGAAGTCTCTCTCCTTACTTTGAATTGTAATGCTCTGTACTCTGACCACGAACACGTGACACAAGATATGAATTACATTATGTATTCCTCAGAATAACAGCATGGACGTCGATTAACTTCGAAGATCGGCAAGGACCGGGTCTGTGCGAGGACGGGGAGCCCTTCGATTGGGGGGGATTTCAGTCGCATCTCCGCTGCTCCAAGGGTGGGCTGTCAGACTCCCCCGGGCAATATCCTTGGCCGGACCAGGCGCGTTCGTTGCGGATCTGAAAAGTTAATAGATCTTCATGTTCTGGACCTTTCATGTTCCAAACACGCACAACATGACACACCTTTCAAACGTGCATGCAAGGTACTTTATGTGCGTGGCATGCCCTTGGGAGGACACACATACAACACTCAATAAAGCCCGATGAGGCCACATATAACACTATTCTCTTTTGCTTTGCAAATAAAGCCGATGTGGCCTGGTCTCTGTGATACGTAGTCTCGTAGAGACCAAATGGGGGTATGTCGGGATCATGCCTTTTATTGTGCCTTATGTAATTGTGGTTTGCATTTTAATAATGGTTGCTTTGTGAAAAGGATTAAGCTTACTTACTATGTTCCCTCTTGTTTTGAACTATGTTTTATTGTCCAACTGTGCCAAAAAATGTAGAAAGATAGTGAGACTGCTTGCTCTGTTAGACCCCCTCGTGAAAACGCGTCTGTCTGTCCTTGACTAAAAACCAACATGGAAGATAAGTTTTGAGAATGTCACGGTGCTCTTTTTCCCTCCCGCATCTTGCCCTTTGCTCATGCCAAAGAAGATAGTGTCTCGGTGAGATGTCGAGCCAGTTTTTCCTTTGTCCGTGCTCATTTTTCAGCGGAGATTTTTTGTATAATTCTGTGTATATAAAGAAACTCTTGGTTGCCAATTTTCTAGGAGTGTATGTGGCCATGCTGTTCAATTGTGAATGGTAAGACTCTTACACCCTCCACAGCGCTGTGATATTGGTTCATCATTAAATCTTGTTATCTCTTACACTCAAGGTGTGGAACATGGTTCTATTCTCGACACTTACAGTTCGAAATTGATACTGCACAGATACTGTGCAGACACTGCACAGATATATATATATATATATATATATATATATATATATATATATATATATATATATATACAGTGGAACCTCGACTTACGAGTGCCCCAACTTACGAGTTTTTCGAGATACGAGCCGTCACTCTGGCAGTTTATTGCTTTGAGATGCGAGCCGAGATCCGAGTTACGAGCTTTCGCCACCCGGTCACGTGGTTATCTTGCCGTGCACGTACAGTATCTCCGGCGCAAAACGGCTCTCTCAGGGTCAAACTCGGTATCGTTTTGAGCGCACGGTTCAGACCTTCAAGAAAAAGTTTATTTTGTAAAAATCGAGCCACGCGTTCAAAAGATATGACTGGTTTTGTTCGCCGGCACGTCGGTGCTCGAATCGGCTCGCGGTAAAATCCAACACGTCCTTTGTCGGGTCCGTCTGAACCAACCACGGGGCCTAGAAGGCTGGGACTGGTCTCAAAAGTTAGGTCTGGATCATATCTCGAAACGCTGGAAGCTGCACCTCTCTGTGATAATCTTGTGGACCATGACAAGAGATCGTGCGACACGTGGTTATCTTGCCGTGCACGTACAGTATCTCTGCCGTCAACTTGTTCAGAGTGCCGGCGATAGCTCGCCTTCTCTTTGTGGAAAACACGGTGAGATCCTTAACATCCAACAACTAATGGGACGCAAACGGGGCGCCCAGTTTAGCGGTACACACATTGATGAATCACTCTGCCTGTGATTCACCCATGACAGGTTATAGCTGGGTCGGGATTCAAACCCAGGCTGGACAGTTTAGACTTTAGAGTCAAGTGTGCATACCTCCAGTCCAGGCCATCCTGCCAGCTTGTATGCTGGCATACAGGTGAAATATAAAGCGCGAGATATTTTTATATATACTGTATATTTTAAAAAAAATTGGTGTGGTTTTTGGCGGGCTGGAACGGATTAATAGCATTTCAATGCATTTCAATGGGGAAATTTGATTTGAGATACGAGCAATTTGAGTTACGAGCTCGGTCACGGAACGGATTAAACTCGTAAGTCAAGGTTCCACTGTATATATATATATATATATATATATATATATATATATATATACATATACATATACATATATATATATATATATATATATATATATATATATATATATATATATATATATATATATATATATATATATATATATATATATATATATATATTGTCGCGATCCCGTCTGGGGAATGTATCCCAGCACGGAATACGGACGTGAATGTCCGGGCTTCAAGTAATCCACGGAGTGAAACAAAGAGACGCAATCAACACAATTGTGTTTTAATCGGCCTTCTAGGGGTAAGGCACGATGCTTTATTGGCTCGATGTGTTTTAATCGGCCTTCTAGGGGTAAGGCACGATGCTTTATTGGCTCGATCACAAAAACCATGAAAGGTAACAAAATGGAATAGGCTGCACAAGCCTGCAGGAACGGTCGGCCACAGACGCTCCAACAAGACGCAGGTAAGATCCTCGCGGCTCCAATCGACGAGCTCCGGGACTCGGAGGATACCAGGATGGAATACCACACAAGGCCGCCAGGAACGGTCGGCCAGGAGCTCCAACACGAAGCAGGCAATATAGGACTCACAGTTCCAATCCACGATCTCCGGGAATCACTCGTTCTCTTCCGGAGTTACTCACTCGTAAAATACTGAACCACAAACGATCAGCACAACTCGGCTGTCGTGAGGCTTTCAGAAAATCCCTCGCCTCGAGGCCTCGAACCTCCGAGCCACGTCCGTTCATAAGATGGCGGCCGCGCTCTCTGACCCCTCCACCAATCACGTGCCGAATCGCCTCCCAATCGCGTGAGGCTCCAAGGAGGTTACGTCAGTGGTGGGCGGGGCACTCATTTTGGGTGAGAACAAAGGTGGTTTCAACCGGGGGTTTCTCACAGTCCTCCCCCCCTAAGTAAAAACCCCGTCGAATAGACGGCGTTTTTAAAACCAGTATTTGTAGTAGGTGCAAATCACATGGCAAGATGATGGCGGTAATGGCTAACAGGCAATTAACGCAATTAACAATTACTAACACTTATTAACAACAATAACGAAACGACGCAACAATACAACGCAACGCAATGGCGCAACACAATAGCGCAACAAGTTAACAGGCGTTAACAATGAACAGTTTTTTTTTTTGTTTTTTTTTTTTCCACACACAATATTAAACACCATACACCCCATTAACATCTACCCCACAAGAGTTACACTTCACACAAAGCACAATAGAGAAACAAGGGAGCCAAACTCAAGGTGGGGAAACATTTACAGGAGGGAAAACGGACCGAGACCTAGAGCGGCGGGTCCTCCTCCGGTGTCGAGAACGACAGTCATATGCGTAATGACCCCTTTCACCGCACTGGTAACATCGATCTTTCGGGTCGAACGGCCTGCGGACCAAAGGGCGTCTGAAACGAGGCCGC
Source organism: Myxine glutinosa (assembly GCF_964187855.1). Taxonomy (NCBI): domain Eukaryota; kingdom Metazoa; phylum Chordata; class Myxini; order Myxiniformes; family Myxinidae; genus Myxine; species Myxine glutinosa. The sequence goes on along the minus strand of NC_136269.1, from coordinate 15,628,823 downwards.
CGCGACATGCCATTCGACATCTCGACGCACACCCGCGATCCGCAAATTAACCTTCCATCAAGGGCTCTGACCGAATCCTCAGCATCTCGTGGATCTTCAAACTCAACAACTGCGAATCCAGGTGGGTTCCGAGCAACCCATACGTTGCGGAGTGGTCCGTAATGCTCGAAGACCCTCCCTAGCTCGGCTCTCGCTGCTCCATTGCCCAGGTTTCCCACATATACCTTAGCATTAGCGTTCCTGCTGAATCGCGACATGGCGGGAGCGGTCCCTGAGGAGCACGGCACCTGAGGTTGGCTTGACAGGAGGCTCGGGTGGACTTCAGCTGACGCAACGTCACCGTCGGAAACTGGAGTCGAGGCGCTAGGCTCCTCGGGCCAGAGTGAAGATATGTCTGACTCCGCCACTCTCTCCGCCTGTTTACTCGGGGCTCTAGTGACCCCCCCACAGGTCAGAGTCAATGACTCCTCCCTGGCTATGGCATCATTGCCAATCAGCAAGGAGACCCCGGGTATAGGGTAGTAGGGTACTACCACACAGGTCACTGGACCCTTAAAAATGTCACTCCGGACCTCGAGGAGGGCAAGGGGGTACCGGCCAAGAACCCGGTCAATGCCCCGAAGGAGGGTATACTCGCCGGTATAACGCATCTGAGAGGCCGGAACTACCCCCGCCCGGAGAACACACCGTGTCGCCCCAGTATCCCGAAGGTATTTGGTCTCAAACTTCAGCATCGAATCAGGGCCACCCACTAAGGCTGTCCCTGAATACTCCTGATGCAGTGGATGAATGGAATTAGCCTCGGTGGCAGTGACCTCGGTCACCGATGCCACCGTCGTGTGCGAGGGCCCGGCGGATGAGTTCCACTGATCTCCCTCCGACTTAACAGGAGGGTTGCCTCGGTAGGCCGGACTGGCGGGATTAGAGAAGCAGCGGTTTTCACCGTGCCCCACGCGTTTGCAGAAATCGCACCAGGGCCCTGCCCTGGTCTGCGGCTCGCGAGCGCCACCAGTGGAGGTCATCGGAGAACCCTTCCCCTCGATCCAGCCGCCGGGCAGACGGGGGGCGGTCTTGACCGCAGACTCCTCCGTCTTACGAAGCGACTGCGTGACTTGCAGCATTTTGCACGCCAAAACATGTTTATCAATAAGGTTGACGCAGTCTGCCAAGGAAACAGTGTCTTTGTCAACAAGAAACAATGCTAAGTCAGGCGGAAGCTGTTGATCGATACGGTAACGCACCAGGAGTTCCGCAACCGCTTGAGGTAACTCCACCTTGCTCCCCTTGAACCATCTCTGCAGCTGTTCCAACAAGGCCCGCGAATGTTCCTCATAGGTTTGACTGGACTCACGAGTCCAGCTGAAAAAATTTCTCCTATAAATACATGCGGACACCGCATAGGCCTTCAAAATCTCGGCCTTCAATGCCCTGTATTTGTTTGCGTCCTCGGTTGCCATCCTCGCATATACCTCCCTCGCCTTCTCAGATAGATGGCTCACAAGATGGCCGACCCACAAGCTCTCATCTATGCCACCGGCAGCCAACAACTTCTCCGCCATCTCCAGATACGCTTCTGGCTTCGTGTCTCCCGTCCAGTCCGGCAAACGAACATGAACAGTTTGTGAGACTCTTGCAGCAGACCCCTCTACCCGCAGTCGTTCAGTCAACATTCGCAACTCATGCTCTCTGACGCGTTCAGCTTCTGCTGCCGCATGCTCTCTCTCTGCTGCTGCACACTCTCTCTCTGCTGCTGCACGCTCTCCCTCTGCTGCCGCAGCACGCTCTGCCTCTGTTGCTGCCGCACGCTCTCTCTCTCTCTCACGCTCTCTCTCTGCTGCTGCATGCTCTCTCTCTGCTGCCGCAGCACGCTCTGCACGCTCTCTGTTATACATGTCAAGTTGTTGAACCGGAGTCAGCCCGGTCCAGAAGGGCGAACGCATGCATTTAGTCATGATGAGATCGCTTCCTAACATCTCAGGTTGAGTGACCGGGTCAAGGCTGCTTGCGTCGCTCACCTCGCCACCCACGTGACTGTCAACATGATCAGGTTGAACTCTCACTTCCCTGGTCGACATAGCTTGGCTACGAGTTATCATACGACCAGGCACAAAACACAACCTCAAACACAACGCTCAAACTGGGGAAATACGACACGAACTACGCAATATTACCCGCACATCAAATTGCCAATGAGAAAAATACCATGTACAAATACTCACGTTTTTTTTTTTTTTCGGTTGTTTGGAGGGATCCGAGGCTATTCGCTTATTCTTTGGCGGTTGTTTGGAGGATCCGAGGCTATTCACTTTTCCGCAGTGAAGCCCACCCACGACAGCGTCAACGACGAGAAAGTTCCTCCAAGACAGCGTCCGCTGGTGAGAAGGCGATAAACAGATGACAGAAGATGTCGTCCACTGCAGAATTCCCGTCTCAATGCGAATGTCTCTTACTTGAATGATCCTAGGACGAGCAACCCATTTGTCGCGATCCCGTCTGGGGAATGTATCCCAGCACGGAATACGGACGTGAATGTCCGGGCTTCAAGTAATCCACGGAGTGAAACAAAGAGACGCAATCAACACAATTGTGTTTTAATCGGCCTTCTAGGGGTAAGGCACGATGCTTTATTGGCTCGATGTGTTTTAATCGGCCTTCTAGGGGTAAGGCACGATGCTTTATTGGCTCGATCACAAAAACCATGAAAGGTAACAAAATGGAATAGGCTGCACAAGCCTGCAGGAACGGTCGGCCACAGACGCTCCAACAAGACGCAGGTAAGATCCTCGCGGCTCCAATCGACGAGCTCCGGGACTCGGAGGATACCAGGATGGAATACCACACAAGGCCGCCAGGAACGGTCGGCCAGGAGCTCCAACACGAAGCAGGCAATATAGGACTCACAGTTCCAATCCACGATCTCCGGGAATCACTCGTTCTCTTCCGGAGTTACTCACTCGTAAAATACTGAACCACAAACGATCAGCACAACTCGGCTGTCGTGAGGCTTTCAGAAAATCCCTCGCCTCGAGGCCTCGAACCTCCGAGCCACGTCCGTTCATAAGATGGCGGCCGCGCTCTCTGACCCCTCCACCAATCACGTGCCGAATCGCCTCCCAATCGCGTGAGGCTCCAAGGAGGTTACGTCAGTGGTGGGCGGGGCACTCATTTTGGGTGAGAACAAAGGTGGTTTCAACCGGGGGTTTCTCACTTAATATATATATATATATATATATATATATATATATATATATATATATATATATATATATATATATGTATATAAATATAAAGATATAGATAGTCACACCAACTGTATCGGGAGGATCATAGGACGATTGGGGAATGGCACGTGGAGTGATTTTTTCGAAGGGAAGCACAGTGGTGGCAAGATGTCTGAGAAACACCAGGATGGGAGTTTACAGCTGGGTCGGTATTCGTACGCAGGCTATACAGTACAGCTTAAAGGTCAGGTGTGCACCTTGAGACCATCCTGCCACACACCCACACCATGGCTGGAAATGAACGTTCGGGTTCATCGCGATGCACCAAACGTACCCAAACAAAGATCCATGTTTCAATCTGTGGTCTGAAGAAGTGTTTTTTCTTTGTTTTTTTTCAAATCCATATTTTAAAAACCAAAATGTAAGGATGTGTCATGAGTTTTAAGTTTATTCCATACGTCATTGTTAATGAGGGTGATGATGGAGATGAAGCCCCGCCCCTTTCCATTGTGACACAGTGCTTTGCCGTGGCGTTTCCGAACTCTGGTGTTTGAGTGGATGGAGATGAAGCCCCGCCCCTTTGCATTGTGACTCACAGTGCTTTGTGGATGCTTTTCCGAACCTGTGTTTGAATTCAAGTGGATTCGACGTCGTTACCACGATTTGGAACGATCAGTGGCTTCCAGCAAAGCAAGATGTGGTCTTGTTGTATGAGGAAGAAAAAGAATAAGAAGAAAAACGACGACGATCGTCAGCCTCCACCACCCACCACCTAACCCTGGAGCCTCCACCACCCAACGGCTCATCCAGGATTATTTTCAAGATCTGCAGTAGATGCCTCTGCGCACAGTGACCACCTCTCCCCCATTGAGTCGCTGCCACAAGATTCTGCCAATGACGCGGAATCTGGTGATGCGTCAACGACAAAGAAGAAGTCAAAATGCTGGAGGTGGTTCAGCAAGTGGAGAAAATCTCGTGGAGCACAGAAGGTGGTGGACAATGATGCTAAAGATTCTCCCGTAACCACCGACAAGGTATCGCAGTCACCTTTTATATCGTACTTGGGAAAAATTACATTTAAAACCTATGGAATCGGCTACATTGTGAGAGAAAATGATAAATTATGTAATATTATACAGTACAGGAATGGTGTTGGGGTTGTGGTGAATGTGCACATGACACAGGCTTGATGGGCCGAATGACGTCCACCTGTTTCAAGGTTTCTGTGTATTTCTAATTTCATACCAGCAGAGGTTTTTGGTGTGTGTGTGTGTGTGTGTGTGTGTGTGCGTGTGTGTGTGTGTGTGTGTGTGTGTGTGTGTGTGTGTGTGTGTGTGTGTGTGTGTGTGTGTGTGTGTGTGGGGCCGGATTTATTTAAGGACAACTGGGACACGTGCCTGGGGCCTCCACCACGCAACAGCTCATCCAGGATTATTTTCAGGATCTGCAGTAGATGCCTCTGCGCACAGTGACCACCTCTCCCCCATTGAGTCGCTGCCACAAGATTCTGCCAATGACGCGGAATCTGGTGATGCGTCAACGACAAAGAAGAAGTCAAAATGCTGGAGGTGGTTCAGCAAGTGGAGAAAATCTCGTGGAGCACAGAAGGTGGTGGACAATGATGCTAAAGATTCTCCCGTAACCACCGACAAGGTATCGCAGTCACCTTTTATATCGTACTTGGGAAAAATTACATTTAAAACCTATGGAATCGGCTACATTGTGAGAGAAAATCATAAATTATGTAATATTATACAGTACAGGAATGGTGTTGGGGTTGTGGTGAATGTTGGCAGCCGTAGCCTTTTAGCTACGTTATTCAACTCTTTATGGACTGTGAGGCCATTCTTCAGCCACTGTCTCTCGGCACGTCGTCGTTCCTTTTTGGCAGCCCTGACTTCGTCGCTGACTGCGCTGAACCACGGAGTACTCCTGCATCTGGGAACGGCGCGCCGTGTCGCTGGAGCATGACAGTCCAACGCTGTGCGGAGGCAACAGTCGAGGTCTTCTGCAGTGACGTAGGAACGGCCAGAGAGATGGGTGTGAAGGTCCTCTTTAAAGGCGGAACGGTCGATGGCACGAATGTTGCGGGCAGTGATGAAGGTGGGCTGAAGACGAGGAATAGCAATACTCAGGTGGCTGGTGACACAGAAGTGGTCCGAGGTGATAGCACAGGTCACTGACGTGGACTGCACCAACTGATCAGCGCATCTGTGCACTAACCAATCCAGGATGTGTCCTTTAACGTGTGTAGGTTGGGAGACAGATTGAGACAGACTAAAAGTAGAAAGGAGGTCAATGATCTTTGAAGTGAGAGGATGTTGTGGTTGGTCGTAGTGGACGTTGAAATCTCCAAGAATCAAGACGAAACCAGGAAGAGTATTGCAGTGGTCGAGCAGATTAGGAAGCTGGGTCACGAACATAGAGTCAGTAAGCTTGTTTTTCCGGTTAGGTGGAGGTCGGTAGAGGCAGAAGAAATGAAGAGTGTTTTCTGACAGAGTGAAGGTGACATGGGCTAGCTCGTAGGATGAATGGTCGAACGAAAAAGTCGTGGTGAAGGAGACAAAGGGAGAGAAGTTGTCTCTGTAAATAACAGCCACGCCCCCACCCCTAGAGGAGCGAGGAAATGACTGCAGGGTGTATCCAAGTGGGGTGAGATCAGCACATCTCGCTTCGTCGCCACTGGGTCGGAGCCAGGTTTCGGTCAGAAAAAGCACGTCGATATCGTTATCTTGAATAAAAGAGGTAATTTTGGTTCGCTTGTCGGGACAACTTACAGACTGAGCGTTGAATAAGGCGAGATACAGGTCAGAACGGTGTGTTGTTTTGGTGCTGTGTATGTTCTACAGGGATAGATGAGGTTATTGAAGTTGATTTTCGCAGGAATTATTAAAATGTGGGTCGGGCCGTCGCTGGCCGCGAAGAGAAATCACAATCGGTATTTTTCTATGCTTTCTCCTCCCGCCTCGCCCGGTGCGTTTTCTCGGGAGACCAACGCCGATTTCAAGTTCTCTGAGGCCTGACAGGAGTCCAGGAGTCAATCGAGTGGTGTTGTTTAAAGACGAAAGTTTTTGCCGAGTGTAGCGAATAGGCCTCGGGATAGAGGGGTTAGAGCGGATAGTCGAGCTCGGTACATGCAGTGGTGCGTGCAGAGGTGGGGCAAGCGATGGGACGAGAGGTGGGGTGAGAGGTGGGGCGAGAGGTGGGGCGAGAACTGTCTTGTTGAGGCGCACACCGGGGCCGCGTGAGGCTCAACGAAAAAACATGGCGGGTACTTACAGTTCGAAATTGATACTGCACAGATACTGTGCAGACACTGCACAGATATATATATATATATATATATATATATATATATATATATATATATATATATATATATATATATATATATATATATATATATATATATATATATATATATATACATATATACATATATATACATACATATATATATACATATATATATATATATATATATATATATATGTATATAAATATAAAGATATAGATAGTCACACCAACTGTATCGGGAGGATCATAGGACGATTGGGGAATGGCACGTGGAGTGATTTTTTCGAAGGGAAGCACAGTGGTGGCAAGATGTCTGAGAAACACCAGGATGGGAGTTTACAGCTGGGTCGGTATTCGTACGCAGGCTATACAGTACAGCTTAAAGGTCAGGTGTGCACCTTGAGACCATCCTGCCACACACCCACACCATGGCTGGAAATGAACGTTCGGGTTCATCGCGATGCACCAAACGTACCCAAACAAAGATCCATGTTTCAATCTGTGGTCTGAAGAAGTGTTTTTTCTTTGTTTTTTTTCAAATCCATATTTTAAAAACCAAAATGTAAGGATGTGTCATGAGTTTTAAGTTTATTCCATACGTCATTGTTAATGAGGGTGATGATGGAGATGAAGCCCCGCCCCTTTCCATTGTGACACAGTGCTTTGCCGTGGCGTTTCCGAACTCTGGTGTTTGAGTGGATGGAGATGAAGCCCCGCCCCTTTGCATTGTGACTCACAGTGCTTTGTGGATGCTTTTCCGAACCTGTGTTTGAATTCAAGTGGATTCGACGTCGTTACCACGATTTGGAACGATCAGTGGCTTCCAGCAAAGCAAGATGTGGTCTTGTTGTATGAGGAAGAAAAAGAATAAGAAGAAAAACGACGACGATCGTCAGCCTCCACCACCCACCACCTAACCCTGGAGCCTCCACCACCCAACGGCTCATCCAGGATTATTTTCAAGATCTGCAGTAGATGCCTCTGCGCACAGTGACCACCTCTCCCCCATTGAGTCGCTGCCACAAGATTCTGCCAATGACGCGGAATCTGGTGATGCGTCAACGACAAAGAAGAAGTCAAAATGCTGGAGGTGGTTCAGCAAGTGGAGAAAATCTCGTGGAGCACAGAAGGTGGTGGACAATGATGCTAAAGATTCTCCCGTAACCACCGACAAGGTATCGCAGTCACCTTTTATATCGTACTTGGGAAAAATTACATTTAAAACCTATGGAATCGGCTACATTGTGAGAGAAAATGATAAATTATGTAATATTATACAGTACAGGAATGGTGTTGGGGTTGTGGTGAATGTGCACATGACACAGGCTTGATGGGCCGAATGACGTCCACCTGTTTCAAGGTTTCTGTGTATTTCTAATTTCATACCAGCAGAGGTTTTTGGTGTGTGTGTGTGTGTGTGTGTGTGTGTGTGCGTGTGTGTGTGTGTGTGTGTGTGTGTGTGTGTGTGTGTGTGTGTGTGTGTGTGCGTGTGTGTGGGGCCGGATTTATTTAAGGACAACTGGGACACGTGCCTGGGGCCTCCACCACGCAACAGCTCATCCAGGATTATTTTCAGGATCTGCAGTAGATGCCTCTGCGCACAGTGACCACCTCTCCCCCATTGAGTCGCTGCCACAAGATTCTGCCAATGACGCGGAATCTGGTGATGCGTCAACGACAAAGAAGAAGTCAAAATGCTGGAGGTGGTTCAGCAAGTGGAGAAAATCTCGTGGAGCACAGAAGGTGGTGGACAATGATGCTAAAGATTCTCCCGTAACCACCGACAAGGTATCGCAGTCACCTTTTATATCGTACTTGGGAAAAATTACATTTAAAACCTATGGAATCGGCTACATTGTGAGAGAAAATCATAAATTATGTAATATTATACAGTACAGGAATGGTGTTGGGGTTGTGGTGAATGTTGGCAGCCGTAGCCTTTTAGCTACGTTATTCAACTCTTTATGGACTGTGAGGCCATTCTTCAGCCACTGTCTCTCGGCACGTCGTCGTTCCTTTTTGGCAGCCCTGACTTCGTCGCTGACTGCGCTGAACCACGGAGTACTCCTGCATCTGGGAACGGCGCGCCGTGTCGCTGGAGCATGACAGTCCAACGCTGTGCGGAGGCAACAGTCGAGGTCTTCTGCAGTGACGTAGGAACGGCCAGAGAGATGGGTGTGAAGGTCCTCTTTAAAGGCGGAACGGTCGATGGCACGAATGTTGCGGGCAGTGATGAAGGTGGGCTGAAGACGAGGAATAGCAATACTCAGGTGGCTGGTGACACAGAAGTGGTCCGAGGTGATAGCACAGGTCACTGACGTGGACTGCACCAACTGATCAGCGCATCTGTGCACTAACCAATCCAGGATGTGTCCTTTAACGTGTGTAGGTTGGGAGACAGATTGAGACAGACTAAAAGTAGAAAGGAGGTCAATGATCTTTGAAGTGAGAGGATGTTGTGGTTGGTCGTAGTGGACGTTGAAATCTCCAAGAATCAAGACGAAACCAGGAAGAGTATTGCAGTGGTCGAGCAGATTAGGAAGCTGGGTCACGAACATAGAGTCAGTAAGCTTGTTTTTCCGGTTAGGTGGAGGTCGGTAGAGGCAGAAGAAATGAAGAGTGTTTTCTGACAGAGTGAAGGTGACATGGGCTAGCTCGTAGGATGAATGGTCGAACGAAAAAGTCGTGGTGAAGGAGACAAAGGGAGAGAAGTTGTCTCTGTAAATAACAGCCACGCCCCCACCCCTAGAGGAGCGAGGAAATGACTGCAGGGTGTATCCAAGTGGGGTGAGATCAGCACATCTCGCTTCGTCGCCACTGGGTCGGAGCCAGGTTTCGGTCAGAAAAAGCACGTCGATATCGTTATCTTGAATAAAAGAGGTAATTTTGGTTCGCTTGTCGGGACAACTTACAGACTGAGCGTTGAATAAGGCGAGATACAGGTCAGAACGGTGTGTTGTTTTGGTGCTGTGTATGTTCTACAGGGATAGATGAGGTTATTGAAGTTGATTTTCGCAGGAATTATTAAAATGTGGGTCGGGCCGTCGCTGGCCGCGAAGAGAAATCACAATCGGTATTTTTCTATGCTTTCTCCTCCCGCCTCGCCCGGTGCGTTTTCTCGGGAGACCAACGCCGATTTCAAGTTCTCTGAGGCCTGACAGGAGTCCAGGAGTCAATCGAGTGGTGTTGTTTAAAGACGAAAGTTTTTGCCGAGTGTTGCGAATAGGCCTCGGGATAGAGGGGTTAGAGCGGATAGTCGAGCTCGGTACATGCAGTGGTGCGTGCAGAGGTGGGGCAAGCGATGGGGCGGGCGATGGGACGAGAGGTGGGGTGAGAGGTGGGGCGAGAACTGTCTTGTTGAGGCGCACACCGGGGCCGCGTGAGGCTCAACGAAAAAACATGGCGGGTACTTACAGTTCGAAATTGATACTGCACAGATACTGTGCAGACACTGCACAGATATATATATATATATATATATATATATATATATATATATATATATATATATATATATATATATATATATATATATATGTTTATATATATATATATATATATATATATATATATATATATATACATATATATATACATATATATATATATATATATATATATATATATATATATATATGTATATAAATATAAAGATATAGATAGTCACACCAACTGTATCGGGAGGATCATAGGACGATTGGGGAATGGCACGTGGAGTGATTTTTTCGAAGGGAAGCACAGTGGTGGCAAGATGTCTGAGAAACACCAGGATGGGAGTTTACAGCTGGGTCGGTATTCGTACGCAGGCTATACAGTACAGCTTAAAGGTCAGGTGTGCACCTTGAGACCATCCTGCCACACACCCACACCATGGCTGGAAATGAACGTTCGGGTTCATCGCGATGCACCAAACGTACCCAAACAAAGATCCATGTTTCAATCTGTGGTCTGAAGAAGTGTTTTTTCTTTGTTTTTTTTCAAATCCATATTTTAAAAACCAAAATGTAAGGATGTGTCATGAGTTTTAAGTTTATTCCATACGTCATTGTTAATGAGGGTGATGATGGAGATGAAGCCCCGCCCCTTTCCATTGTGACACAGTGCTTTGCCGTGGCGTTTCCGAACTCTGGTGTTTGAGTGGATGGAGATGAAGCCCCGCCCCTTTGCATTGTGACTCACAGTGCTTTGTGGATGCTTTTCCGAACCTGTGTTTGAATTCAAGTGGATTCGACGTCGTTACCACGATTTGGAACGATCAGTGGCTTCCAGCAAAGCAAGATGTGGTCTTGTTGTATGAGGAAGAAAAAGAATAAGAAGAAAAACGACGACGATCGTCAGCCTCCACCACCCACCACCTAACCCTGGAGCCTCCACCACCCAACGGCTCATCCAGGATTATTTTCAAGATCTGCAGTAGATGCCTCTGCGCACAGTGACCACCTCTCCCCCAGTGAGTCGCTGCCACAACTGCCAATGACGCGGAATCTGGTGATGCGTCAACGACAAAGAAGAAGTCAAAATGCTGGAGGTGGTTCAGCAAGTGGAGAAAATCTCATGGAGCACAGAAGGTGGTGGACAATGATGCTAAAGATTCTCCCGTAACCACCGACAAGGTATCGCAGTCACCTTTTATATCGTACTTGGGAAAAATTACATTTAAAACCTATGGAATCGGCTACATTGTGAGAGAAAATGATAAATTATGTAATATTATACAGTACAGGAATGATGTTGGGGTTGTGGTGAATGTGCACATGACACAGGCTTGATGGGCCGAATGACGTCCACCTGTTTCAAGGTTTCTGTGTATTTCTAATTTCATACCAGCAGAGGTTTTTGGTGTGTGTGTGTGTGTGTGTGTGTGTGTGTGTGTGTGTGTGTGTGTGTGTGTGTGTGTGTGTGTGTGTGTGTGTGGCCGGATTTATTTAAGGACAACTGGGACACGTGCCTGGGGCCTCCACCACGCAACAGCTCATCCAGGATTATTTTCAGGATCTGCAGTAGATGCCTCTGCGCACAGTGACCACCTCTCCCCCATTGAGTCGCTGCCACAAGATTCTGCCAATGACGCGGAATCTGGTGATGCGTCAACGACAAAGAAGAAGTCAAAATGCTGGAGGTGGTTCAGCAAGTGGAGAAAATCTCGTGGAGCACAGAAGGTGGTGGACAATGATGCTAAAGATTCTCCCGTAACCACCGACAAGGTATCGCAGTCACCTTTTATATCGTACTTGGGAAAAATTACATTTAAAACCTATGGAATCGGCTACATTGTGAGAGAAAATGATACATTATGTAATATTATACAGTACAGGAATGGTGTTGGGGTTGTGGTGAATGTGGACATGACACAGGCTTGATGGGCCGAATGACGTCCACCTGTTTCAAGGTTTCTGTGTATTTCTAATTTCATACCAGCAGAGGTTTTTCGTGTGTGTGTGTGTGTGTGTGTGTGTGTGTGTGTGTGTGTGTGTGTGTGTGTGTGTGTGGCCGGATTTATTTAAGGACAACTGGGACACGTGCCTGGGGCCTCCACCACCCAACAGCTCATCCAGGATTATTTTCAGGATCTGCAGTAGATGCCTCTGCGCACAGTGACCACCTCTCCCCCATTGAGTCGCTGCCACAAGATTCTGCCAATGACGCGGAATCTGGTGATGCGTCAACGACAAAGAAGAAGTCAAAATGCTGGAGGTGGTTCAGCAAGTGGAGAAAATCTCATGGAGCACAGAAGGTGGTGGACAATGATGCTAAAGATTCTCCCGTAACCACCGACAAGGTATCGCAGTCACCTTTTATATCGTACTTGGGAAAAATTACATTTAAAACCTATGGAATCGGCTACATTGTGAGAGAAAATCATAAATTATGTAATATTATACAGTACAGGAATGGTGTTGGGGTTGTGGTGAATGTTGGCAGCCGTAGCCTTTTAGCTACGTTATTCAACTCTTTATGGACTGTGAGGCCATTCTTCAGCCACTGTCTCTCGGCACGTCATCGTTCCTTTTTGGCAGCCCTGACTTCGTCGCTGACTGCGCTGAACCACGGAGTACTCCTGCATCTGGGAACGGCGCGCCGTGTCGCTGGAGCATGACAGTCCAACGCTGTGCGGAGGCAACAGTCGAGGTCTTCTGCAGTGACGTAGGAACGGCCAGAGAGATGGGTGTGAAGGTCCTCTTTAAAGGCGGAACGGTCGATGGCACGAATGTTGCGGGCAGTGATGAAGGTGGGCTGAAGACGAGGAATAGCAATACTCAGGTGGCTGGTGACACAGAAGTGGTCCGAGGTGATAGCACAGGTCACTGACGTGGACTGCACCAACTGATCATCGCATCTGTGCACTAACCAATCCAGGATGTGTCCTTTAACGTGTGTAGGTTGGGAGACAGATTGAGACAGACTAAAAGTAGAAAGGAGGTCAATGATCTTTGAAGTGAGAGGATGTTGTGGTTGGTCGTAGTGGACGTTGAAATCTCCAAGAATCAAGACGAAACCAGGAAGAGTATTGCAGTGGTCGAGCAGATTAGGAAGCTGGGTAACGAACATAGAGTCAGTAAGCTTGTTTTTCCGGTTAGGTGGAGGTCGGTAGAGGCAGAAGAAATGAAGAGTGTTTTCTGACAGAGTGAAGGTGACATGGGCTAGCTCGTAGGATGAATGGTCGAACGAAAAAGTCGTGGTGAAGGAGACAAAGGGAGAGAAGTTGTCTCTGTAAATAACAGCCACGCCCCCACCCCTAGAGGAGCGAGGAAATGACTGCAGGGTGTATCCAAGTGGGGTGAGATCAGCACATCTCGCTTCGTCGCCACTGGGTCGGAGCCAGGTTTCGGTCAGAAAAAGCACGTCGATATCGTTATCTTGAATAAAAGAGGTAATTTTGGTTCGCTTGTCGGGACAACTTACAGACTGAGCGTTGAATAAGGCGAGATACAGGTCAGAACGGTGTGTTGTTTTGGTGCTGTGTATGTTCTACAGGGATAGATGAGGTTATTGAAGTTGATTTTCGCAGGAATTATTAAAATGTGGGTCGGGCCGTCGCTGGCCGCGAAGAGAAATCACAATCGGTATTTTTCTATGCTTTCTCCTCCCGCCTCGCCCGGTGCGTTTTCTCGGGAGACCAACGCCGATTTCAAGTTCTCTGAGGCCTGACAGGAGTCCAGGAGTCAATCGAGTGGTGTTGTTTAAAGACGAAAGTTTTTGCCGAGTGTAGCGAATAGGCCTCGGGATAGAGGGGTTAGAGCGGATAGTCGAGCTCGGTACATGCAGTGGTGCGTGCAGAGGTGGGGCAAGCGATGGGACGGGCGATGGGACGAGAGGTGGGGTGAGAGGTGGGGCGAGAACTGTCTTGTTGAGGCGCACACCGGGGCCGCGTGAGGCTCAACGAAAAAACATGGCGGGTACTTACAGTTCGAAATTGATACTGCACAGATACTGTGCAGACACTGCACAGATATATATATATATATATATATATATATATATATATATATATATATATATATATATATATATATATATATATATATATATACACATATATATATATATATACATATATATACATACATATATATATACATATATATATATATATATATGTATATAAATATAAAGATATAGATAGTCACACCAACTGTATCGGGAGGATCATAGGACGATTGGGGAATGGCACGTGGAGTGATTTTTTCGAAGGGAAGCACAGTGGTGGCAAGATGTCTGAGAAACACCAGGATGGGAGTTTACAGCTGGGTCGGTATTCGTACGCAGGCTATACAGTACAGCTTAAAGGTCAGGTGTGCACCTTGAGACCATCCTGCCACGCACCCACACCATGGCTGGAAATGAACGTTCGGGTTCATCGCGATGCACCAAGCGTACCCAAACAAAGATCCATGTTTCAATCTGTGGTCTGAAGAAGTGTTTTTTCTTTGTTTTTTTTCAAATCCATATTTTAAAAACCAAAATGTAAGGATGTGTCATGACTTTTAAGTTTATTCCATACGTCATTGTTAATGAGGGTGATGATGGAGATGAAGCCCCGCCCCTTTCCATTGTGACACAGTGCTTTGCCGTGGCGTTTCCGAACTCTGGTGTTTGAGTGGATGGAGATGAAGCCCCGCCCCTTTGCATTGTGACTCACAGTGCTTTGTGGATGCTTTTCCGAACCTGTGTTTGAATTCAAGTGGATTCGACGTCGTTACCACGATTTGGAACGATCAGTGGCTTCCAGCAAAGCAAGATGTGGTCTTGTTGTATGAGGAAGAAAAAGAATAAGAAAAACGACGACGATCGTCAGCCTCCACCACCCACCACCTAACCCTGGAGCCTCCACCACCCAACGGCTCATCCAGGATTATTTTCAAGATCTGCAGTAGATGCCTCTGCGCACAGTGACCACCTCTCCCCCATTGAGTCGCTGCCACAAGATTCTGCCAATGACGCGGAATCTGGTGATGCGTCAACGACAAAGAAGAAGTCAAAATGCTGGAGGTGGTTCAGCAAGTGGAGAAAATCTCATGGAGCACAGAAGGTGGTGGACAATGATGCTAAAGATTCTCCCGTAACCACCGACAAGGTATCGCAGTCACCTTTTATATTGTTGCGGATATGAGGATTGTTTTTTTTGATTGTGTGTATTGTATAGTAAAGTGTGGTAAAATATCGCCTTCCTGCCTCCAGTCTGTTGTATAAAGGTCAGAGGACGTCCCGGTAGTTAATTCCAAAAGCATACATTGAAGGACACTATAATATCCCTGTTCAGTACTTTATTTCCTTATTCTGTGTATTAGGTTAAGGCTTTGTCTTCCATTAAGATGACACTCCATTGCACCAAGTAAAATAAATAGATTCCCTTCATCCTTCATTCCCATTCCCAAAACCTTCACTTTCCCCTCTCATGATTGCCAGGCCTCAAGGGCCAATTACATTCCCTCCAAGAGCCGCCATTGGCCACGAGGCAAGGACGGGGAAGAAAGTCGTGTCTCCCCCTCGTCATAGAGGGGAGGAGTGAACCCGCCCTTGCCGACCAGTCCAAAACAAGGGGGTTTGGCTTGAGAGGGCAGGGAGAGAACGCTCGAGGAGGTTCGCAAAGGTTGAGGGGCGGGGCCTATATAACCCGCCACGGGACGCTCCCCAAGCAGATGACCTTTTAAAGGAGACGAGGGGAGATGAGTCCAGACGAGCTTGGGAAAGGCAGAGAGGTTCGGAGTTCGGAGAGTTACGCAAGAGAGACGGCGGAGGTGGCAGATGCGTGACAAGAGCAGTCCACCAGAGTTCAGTTGAGAGGAAGAGAGAAGGAGTTCTGGAAAGAAAAGAGCATAGCCAAGGAGCAGAAGGCAAATGAGAATCGGCGCGCCCTGCTCGTAGTACCAACCAGCACTCGGGGACATCAGCGGCCGTCGAGGTCCAGCCCGACGTCCCGTGCGGGACCAAGCTCCGGCCAGCTCCGTTTGCAGGGACCGGACCCTTCCTCCCCCCTCCAGCCACACACCTCCGCCATGCCTCTCATCATTCCCTGCGTGAGTCCGTGTTCTGTTTGTTCTGTCCTGGGTATTTAACTAAGTCTGTTTAGATAAGCTAGCGAATTTGCACTGTGTCCCTAAAACCTTCTGTATATTATTTTCTTATCTTTCCTCCTTCCTTGGTTATTTTGAGCCTGTACATAGTAGGAATAAATTTAGTAGTATTATCAAACCTTTCTGTCTTCCACTTTTTCTTCCTCTTCACATCCGTCGTCTTTGTCTTTTCCAAATTGAATATCTGTGGCGCGATCTGGCCAACGCTTGGGTTAATCGGGGTAAGTTGGAGTCACTGTCACAGTCGCGGTGTGACCTCCGCTCGGCCAAAGTAACATCTTGTCCGCGAACCGTAACAATTGGTGTCAGGAGTGGGATTTGGACCTGGGACTAAATTCATTTAGCCCAAATTTTGGAACACCAATTGTACTATTGACCGTAACAATTGGTGTCAGAGTGTCGGATTCGGACCTAAAGCGTTTAGCGCGCTCAAAATTACGAACTGCCGAAATTTGGTTTGGTTTATAAAAACCCGAATTTTTAAATCGCGCCATGGATAATCAAGGCGATCGGATGCCGGTGGGAGAGATAGACGGGGTAGAGGCGACCCAGGACCTCGGGGAAATGTATGTGGGAGAAATGGTGGAGGAGGTGGTTGAGGGAGTATCAGGCGCACAAAACGGCTCCCTCGCGCACGTGGTTGGAGAGGCGCAAAATGGCGCCTCGTACGAGCGCGCGGTAGCCGAGCCCGCTGTATCAGCGGGCTTTAACACGCAGCCGTTTGACATGCAGCAGTTCATGGCACGGTTCGGCGAATATATGGCGGAGTCGAAGTGCGACAGCGAAAAAAGAAGCAGGGAAATGAAGGAGATGGAAAACAGAATGGGGGAGCGACTAGGAAATCAAATCGGGGAGTTAGACAAGAAATTTGAAGGGTTAGACAAGAAATTTGAGGGATTAGACAAGAAATTTGAGGGGTTAGACAATGGGATAGAGGGGGTGAAAAATGGGTTAAGGGGGTTAGAACACACAATGGACGACAAATTGCAGGAAATAGGGGAGCAATCCGCCCGGGAAATCAAACGAATGGGGAACCAGATAGAGGAGGTGCAAATCAGGTTAGAAAGTAAATTGGATGCTCAGAGGGATGAATTGGGACAGATGAGGGTGGCATCTACAAAAGAGATGGAGGAGATGAAGGAGGAGATACGACGAGGTGTGAGTGAGGAGGTTTCGGGAGTACGCGAGGAGGTAAAGCGAGGTGAGAAGCGTATGGAGAAAGAGGTGAGGAATAATACGGCTAGGTTACAAGAGGGCATAGAAGATCTGACGGAGGAGGTGGAACAGCTGACGGTGGGACAGACGGAGTTAGCAGAGCAGGTACAAAGGAATACTGCGGTACTAGGGGGTTTAAAAGCGACACAAAGAGACATCAAGGATGACTTGATAGCGACACAGAGGCAATGTCAGATGGTACGTGAGGGACTGACAACGAGGTTGGACGAGGTGACAGAAATAATGGAGACGAAGGACCGGGAGGTGAGGACGCACATAGAGACGGTCAAGGTAGCCTTAGAGGACGAAATTGAGGAGACGCACCGGGGAATAAAGGAGGTAAAGGAAAAATTAGAGGAAGTGGAAGAGGAGGTGAGTGAAATTAAGAAGAGACGAAGGGAAACTAAGAGGGATATAAAGGAGGAAGTAATGGAATTGGTACAAGGTCTGTGTTCAAATCATGATGATGTGCTCACTAACCAAATAAAAAGTTTGCAGGTGGCGAAGGAGGTGCGGAGAAGAGGTGCCCAGGTGAGTGGCGATATACGTGGCAATGTATATGATGTGAGGGGAGCTTCAGTCGGCTTTGGGGTTGATTTGGATCCGGGTGTTCGTGAGAGGCCGTTGGTGAAGTGTGCGACAGGTCCGGTGTGCGAAGGAAGAGGTGTGCGAGAATGTCCGACTCTGGGGTGTGTGAGGAAAAAGTGCGCGCCAAGGAGTGAGTGTGCTGTCAAGAGTGAGTTGGTCGTAGCGCGTGTGCGAGGGGGCACATGGAAGCGCGGAGTGGTGAGTGTTACAGAGGATGTAACGAAAGAGTGTACACCTGTGGTGAGTGTTACGGAGGAAGTAACGGGAGAGTGTGCGCAAGAGTGTGCGTGAGAAAGGTGTGTAACAGAGGAGTGTATGGGTACAGGGTGCGCTGTCAAGAATAAAGGAGAATGCAAGCCTGTAGTGAGTGTTACAGAGGATGTAACAGGAGAGTGTGCGCAAGAAAGGTGTGTAACAGAGGAGTGTATGGGTACAGAGTGCGCTGTCAAGAGTAAGGGTGAGTGCGCGACCGAGTGTGGAGGTGAGAGTAGCGAGAGTGACACGGAGCGTGAGTTGGTGGTGACAGGTGACAGAGGATGTACACCTGGAATGGAAGGATGCACACCTGGAATGAAAGAGAGTGTATGGGAATTGCACGCTGGAGGTGGTGGTGAAGCACGTGATTGGGTGTGCAAGGGAGAACACACCCATAATTGTCAAAGAGGAGGTAACCGAGAAGGGGGTGCGGAGAGGTGTGTTGTTAAGGTGTGCGAACGACGAGTGTGTGCAAAGGTGTGCGGTGGTCAGGTGTGTGACCAAGTCTGTGAGCGGAATGGGTGTACTTGGGAGTGTCAGGGAAGGTGCAATGACGAGGAGCATGGGAACAGCTGGATGTATGAGCAAGGAACGAGCTGCGGGGTGTAAGCATGCAGGTGAAGCATCGAAGGTAACCAGGGTTGCGGTTAGAGCGACGTATAGCCGAAACAGGCCCTCGGTGCGCGTCGGGCAGCTTCGCGTGCCGCGAGGACCAGCGGGGATCCGAACCACGGCGGTTTCGAAAGAACCGCCGTACGCGATCCACGCTGGGCCTCGCTTTGAACGGCCGCGTCCCTGCTCCACTAGGCGGAGCGGGCAGCCCGATAGGAAGGGTCGTCATGGCGACCGCTTTTTGTTGAGACGTTCCGACAGGGCGAGATCGGGCCATTGGACGGCTCCGTGCCGAGATGGTGCGTTGGCTCTCGGCCCGAGTAAACCTTCCCTGCACCGAATGCCAGACGGACCAATCCGCTGGCAACGAACCACCCGCATTCATTGTTCGGCTTTACGAAGCCGGGCTTTGGACAGGAATTGGCGCACCGAGAGGATCTAGAAAGCGGACTGTGATGATGATGATGAGGATAGTGTTTTGGACCCGAAATTGCAAAGCAAAAATTTGATGATTGGCAAAGGATTGGCAGAGTGATTGGCAGAGGATTGGTAGAGTGATTGGCAAATTTTTGATTGGCTGGAATTTGGCGAGCAAAATTTATAGTAAGGGATGCCCCATGTGATGGGATGGCAACTCTGCCATCCCTCACAACGGGGGCAAAGGAGCACTAGTTTATGGGGTTGATGGCAGTGTAAACTAGCCCGGGAGGGTTAGGATATATAATGTGTAGGGATCTAGAGATGACAATAGGTAACGTTAAGGTTAGGTAGCTACAGTGGACAGGTAGCTGGGGACGTAGAGAGGGTAGTTGGATGATAATGACGAGGGAGCGCAGTAGTTTAAAGGGGCGACGGGGAAGCGCAAGTTCTAGAGGGTAACAGGTAGTTCAGATGATGCCGTGTGAGTGTTGGAGGTGTATTGAGCATGGTATGAGTAAATGATTGTGAGCGTGAGGAACAGGTGTGATTGCACAGGTGTGCAACTGGACAGGTGGATGGAGCAGTGTATGAGTGAGTAATGGTGAGGTGTGTTGTGCTGACCAAATGGTCCAGGAAGGAAGGGGGGTGCAGGTGGCACCAGGTGTAATTGCACAGGTGTGCAACAACAGGTGTATGGAATAAATGGTTGTATGGAATAAATGGTATGGAGTATTGGAATGGATGGTCGTGGAGTGAGTAAGATGGAAATTGTGGAGTGGAGTGGATGGTGCGGAGGTGTGAATGGGGGAAGAGTGGACCCCCATCACGAATACCCGGGGAGGGTAGTGTAAGTGTTAGGTAGAGGGTATAGGTAAATTGTGGTTGGATATTGGCATTTGTGGTGCGGGTGAAAGAATGGTCTTTGGATGGGTGCATTAGTGTTGTGGAAATGGCTGGGCCTGTAGCCTGTTAGTGTGTGTAGTTGGTTGGGCACTCCGCCACTGTGAGGATGTCGGCCAGGTGAGGCCGCAGGTGGGCTCTGGGAGCCGGTAGTTGTTGTGGATGGGGCCCGAGGATCCGGAGGACGGACCCGGGTAGCCCAGTGCCAGAGGGTACCGAGTGGGGTGACAGAGCCAGGAGGGGCCTTCCCCAGTTAGTTAGGTTAGGGTGAGGAGCTAGGTAAGCTCGGGTGGCAACTACAGTGGTGGAGGTGTGCAGGTGGGTAGACCTGCTGGGAGAGCTACACGCCCCAGTCCTGAAATTGTGCAAGGGCACCGGGAGATGAATCGGGGGAGTGAGACCCCAAATTGAGAAGCACCACAGTTTGGTCAATGGGAATTGGTTTTTAGAACCCATAGTGTAAGTTGGCCAATGGATTGGCAGGGAAAGACCCCGGGTAGTGTAAAGTGTGTTAAAGTCATTTAGGAAATAGTTAGGATTGAAGTCTCCTCGCACCATCTACATCCACTCACCTGAGGTGACAGGTACCTCCACACCATGCCATGTTTTATTATTTTTACTGATGCAAATGTTTGGAATGTGAGACGCATCATGACGTGGGTGTGACATTGTGCTTTATGTTCCATCTCTCCCTCCTGATGAGGAGTGATGATGAATTTGGTGATGGCAAATTTTGAAGTAGAGGGATTGATGACGAATTTGGTGTAGAAGGGAAATATGGGAAGACAAGAGGTAGTGACGAATTTGTAAAGGTGTAGATTTTGTAAATATGGGGTAAGGGCAAGGGTAGTGTAGGTGACAGGGGGGGGGGGGGTGACGTACGGTAGGGACGAGTTTTTCTCACTTCGCTCTCCGTACGCACTTCGCCTTGCATTGCCTTTATTGATGTGTACCCTTGAGACCTTACCCCTCGCTCATCTGTTTCCCCCCTTTTGTCTCCCACATGAGGACCTGTGCGCCATTGGGCGCCGAGGGGAGCGTGCGTGAGTCGGCCATTGTGCGCCCGAACCTCTCGCAACCACAGCTGTCTGCATTGATGCACCGCATTATGGACCACACGTCTGTGGCCGAGCACCACTTATGGACCCCATGGGTTGGGGCATGGCCCCTCTGCTGGAACCGGCCATGAAGGCCCGAAATCTTGCTGGCGGACCTTGATCACAGGGCATCGATGCCCCACAGGTGAACCACACTAGTCGGCCCTGTGGGCCATAAATAAAATAAATAAAAATGGACACGTTGGGTGCAAGTTTTATTGCAAATAGGCCGCCAGCAAAGGAAGATGACAACACCTGGAAGATAATAATAGCCAGCAGAGGGAGCCGAAGAGCAAGAGACCACCTGCAGGGTTAGGGGTTGTTGCTTTTATTTTATTCAATGAACAGTGGTGACTGCACCGATTGGTGCTTGAGGGTGTTTTGGTGCGTTTATGGGTGCTTTCAGGGTGCATCGATGCAGAGCAGACTGTCTCCCCCCCAGAAAGAACAATCACAGGTCCTGGGTTGCGTTTTGTAAATAAAAGTAGCGTCATTGTAAATAATGCTCCCCACCGTCAGTGTGTAGTTTGAAAACCATTCCGCGATTCGGTTAGCTGTGGGCGTGAGTCTGTTAGGTAGGGTGCAATGGAGCAGCGGGACATATTTATTTATGTTATAAAACTGTCGCACTCAGGGTCAGGTTAAAAGTAGAGGGAACTACACCTATGTGTCACACTAAGTTAAAGTTGTAGGGCCGGGCCGTGCCTAAGAGGAGGAGGGTGCAGTGGTGCGGATATGAGGATTGTTTTTTTTGATTGTGTGTATTGTATAGTAAAGTGTGGTAAAATATCGCCTTCCTGCCTCCAGTCTGTTGTATAAAAGTCAGAGGGCGTCCCGGTAGTTAATTCCAAAAGCATACATTGAAGGACACTATAATATCCCTGTTCAGTAGTTTATTTCCTTATTCTGTGTATTAGGTTAAGGCTTTGTCTTCCATTAAAATGACACTCCATTGCACCAAGTAAAAGAAATAGATTCCCTTCATCCTTCATCCCCATTCCCAAAAACCTCCATTTCCCCTCTCATGATTGCCAGGCCACAAGGGCCAATTACATTCCCTCCAAGAGCCGCCATTGGCCACGAGGCAAGGACGGGGAAGAAAGGCGTGTCTCCCCCTCATCATAGAGGGGAGGAGTGAACCCGCCCTTGCCGACCAATCCAGAACAAGGGGGTTTGGCTTGAGAGGGCGGGGAGAGAACGCTCGAGGAGGTTCGCAAAGGTTGAGGGGCGGGGCCTATATAACCCACCGCGGGATGCTCCCCAAGCAGATGAGCTTTTAAAGGAGACGAGGGGAGATGAGTCCAGACGAGCTTGGGAAAGGCAGAGAGGTTCGGAGTTCGGAGAGTTACGCAAGAGAGACGGCGGAGGTGGCAGATGCGTGACAAGAGCAGTCCACCAGAGTTCAGTTGAGAGGAAGAGAGGAGTTCTGGAAAGAAAAGAGCATAGCCAAGGAGCAGAAGGCGAATGAGAATCGGCGCGCCCTGCTCGCGGTACCAACCAGCACTCGGGGGCATCAGCGGCCGTCGAGGTCCAGCCCGACGTCCTGTGCGGGACCAAGCTCCAGCCAGCTCCGTTTGCAGGGACCGGACCCTTCCTCCCCCCTCCAGCCACCCACCTCCGCCATTCCCATCATCATTCCCCGCGTGAGTCCGTGTTCTGTTTGTTCTGTCCTGGGTATTTAAATAAGTCTGTTTAGATAAGTTAGCGAATTTGCACTGTGTCCCTAAAACCTTCTGTATATTATTTTCTTATCTTTCCTTCTTCCTTGGTTATTTTGAGCCTGTACATAGTAGGAATAAATTTAGTAGTATTATCAAACCTTTCTGTCTTCCGCTTTTTCTTCCTCTTCACATCCGTCGTCTTTGTCTTTTCCAAATTGAATATCTGTGGCGCGATCTGGCCAACGCTTGGGTTAATCGGGGTAAGTTGGAGTAACTGTCACGGTCGCGGTGTGACCTCCGCTCGGCCAAAGTAACATCTTGTCCGCGAACCGTAACAATATCGTACTTGGGAAAAATTACATTTAAAACCTATGGAATCGCCTACATTGTGAGAGAAAATCATAAATTATGTAATATTATACAGTACAGGAATGGTGTTGGGGTTGTGGTGAATGTGGACATGACACAGGCTTGATGGGCCGAATGACGTCCAGCTGTTTCAAGGTTTCTGTGTATTTCTAATTTCATACCAGCAGAGGTTTTTGGCGTGTGTGTGTGTGTGTGTGTGTGTGTGTGTGTGTGTGTGTGTGTGTGTGTGTGTGTGTGTGTGTGTGTGTGTGTGTGTGTGTGTGTGTGTGTGTGTGTGTGTGTGTGTGTGTGTGTGTGTGTGTGTGTGTGTGTGTGTGTGTGTGTGTGTGTGTGTGTGTGTGTGTGTGTGTGTGTGTGTGTGTGTGTGTGTGTGTGTGTGTGTGTGTGTGTGTGTGTGTGTGTGTGTGTGTGTGTGTGTGTGTGTGTGTGTGTGTGTGTGTGTGTGTGTGTGTGTGTGTGGCCGGATTTATTTAAGGACAACTGGGACACGTGCCTGGGGCCTCCACCACCCAACAGCTCATCCAGGATTATTTTCAGGATCTGCAGTCGATGCCTCTGCGCACAGTGACCACCTCTCCCCCATTGAGTCGCTGCCACAAGATTCTGCCAATGACGCGGAATCTGGTGATGCGTCAACGACAAAGAAGTCAAAATGCTGGAGGTGGTTCAGCAAGTGGAGAAAATCTCGTGGAGCACAGAAGGTGGTGGACAATGATGCTAAAGATTCTCCCGTAACCACCGACAAGGTATCGCAGTCACCTTTCATATCGTACTTGGGAAAAATTACATTTAAAACCTATGGAATCGGCTACATTGTGAGACAAAATCATAAATTATGTAATATTATACAGTACAGGAATGGTGTTGGGGTTGTGGTGAATGTGGACATGACACAGGCTTGATGGGCCGAATGACGTCCACCTGTTTCAAGGTTTTATACAGTACAGGTTTCACAATGTAGTCCACCTTTTCGTCTGCTTGGACGACATTCTCGTCGCCAGCACTTCCCGTGCGGAGCACCTCATCCACCTGCGCACGCTTTTTGAGCGCCTCCGCCAGCACGGCCTCATCATCAACCTGGCGAAATGCCAGTTTGGCGTGACGGTCGTCGACTTCCTGGGGCACCGCATCACGAAGCGCCGGGCCGTCCCACTGCCTACCAAGGTGGAGGCAGTCACAAGTTTCCCGCGCCCCCACTCCATCAAGGCCCTGCAGGAATTTTTGGGGATGGTAAATTTCTACCACCGGTTCATGCCTCGCGCCGCCCAACTCATGCACCCCCTGTACGAGGCCCTCAGGAGTAAGCCGGCCAAGCAGGACATCGCCTGGACCGAGGAGATGGACGGGGCGTTCACGGACGCTAAGCTGGCCCTCGCCAACGCGACCATGCTGGCGCACCCGGCACTCGACGCACCCATCACCCTCACCACGGACGCTTCCGAGTACGCGGTGGGCGCCGTGCATGTTCAGTGGGTCAACGGGGCTTGGCAACCGTTGGCCTTCTTCAGCCGGCAGCTTCGCCCTAACGAGCGCAAGTATAGCGCTTTCGACCGCGAGCGAGCTCCTCGGCCTTTACCTGGCCGTTCTCCACTTCTGCCATCTTTTAGAGGGCCGCCCGTTCACGGCGTTTGTGGACCACAAACCCCTGGTCTTCGCCATGGCCAAGGTTGCAGAGCCGTGGTCGGCCCGCCAGCAGCGCCACCTCTCCGCCGTGTCCGAATTTACGACGGACATCCGGCACGTCGCGGGCAAGGACAACGCTGTGGCCGATTGCCTCTCCCGGTCCGGCGCGAACGCGGTCCACCTCGGTGTGGACTTCGCCCGTATGGCGGCCGACCAGACCGCCGACCCCACGGTGCAAGCCCTCCAGACAGCGGACACAGGCCTGCGGTTGGCCGACGTCCCCTTCGAGGACACAGGCACAGTTCTCCTGTGCGACGTTTCCCTGGGTCAACCTCACCCCATCGTGCCCACCGGATGGCAGCGGCACATTTTTGACGCCCTCCACGGCCTTTCCCACCCGGGCCGGAAAGTGTCGCAGAAGCTCGTGGCAGCAAAGTTCGTCTGGCACGGGCTCTGTAAGGACGTCCGCGATTGGGCCAACGCCTGTGTCGCCTGCCAGCGCGCGAAGGTCCACCGGCACACCCAGGCCCCATTGGCACCATTCGACGTGCCCGCGCGGCGCTTCGACCACGTCAATGTGGACCTGGTGGGACCCCTTCCCTCCTCACGGGGCTTCACCCACCTCCTCACGATGGTGGACAGGACCACCAGGTGGCCGGAGGCCGTCCCGCTGGCATCAACAACATCCGCCGACATGGCGCAGGCCTTCATTGGCACCTGGATTGCCCGTTTCGGCGCTCCCTCGGACATCTCCTCCGACAGAGGCCCGCAATTCACCTCCGAGCTTTGGGGCACGGTCACCCAGGCCTTGGGGGTCAAGCTACACCGCACCACGGCCTACCACCCCCAAGCCAACGGCTTGTGCGAGCGGTTCCACCGCTCGATGAAGGCCGCTCTCAGGGCCAGCCTCCAGGACGACGGTTGGGCCGACAGGCTCCCGTGGGTCCTATTGGGCCTCCGAACGGCCCCTAAAGAGGACCTCAAGGCTTCCACCGCCGAGCTGGTCTACGGCCAGCCAATGCGCGTGCCGGGCGAGTTCATCCCTGACACCACCGGCCCCTGGTCCGCGGTTCGCAAACGCTCGGTCCTCCAGGAGGCCGCCAGGAGATTTGCCCCCGTGCCCACGTCCCACCACGGCTGCCCCCAACCCCACGTCCCCCCAGCACTTCGCAATGCGGAGTACGTTTTTATCCGGAACGACGCACACCGGGGACCTCAGAGATGTCATGATCGAGTCCCAGATTGTTGCGGAAGGGTCCATCAATGGTGTTCTATCGGGACATCATTACAATCGAGCCATTTGGACACACAAGCTCTGCTATGAAGCTCTCAGTCGTCTGATGATGCAGAAATTTCTTGATTCGTTACCACACGGAGAGTCAAGTGAAATTCTTATTGTTTTCGAAGATCTTTCAGTCGGTAACTCTGATGCCCGTCAATCGAGCTTCACAGCTGCCGTGGCGAAGTTCGACGAATGAACCCAAGAACAATCCAGAATGTATCCTACCTTCGCATTTTGGTTGTCGTATACCCAGATGGTGAGGAACTTGTTGTTCTACATCAGAGCGACCCGGGAGTCTGACTGGGAAGCGCATCTGACCATGGAGCGATTGTTATTGCCTTGGTTCGATGCACACGATCGCATCAATTATGCGAGATATGCGACTGTGTACTACGTTGAAATGATGGCCTTACCTCACTCTCATACGCAATGTTACGAGGAGATCAAACAGCCTGGGCAGTGGACAGTCCAGCGGCAGGGTGATCACGGCTTCACGTCAATCGCTGGTGATCAGGCCATTGAACAGACCATCAATGGGGAATGTAAAACTAAAGGAGGGATCCGGAATTTCACCCTTCACCACAGTGCTGTTGAACGCTGGACAATGTCTCGGAACGAACGAGCCGCTATTAGCACCAAGTGTCAAACCGTGGCCGGTGTCTCTGTTGACTGTCGTGTGCGAAAGGATCTTGACAAGTGTTGCACTGAAAGAGATAACTGTCGCATTGATGATGTGATTCGTACTGTCGAATCTATGGTCAACCCATTTGATCCGAATCCGAACCTTGTCAGCATAAGTTCTGGTTGTGTTGCTACAGATGAGGTGAAACATGATCTTCTCTTAGCTCATGATGTGGGTGAGTCCCTCCTGCAGGAATTAGTGTCTTCTCGTGTAATCGAGAACATGAAGGACTTCTACTCACCAATCAAAACCCAAAATCTGGAGACGTTTGCTGACTTGAGGAGGCCTCCTAAAGGTGGGAGCAAAGGTCTCACGGCCTTGCGGTCGGATTACAAACTGCTGGCGAGGTTTCTCATCATCGCTCAAACCCGTCAGCTTGACTTGAGAGGTGTTTTGTCCTCTTCACTTAGTCCCATTTCCTTACCCTTGTCTACATGTGATGGGAGTTTAGCTAAAACCGCGAAGTCTGCGCTACTGGATAGCATTGAGAAGAAGGTTGAGGGACTGGCCGTTTCCTGTTCAAGTGGATCAGCCCTCATGATCGACGCCATGGGTTTGATACACGGCCTTGGCCGCATTCCTGATACTTTTGGTGATTTAGCAAACCTTGTGGTCGGTGTCATCGTCCAGCTGATGAGATTCAAGTCCACTCGGGCCGACTTCATTTGTGATCGGTACCCGGAAATCTCCATCAAAAACGCCGAGCGCTCTCGTCGGTGCAGCGAGACCGGGACAAATTTCTTTCACCTCTATGGCAGTTCTCAGAAGGTACCATCACAGTGGAAAAAATTCATTGGGGATGGCAGAAACAAAGAGGCCTTGTTCAAATTCTTGTTTGAGACCTGGCAATCTCACCCCCTGCCTCATTGTAATCAGGACTACTCTCTTTTCGTCACCCACGGTCAGGAATGTCATGAGCTCAGTGTGTCCACGCAGGCGACTCAGTCACCTGATGTCCGTGTCGTATCAGAGCTGTTCTGTGACCATGAAGAGGCTGATACCACACTGTTGCTTCATGCGAAACATGCAAGTCAGAGCCACGACAGTGTCGTGATACACAGTCCTGACAGTGATGTAGCCATCATAGCGATCAGCTTGTGGAAGGACAGTCAGACACGGTTATTGTTTTCTACCGGCCACAAGAACACAAGGGTACTCGATATTGGAACCGTGAGGGCTACATTGGGCGAGTCTGTGTGCGACGGTCTGATTGGTTTACACGTTTTCACTGGCTGCGACTCGGTCAGCTCATTCAAAGGGAAAGGAAAACGTCATCCTTTCACCATGTTGTGCGACAGTGCAGATTTTCAAACAGCTTTCACAGAGCTGGGCTCATCGTTTTTCTTGTCT
Source organism: Myxine glutinosa (assembly GCF_964187855.1). NCBI lineage: Eukaryota > Metazoa > Chordata > Myxini > Myxiniformes > Myxinidae > Myxine > Myxine glutinosa. Next base: position 15,600,676 of record NC_136269.1, on the reverse strand, counting down.
GAGGAAACCGAATCGGTGTTACAGAAGTTTGTTGTGGCCTTGTATACCAGTCAATTCTCAAGGTCGGACCTCTATGAAGCGAGGTATAAACTCTTCTGTCTGTCCTCATCGCCAAACGAAGCGACTCTTCCGCCGACTAAAGATGCCCTACATCAACATTCACTGAGAGCTGCCTACCAATCCTGTATACATCGGAGTTCCTTCGTCCCATTGATGCAGGCCCCCTCCCCACAAGAGCATGGCTGGGTGGTTGACGGAGAGGATTTGGGGATTGTGTGGATGACTCGCGCACCCGCTCCTAAATCAGTACTGGAAGCGGTGGCATGTTCCTGTAAGAAAACTAAATGTACGTCTGGTCGCTGTTCATGCCTAAATTCTGGCCTTTCATGCACAGACATGTGTTTGTGCCTAGAGTGTGACAACGGTACCAATATGACGACGGAAAATGCATTCGAAAATGGGTCCGGGAGTGATGACAGCGACATAGAAAACGACCATGAGCATTTCAATATTTGAGCTGTTGAAATCTGATGCCCAATGCCCATATATGGTTGTGATTTACGGTGTTTTTAAGGTTTCTCCGTTGTTCACTCTATATTGTTTTTTACCTGTATTGTTTGAGAAACGTTTTTGTAAGTACGGTACGGTACTAATAAACATGCTGTGAATAGCTCTGACTGTCAGCACAGCCTACTGTTTTCCCTAATTCACCTCAAGGATCTTGAGCAATGCTCGCTCCATGACCATCCATTTCATTCCGCGGTTGTTCACTTCGTGGGTGAGTTACCAACCTCAAGAGTGTTCAGGAGGATCAATTTATCTTCAGTGAACCGCCCAAGCCCAACGTACAGTGTATCCGCTTATCGCATATCAACCCTTTTGCCAATCAAAATTAAGCAGTGTACACAGAATGGTTTTAGCATATTATACAATTATATGAGGGATTTACACGAGGGGGGGGGGGGGGGGGACCAATGACCGGACGTTTTTTTTTAAAATCTTCATTTACCCGAGAGGGGGTCATCCCCGGGAAAAATTTTGAAAGCTAGATTGCCTGAGATGCGATCTGTGGCCATATTGCGCCCGTTGCTGAAGTTGCAGCTAAGCCTGAATAGTTTCTTGTTATTTTTGAAAAATGTCATGGCCCTGAGGGGGGATGGCCCCGTGGACACCCCTGGAAATTTTTTGAAAGTTAGATTGCCTGAGATTGCCGAGGGGGGGGGGGGTGACATGGCACCATGCCCCCCCTCGCTACGCCACTGGGGTTGGAAATTCAACACCGGATGATCAGAAGGGCCTTTTCACATCCCCCGGCTGCTGGCGGCACGTTTATAGTCCTCATATAATCGTATAAATGCCGCAGTAAAGATGTTTTCTTTTTAAAGGTATTTTGTCGAAAGGGATAAACTACTTTATCTGTAAGGGCCTCCATACCCTTAATGGGCAAGAGTTGGACGGAGAACTTTTTCTCCGATGTTTGGTGTACCAACAGTTAGCATCAGCTGAAATTTCACCTCGCACCCATTCCGCGGAACGAAATTTCATTTCTAGGCCCTTACCAAGGTTTTGCTACCGGGTTGGTATTTTCTAACATTCGCCCAGATGGTTTTGACTGCTGGAGGCTCCCGTTCTGGGAAACGTTCCGCATCACAAGTTCGCTGTAAACTTCCAGTTTCGTGAAAGGTTGTAACCACGAAGGTCCGCTGTTGTCGTAAGTTGAACCATCTTTTCAATGAATCAGACTATCTATAAACCCATACACTGTAGGCCCATCTTAAATACCCATCTTAAACAAAGGATGATGCAACCGACGATTACCAGACCAGCTTCACAATTTTACATGATCAACTTGGCAGTCGACAAGTAATGCGTCCATTTAAAACCGTCTTGCACCGATTAGCCAAACTTGTAAAAATGCAATTTGAACTTGTCATTTTCAATGAACATGTACTCGGTCATGTGTGACAGCAATGATGCATGAAAGGTATCAATGGCAAGCTGAGGATCTCCTCATAATTGGTAAACCACATGTAAATTGTCAAACTAAATAACCTTTGCATATTAACCCCTTGAATTCGGATTACCTTTTTTTTGATACGCCCTGTATATACACCTGATGCGTATTAGTGCACATGAATGATGGCCGTCATGTATTCTTCCTGAATGCTGTTTGAGATTCATTCAGATTAAACTCGGATCGAGAAAGTGGTTGTGAGACTGATTTTACAACAGACCCCAAAGATCCAGAGACCCCAAAAGACTCAAATGATCCAAAGGATCCTGTGAAACCAGAAGACCCAAATAACCCAAAAGACCCTGAGGACTCCGAAGACCTAAGAGAAGAGTAATTATGTCTCTTTCATTGGAGTTGTCGATGGTGGCTTGCAAAGTGAACCTCGAGGGTGGTGTACAGAAGCGGTTTTATTTTTTTTTTGCATCACAATAAATACAAGGCGCATGGAGGTGAAACTACTGGTGGGACCGACTGGTCTTGACATCATATACATGTGACCTTGATTGCTACCTGTTTCCCACTTCAGAACTCGAAGCTCGGACAGCTTTCCCAGATGAGTACCTCCCTCAATATCTTCGGGTCAAGAATCAACACCTCACTTTGGAGGATTCATTTATGACCTGAACATTCGTCTCGCATATCAGTGGTATGATGTGAAGGTAAGGTACCATGAGGAAGTAAAATGTTTGATTACTTTGCACAAGATATTTGATAAAGGAAGAGGTTATATTATTTATTTGTTTCGGCAAGTAGAAAATCAGACTGAGGTGTACACATTAATGGGGAGATGAAGAAGCATACATGTGACAGACAATGCTCATTATACAGATGAAATAAATCATTCCAGTTGCCCATGAGGTTCCCCATTCGGTGATGGGTAACCAGCTGTCGTAAGCTACGACTACTTGTGAGACACTTTCCTGATGCCTATTAGTGCACATGAATGATGGCTGTTATGTATCGTTACGAATTTGGGTAGTGATATATGTAGAGCAGAGTAGATCTGAGTAGGTAACATGCTTCGAGATGTCGCGATAGGGAATCTACCTGTAATAAATCATGTGTAGGCGGTTTGTCGGCTAAGATGTACGACTGTGAATCTACCAGGAGATTCGTGTGTAAAGTAGTGCAGGGAATAATGAGTAGAGCCCTTGGACGTCTCACCTGGTCATCAAACCTTTGTCCCTTATGGCACTGCAGACCACATAGGCATTAGTTAGGACCTTTAGTACAACATTTATGACGCCCTTCCCCCTGACATGACTTAGGAAGAAATCGGGCTAGGACATCGCCACAATTGGCCACCACCATTTCCACCTCCGAGAGGCCTATCCGCCTCGCATAGCACCTGCTATAACACCAGGAGTAAGGGACGGGAGTTGGAGTGACGCAGTGGGCGTGACCTGAGCGAGCCGGCGAGTCGGGGGAGGCTCTGATTGGCAGAGCAGTGCGCCAAAGCTGACGTCATCGGCCAGATATATTAACAGCGCCGGACGCCTTTGCTGGCAGTTGGATCGAGAGCTCGTGTGCGCATTTGAGCAGGAGTTGAGCAGGAGGACTGTGAGTTCGAGCCACGAGAGTTGGAGTTCAGATCGGAGATCCGAGTTGAGAGTTGATTGACGAGTGAAAGAGTTCAGAGGTGACAGCAAGAGCGCGCGGAACGGAACGCCATTTTCGGGCAGTTCGAGTTCAGAACGAGAGAGTTCGTTTGAGGTGTGTGTTACATATTTATGTGAATGTATGTGAATTACAATTCAGGTCTTTGCTTATCAATGTGTAGTCGATTAAGGGTTGTTGTGATTGGAGGGTCAGGAGCCCTTCTGGGAAAAAAGAGACCGGAAACGGAAGAAGAAAGACACGAGGTCCGGAGAAGCGAGGAGGCTTCTTCTTCCTCGCCCAGCTCGGACGACGAGTGGGGATCGATAGTGAACCGCGTGGAAAAGCTGCGTTCCCAAGCCCATCTGGCGAGAGGAGTTACCGGGACGTGTAACTACCCTTTTGAGACGTCCAGCTGCCGTGGGGCCGGGCACAGACTCAGCGTCTGGCACCTTTCGCCGCCCCGTCTACAAGGACGTGTACGTGTCGCACTTTGGGGCCTAAAACGCCTTGCAAGCGGCGTGTTGCTTTGCCTGCTTTACAGTACCCGCCTTGCTTGGCCAGGAGGGGTGAACTACAGCCGCGATTCCCGGTACAGTACGTGTCCGGTGGAAGCACGTCCGCCCGGGGTTCGTTCAACCGCCCGTGTGCGGCGAAGCCGACCATCAGCTTGGTCAGGAGGGGCCCAGAGACATTGTGAGGGACAGAGACCAAAGGGGTCGTGAGTACCAAAAGGGGACACACGTATGTAAGATGGCCATCTTCATCAGCTAGGGGATTGATTGTTGATTGTGAATTGTTGAGGGTTGAGTGCTCGGGGAATATATCCTTGATTGTATCATTGTAAAGGTATTGTATTGTATTGTATCATTACCATTGAAAATATATCATTGAAAATCATTCTTTCTTGGTTGGAATTCATATTGAGTGCGTTACGAAAGCGCATACATAGTAAATCTTTCTGGCGAAGTTCCTCTCACGGTCCGGGGGTCACCGAGACCAGGTAGTCACCGGGAGGACCACGTAACATGTGCACGAGGAGAGTTGGCAGATCCCAAGTGCAGAGAGAGAGCCCGAGTTGTGTTGGCAGTTCGCAGTTCGCAGAGTTGGCAGTTGAGCCACAAGGAGTTGTTGAATGCCAGTTCCCGAACGCCATTGGGCAATCGAGTCGATACGAGGAGTTGTCTTCAGCAGCCCGGTCGAGTCGTTCAGAGATCCCGTCCCGAGTTGGGCTGAGGTGTAGCCCGAGTGGAGCAGTGCTGGTGCTTTGGAGCTTGGTGCACGGACCTCTTGTGCAGCGGTGAGGGCGTTGGCTCGGGCTGAGCGGGGCGTGCGAGGCGGACAGAGGATTCCTCCATGCCGGAGTTTGGAGCTGCGTTGGACGGACAAGACGACGAGACAGATAAGCCCGAGCTCCGCGTACACTGCACACGACGTGACGTGTTCTTTTTGTTAATTCATATTCTCTCGTCTTGTATTTGATATCTGTTGTGTGTGGCATCCCAATTTAGCTACCTTATTTTATTATCGGCGCGTATTTTCCTGTCCTTGCTTTTCCCAATAAACCATTGCATTACTTTTTGTACAAATACCTGAACGCAGTTTCCTGATTGATTTGATAGTTAAGGCTGCAGGGACTTGCGCCTCTTCCCTCCATTCCACGCGCTTAGGTGTTTTAGATTTTGGAAACCGCCATTGAGTTTCCGCCTCGGAGTGAAAGCCTTCGTGATCGGCATCCGCGACCGCCAGATATTAATTTTGGCGGTTGTGCGACAGTATTCTTCCTTAGATGCTGTTTGAGATCGATTCAGATTAAACTCGGATCGAGAAAGCGGTTGTGAATGATTTTACAACAGACCCCAAAGATCCAGAAGACCCAAATGATCCAAAAGATCCCGTGAAACCAGAACACCCAAAAGGCCCTGAGGACTCCGAAGACCTAAAAGAAGAGTAATTATGTCTCTTACATTGGAATTGTAGATGGTGGCTTGCAAACTGAACCTCAAGGGTGGTGTACAGAAGCGGTTATTTTTTTTATTTTTTTCATCACGATCAACACAAGGCGCATGGATGTGAAATTCACTGCAAGGCATGTTCAACGTGCGCAGAGTAAACCGAGTGTTCATTTACGTCTGCAGGATGTCGAATAAATAAAGGATATAAGCACACCTGACACTCGGCCCAGGCTTCAGACTTTGGCACGATCACGAGGCTGCACCGTCAAATAAACTGTTCCAACCCGTCATTCTTGACGGGCAAAAGCCCTATATATACTAGTTTTAAATAATTAATTTACTAATCACATGGTTTGTCTTCCTCAATCCTCACCAATGTTTCATTTACTCATCACATGGTTTGCACCTTCCTCACCAACCCCGGAGACCGAAGCGGTTTTCCTTGTCCGCAGATCTGCAGTGGATGCCTCGACGCACGGTGACCTGCTCTCCCACATTGAATCATTGCCACAAGATTCTGCCAATGACGCGGAATCTGATGGTGAAGCAGCGGAATCTGATGGTGATGCGTCAACGTTAAAGAAGAAGTCAAAATGCTGGAGAAAAAGGTGGAGGTGGTTCAGAAAGTTGACAGTCTCTGAACCACCCACAGGATGGAGCCCAGAAGGTGGTGGACGAACATGCTAAAGATTCTCCCGTAACCACCGACAAGGTCTTGCAGTCACCTTTATACCGTACTTGGGAAAAAATACATTTAAAACCTTTGGAATTGACTACATCATGAGCGAAAATAATAAATTTTGTAATATTATACAGTACAGGGATGGTGTTGGGTGTTGGGTACTGATTGGCCACCGACAAATGGCATGAGAGAGAAAGGTGATGCGGCCATTGGTGGAGGGTTGAGCCTGCAATGTTGGCCGGCAGGGATATAGATGGAGAGATAGAGATGAGAGAGAGAGATGAGAGAGAGAGAGATGAGAGAGAGAGATGACAGAGAGAGATGACAGAGAGAGATGACAGAGAGAGATGACAGAGAGAGATGACAGAGAGAGATGACAGAGAGAGATGACAGAGAGAGATGACAGAGAGAGATGACAGAGAGAGATGACAGAGAGAGATGACAGAGAGAGATGACAGAGAGAGATGACAGAGAGAGATGACAGAGAGAGATGACAGAGAGAGATGACAGAGAGAGATGACAGAGAGAGATGACAGAGAGAGATGACAGAGAGAGATGACAGAGAGAGATGGAGATGGAGATAGAGATAGAGATAGAGATAGAGATAGAGAGAGGGAGAGAGAGAGAGAGAGATAGAGAGAGAGAGAGAGAGAGAGAGAGAGAGAGAGAGAGAGAGAGAGGACGTCAAGATTGATTGACAAAAAGTGAAGGAGACCGACATTTTCTCTCTCTAATGCCTGAATTATCGGCGCGATAATTATCTGCTCGTTGAAGAGACCTTGGTGCTTGGACCTCGTTCGTGCCTGCCCTGATGCTTTCATTCACCTCGACCTTCTCTCCTTTGACCCGAACGTTGGGTGCATCGCAGCTTCGTGCCGAATTCGGGAGGACATTCCACGGCTGGTGAAGTGGGTTACACGCCCGCTCGCGCGCTTGGTGCGAGAGGTCTATCAAGGCCTTTCTTCCCGCCGACCGGAGCTATCCATCCATCCCAGAACCATTATCCCTGACGATCCCTGACACTGCCAGACAGAGATAAGCTTAAAGTACACGACGCGATTTCTTTTTTAAATTCTCCTTTGTTCCGCGTATAAGTCAGGTGTGGGGACGTCCCGAATAGGAATCGTAGTTATTTACTGGTGCGTTTTATTTTGTATTATTGGGTCCCATTTAATAAATATTTATTTTTGGAAAAAATTATTCCATTTTTGTTCGTGAGTTACTTTCCACAGGGTTGAAGGCGGCCGCACGGGACTGACAGGTAAGAGCTCTTGCCGCTTCTTCCTCTTCCCTCCTTCCTCCTGCGCATGTATAGCCAATCCGCCATTGCCATTGGAGTTAAAGCTCGTTTTGGCCATCCGCGATTCCCGGTCTTCATTGAGGGGCAATCGCGTGACAAATGTTGTTGAGGAGTGGGATTTGAACCCTATCGAATAAAACTGGTGTCAAGGAGTGCAGAGAATTTGGAGTGACATTCTTTTTTAGTCTGAGGCGATATAAATTGTATTGTCGATTGGTGTGTGTGAGACGCGAATGGCGCATCATTAAATTGAAATTGATTCCTGAGGTAAACTACGCGCGGGCACTACCTTGGGCACGAGAATGCCGGACGGCCATGAAACTACTGTGTCGGTGCGTCATCTCGCTCCTTGTGGGGAATCCGACGAGTAAGTCGAGAACGGAGGTTCCTTCGGCGAAGTCTCTGTGTCCTTCCAGGTCACTTGACCCGGACAGAGCCGTGATACCGATCCGGTCACCTGGACTGACAAGAGCGCAGACTGAGGAAGACATGGGTAAACCAACTGACAGCTCGGATGTATATAGAACCTGCACGGGGAGAGCCGTCGTCCGGACCGCTTTGGGTGGAAGTAACTCCTTGACAGGTGTTCCTGCTATAATTGATTGCTTATTAGTACTATGTGTATTCTGCGAAAAAGGCTTACTTGCAATGTTTTTGCTCTCTGGGAGGATTGTCGTGAAACGTACGAACTCTAAATCATAAGTTATAACCCAGGTGTAGTAACATCTCATGCCCACTGAAGTGCTCTTATAAATATCCATCCGCTGAAAGCGTGGGGCAGACCTGTGCCCATTACGTGCTTACTTAGGATGGTGAGGAAATCATATTTGCATGGGGTACTTCATTGTACCCGATCATACTTCATTGTACCCGATATTATGCAGTACGTTTACAAAAAAAAGGTAATCCGAATTCAAGGGGTTAATATGCAAAGGTTATTTATTTTGACAACTTACATGTGGTTTACTAATTAAGAGGAGATCCTCAGCTTTCCATCGATACCTTCCATGCATCATTGCTGTCACACATGACCGAGTATATGACATTGAAAATGACAAGTTCAAATCGCATTTTTACAAGTTTGGCTAATCGATGCAAGTCAGGATAATTGGTGCAAAATGAACGTCAGATGTGAAATTTTCTCAGGAATGATTGGCCTTTATGCACCCACAACTTCACCATGTCCACCTCCCCTTTCAACACAAAGCTCACAGCGGCGGAGCATGCCCTGAACTGCTCGTCTCACCATAGCCGGGTCATTGCGCAAAGCATCCACTTCATGTCGAATACAGCCCTGCAATTCGTCAAGATCACGGGGAGGAGTTACGAACACCTCGTTCTTTAAATGTCCCCAAAGGAAATAATCACATGGTGTGAGGTTAAGGTGACCTTGGCGGCCATTCCACTGCATGGTTGAGGGCGATGACTCGGTCTCCAAAGAGTTCCTTCAGTCGATCTCGGACAGCGATAAGATGATGTGCTGGGACGCCGTCTTGGGCCCACCAGAGATACCTGAAGACACCACGAACCTGTCGCTAAAAGTTCTCCTCCAGCTGTGGTAAAACTTCATCATTGCTCATCTGCAGATACCTGTTACAATTGACATTCCTTTGAAAGAAAAATGGTCGGATCACCTGACCACTTCCACAAAGTCCCAACCAAACAGTCGACTTTTGTTGATTCATGTTGGTGTCAAAAATAAATTCCGGGGGGTGTCCTGTCGGTGCATATTCAAGAACATTATGGGTATTGACCTTGCCCTCTATGGCGAAAGCAGCTTCATCGCCGATAACGAGATACCGCAGGAAATTGACATCTGCTTCACAACGTGCTATCAACCATCTGGCAAGCACCAGCCTCCTGGCAAAACCCCCTGGCGTAAGTTGATGCCGGATGTGAAACCGATATGGATGTTGGTGGAGGTCCAGTCTTGTGATTTGGTTGAATGTTGCCGAAGACAATCCCATCCCATTTCGTCTTGCGCTGGTATCCCGAGGATGCTCCAAAACTTGCTGCCTGACTGCTGCAATGTTCATTTCCGATCGCCCAGTGCGCCTCCGACCAGAATTCCTCCTTGTTGCCGTTGAGGCTCGTGCCATGCTCTTGGTATTTTCTAACATTCGCCCAGATGGTTTTGACTGCTGGAGGCTCCCGTTCTGGGAAACGTTCCCTGAACGCATCACAAGTTCGCTGTAAACTTCCAGTTTCGTGAAAGGTTGTAACCACGAAGGTCCGCTGTTCAGTCGTAAGTTGAACCATCTTTTCAATGAATCAGACTATCTATAAACCCATACACTGTAGGCCCATTTTAAATACCTATCTTAAACAAAGGATGATGCAACCGACGATTACCAGACCAGCTTCACAATTTTACATGATCAACTTGGCAGTCGACAAGTAATGCGTCCATTTAAAACTGTCTTGCACCGATTAGCCAAACTTGTAAAAATGCAATTTGAACTTGTCATTTTCAATGAACATGTACTCGGTCATGTGTGACAGCAATGATGCATGAAAGGTATCAATGGTAAGCTGAGGATCTCTTCATAATTGGTAAACCACATGTAAATTGTCGAACTAAATAACCTTTGCATATTAACCCCTTGAATTCGGATTACCTTTTTTTTGATACGCCCTGTATATACACCTGATGCGTATTCGTGCACATGAATGATGGCCGTCATCCATATCCATATGGCTACTCCATATCTCCACGAATCTTCTCAAGATGATTGCAATAAACGAGCAGCTCATCAGAAACGGCAGTTTCCTTTGCCAACCGGGGAAAGTGGTACATATCTCTGCGGCCGAGGGTTTCCCTGTGCATAGTCGCCTTGGTTACAAATGTGCCAATCACTTTCTTTGCTTTAATCAGCGTCATATGGTCACCCTGGAGTTGTTTGTTGACATCATTCAGCACACTGAATATGTCCGTGAGGTAAGCCACATCATGCGCGATCGCATTCACTTTCTCCGATAGCTCCGTATCAATTTCCAGCAGAAACTTGACCATTGTTGAGAAGAGTGCATGGAAACGGGTCAAACAAGTGCCTTTGGACAATCATCGAACTTCGGTATGCAACAGGAGCCACTCGAATGCCTCATCGTTCTCCTGGCAAAGCTGACGAAACAGCCGATCATGCAGAGACGACACCTTGATTTTATTCACTGCTTTGATTACTGTTTGGAGTGATGTATGAAGTCTGGTGCTGAGAGCTTTTGCTGCAAGATGCTGGCGGTGCACGACACAGTGAATGGCGAACACGGACGGTACCTGGTTCTTCAGAAGTGCAATAAAACCACGCTGGCGGCCAACCATCGCTGGTGCCCCGTCCGTCGCGCAAGCGAGAATGTTCTCCATCGGTATGTTTTGATCAGGAAAGTACTTCTCCAATGTTTGGAAGATGGAAGAACCCTTTGTATCGGTCTGGAGAGAGCGGGCAAGCAGCATTTCTTCCACCATTTCCTGATCACGGATGAAGCGAACGTCGCAGAGTAACAGAGCTTCACTGTCACACAAAGTGGACTCATCCAGCTGGATGGCGAAGTGTGTGCTTCTCAGCTCACTACACAGCTTATCTTCTACATCTGATGATATTTCATCAATCCGCCTGGCCATGGAATCATTGCTGAGCGCAATCGATGAGAGAACTGGATTCGGATCCTGGCCCATAACGGTTTTTATCACTTCCCCAACAGCTGGTTTGATCAACTGTTCGCCGATTGAATACGGTTTTCCAGATCTGGCGATGAGCAATGACAGCTTATACGACGCTTCCAGTCCTGTATCCATGAGCTCTTGGCTGGCTTTGAACATCGTCGTTACCGTGGATCGCTTCTCAAATTTCTCTTTCAGCGATTGGAAATAGCTGACCTCTGCGCGAGCCTTATTTCTGTGCTTTTTACTCAAGTGCTCGCTCAGTCGAGATGGTTTCATTGCTTCATTGGACAGCGTGATACCACACAACAAACACATCGGTAATTGTTTGTTCGTCGGAGATGGAATGAATCCATACTTGATGTATTCAACGGAATACTGACACTTTTTCTTTGAGGCCGACATCTTGAAGCCGACCGGACGTGAAGCTTTTTTGAATAACGAAATCAACACACCAAAATGTTGAAAGACGAACACCAGCGCTAACACTGACTGTTCATACCTTGCCCAATGTCTGTGCTGGCCAGGCCAGGCTGTAAAGTTGAACCAGGCACGTTGAATAGCCCAGCACGAATAGAGTGTATTATATCCCGCATAAAAAGATTCTTGCAAGCCGATTGGTTGAAATGGCACCACGTGACAAAAATTAGTGTTGTTCTATTGGCCGCATTGGCCGTCGTTATGGAAGCGGCCAATAGTATTTCGCTGGTGTCATGCACATGTTTTTTTTGCGTGAGCATGTATGGACAAGAAAATACCTACACGACATCAGCAAACATGTGATCATAAAAACCATGCAGAGGGGGAAAGAATGTGGTCGTTGATTGGATGGCCAATTTGCCGAATGGCGCCGGGTAACCTGTTCAAGCCTTAGTCACATATGATGCTGCTGCCGCACGGTTCTGCGGTCTGTAAATGGGATTTTTACAAATCGTACGGCTTTGCGGGCTGCGGCAGCAGTGTTCACAAATGTTACGGGGTCCGCACGACAATCGTGTATATAAGGCGCGGATCTGCATACATTAGGATTTATTTCCAGATTTCAAGATGCCACCACAAGGGAGTAAAGTGAAAAAGAGGAAAGCGAAGAAGTTTGTGGAGGCACAGGACAGACAGAGAGAAGAGTTTGAAGACAGGGAACAACATAGAGAAGACATGGATGACGATGAAGGGGAAGGTGATGAAGAAGCTGAGGCGGCCAAGTATGAGTTGTTTGATAAGATAGTTGCTTTGTTTGAGGAACGGCCCTACTTTTATGATGTCGGCGATGAAAACTACAGCAACAGGAAGAGGAAGGATGCAGAATTGGCAGACTTTGCCCGCAGCATCAAGTGGACCCCTAAGTATTTGTTAAACTGTGCATAATTTTCAGTAATACGGTATTAGTGCGCATAAAAGCACATGTGCTTATAAATGAAAAATGTTATTTTTTTCTTATAATTAAACTGTCAAAACATTGTGATTATAAGCACATGTGCTTATATGGGCACATAGTTATTTTTGCCTCACCATAAGTATATTTCTTAGAAAATTATTAATGTGACAATTTCTCCATGTCTGCAGCACCAAAATTATATTTAACAGAAAACTATTAATGTCACTGTTTCTCAATTTTTTGGTGGGCAGCTGCAGCAGTCCTGAAAAGGTGGCAGAACTGGAGGACAGACTACGGCAAGAAGTGTCGGTGGGAGGGCAAGTCCGGCCAGGGGGCGCGCAAGAAGTCAGTTCTACAACAGTGGAAGTTACAAGCGTTGTCGTTCTTGGATCCATACATTCTTCGCCGTGGGAGTGGATCAGAGATGGGATGGGTAAGCATCAGCATACATGGTGTTTTAGTGTGTAGTTCACAGACATTTATTATGTGACTATTTTTTCAAATTTGTGTGCAGCTTTTCCCTTCTTCGTTGCCTTCCTTTTCCTCTTCCTTCCCTAGCAACAGCTGCATATTTCCACATGTTTAAACATTGTGTATTGCTGATGTTTCCAGGGTGAGCAGGACGAGGCGACGTAGCAGACCGGAGACCTGAACAGTGATGAGGAGGCAGAGACACAAGCGGGGCTATCCATACAGAGAGGAAGCAGCAGCGATATCACCCAGAATAGTAGCCAGAGTGTCAGCCCAGGACGGCCCACAAGCAGCAGCATCTCTGGCAAGAGAAAGCTCATAGAGAAGAAGACACATAAGAAGAAGGAGTTGGGGGAGATCCTGTCCCAGTTCCTCTCAGAGAACCGGCAGAAGGACAAGGAGCTGTTGTCCAAGGTGATATATCTGTATTGTAATAATGTGATTCCACATTTTTCCTCTGCAAATTAATCGTTCATACATGACATATTAGCACATGTTTGAACATTGTCTATTCCTTTCTGTTTCCAGCTTGACAAGGAGGAGTACCAGAAGTCTTCAGAGAGAGACACATTCGCAGCGTGGTTGGGCAGTGTGGTTCAGCAGGTCCCGGCGAGCCGCTTCAGGACCTTCCAGAAGGAAGCCTTTGGACTCTGCCATCGCTACCTCGAGCAGGTTCAGCCAGAAGCTGCACCGAGAGACCCCCTGCTGCCGCCTCCAAGTCAAGTCCGTCCGTTGTCCACCCCCAACCCTGTGCAACAGTACACAGACAGTACACCGTTTGTGCCTACTCCGTACAGACGGAACCTGGTACCGCAGATGCAGTCTCAGTCTTCGTTGGAGTCTCAGCCTTCTCAGCAGCAGGGGTTCTTGTATTTAGAGAACATGCCCCAGCCCGAGCGCCGTCCAGCCTCTGCCCCCACCACCTCCAACATGATAGCGGAAGCGTACTGCCTGGTGCAGGAGGGCCAGACACAGCACGGAAAACTCATCGACCTGTTTTCAAGCTCGGCCCTAGCCTCAGCCTCCAGCAACTCATCACTTACAAGTGAACTACTGCAGTACCAGGGGTCAGGAGAGCGGGACGAGGCATCAACGTGATACAGCTTCCGAACATAGGGGAGGATAAGCAGGGTGCTCACAAGGACGAGTAATAACTTAGTGTGTTTATCTGATTCTCTGAGAACCTGACTTCTGTGGTTTTCTTATGAATTATATGTGATGCGATGTTAATAAAATTCTTTCAAACTAGAGTAAATTGTTATGTTGTCATGGGTTAAAATGAAATACATATTGCCTTTTAGAAACTAAAACTTTTCAAAGTCAATCATTATCATTTTAAATGTCCTGGGCCGCAACCCCGTCGGAACGACGGACCCGCTTGGCGCCGAAGGTACGAGTCTAGCCTCGGTTGCTCGAAACGCTAACGGCTCCGTCCGAGAGAATCATCCTAGATTTGCGTGCCTCGGCCCGAGATGAGATTCCCACGCGAGTGATCACGACTCCCATGTCGGCCATGCCTCCACACGGCCGGCACACTCCGACCACTCGCTACTCGGTGGAATCGCCTCCTCCGCACGGGCCGGCACACTCCGACCACTCGCTGCTCGGTGGAATCGCCTCCTCCGCGCGGACCGGCACACTCCGACCACTCGCTGCTCGGTGGAATCGCCTCCTCCGCGCGGATCGCGCACTACTCGTCGGGATCACGCTGTGCCTCACACGGCCGGCTCACCCTGACCACTCGCTTCTCGGTGGACCCACCTCCTCCGCGCGAATCGCGCACTGCTCGTCGGGATCACGCCGTGCCTCACACGGCCGGCTCACCCTGACCACTCGCTTCTCGGTGGACCCACCTCCTCCGCGCGAATCGCGCACTGCTCGTCGGAATCACGCCGTGCCTCACACGGCCGGCTCACTCCGGCTGCTCGGTGGAATCACCTCCTTCACGCGAATCCCCTCGCTGCTCGGTGGAACCACCTCCTCAATCGCCTCCTCCACGCGAATCCCCTCGCTGCTCAGTGGAACCACCTCCTCCGCGCGAATCGCGCACTGCTCGTCGGAATCACGCTGTGCCTCACATGGCCGGCTCACTCCGGCTGCTCGGTGGAATCACCTCCTCCGCGCGAATCGTGCACTGCACCCATCGCGTGCTAATACTCTGGGAGGCCCACGATTCCGATCGCTGCTCGGAATCACCTCCTCGCCGCGAAGCCGCACGTTGCTCCCTTTGCGGGCCCTACTCGGCGAGGCCGGCGATTCCTATCGCTGCTCGCCGGAATCACCTCCTCACGCACGAATCACGCGCTGCACCATCGCTGGATGGCATCCTCACGAGGCACGACGCGCCAGTCGTGCGCGCCGCATCTTCGCTGGATGGACCCCTTCTTCACACAAAGCGCATGCGATTCCCCTTGCTGGCACTACTCTGTGGCACCGTTGCTGCTGGTCGGAATCCCACCTACGCATGGCTTCTCAGCGAGGCCGGCGAACACCGCTGCCCGGACTCGCCTCAACGCGTGAGGCTCGTTTGGCTCCACTCGGGGACTCGCCGAGCATGGTCTTCCTAAACTTTCATCTTCTTCCGCTGTCATAACCTTAATAAACAATCTTAAAGGGTTCTAAGGGGTTCACGGCACTCGGGGAATTTGTGAAATGTGATTTGTGAAATGTGATTTGTGTTGGCGTGATGTATCGTATCATGCTAGATACCGTTGATAACTACCGCACTGCTGCCGCTATTCCACGCTTCAACCCCGGACAAACCCTGCCCGAAAGCCATCGAACAAGACGCTACTTCAGGCCTCTCGTGCGTCTCGTGCGTGCGTCTCGTCTCAGCGTGCCACGCTGGCTCGACAGGCCGAGGACGACTTTCGGTTTCACCAACGAACCGCACGTGCCCGAACCAATTGATGACGTCACCGACTAATCACGCGTTTGCTCTACGGCGTCATTAACGTAATTGCGTGCTTCACGCGATCTCATCGGGGATTCGTTTACATTTCCATGTACCTTGGTAAACTACGTACCAAATGTCCTTTACGTAAACGACGTAAACTACGTAACGCGGCGCTACCTCAAGGTCGCGCGCCCGCGCCGTTTAGGGAGTACACGGTGACCTCGTGAAATGGTGACTGAGCGTCGCGCCCGACTCCCTTGTCTCCTGCGCAAGTAACGGGGGCACCGTACTGCCTGCTCGCCCTTGACTCTGGGCTTGTTGTTTATCGGACAGAGCTCTTGGCTCGTATCCACGCACATTTCGAGACTGCGAGACACCTCGTCTGATTCCATTTTCCCTCTGCCCCAGACTGACTGTGACTCAGACTGACCCAGACTGTGAAGGTCGTCTGACTTCGGTATGCAGCGCGCGGCTGCAACCTCGGTGGGGGGGGGGGGGGGTGGGATCCCAGGAGGTTGGGCAATCCATCCGCGATCCGGATGCCGCGATCCGGATGCCGTCCGGTATAACGACTCCCACCTCGCCCCTTGTGGGGACCCAGGATGTCTTTGTGTCTTTGAGTCTTTGTGTCTTTGAGTGAGTCTTTGAGTCCATGGATGGTCGATCCGAGCCATTCAATGAGGCGTTGAATGGATGGATTGGTCGGACATCCGTGGATGGTCAATCCATCCGGGACATCTAGCATGGATGGACAGTCCATCCGGGGCGATGGCTGTCTTTGGGTCTCTGAGTCTTTGCGTCTGTGGATGGTCGATCCATCCGCGGTCCGGCTGGATCCGTGCCATGCAATGAAGGCGTTGAATGGATGGATCGGTCGGACATCCGTGGATGGCCAATCCATCCGGGACATCTAGCATGACAATCATCTCGACATCTAGACAATCCATCCGGGACAACGCTGAGACAAACAAGGTTTTGTCCAGCCGGGACTCTCTCTCGGTTTGTGAATGGGACAATTCAATTCGCTTTGAATGGGACAATCCTTCCATCCGGGGCATCCTCTCGGTAGCCGGTATAGCTGATCTTCTCCGATCCTCCGCGCGCTGTACAGCAGGACAGGATTGCCATATGCATCCCGGAGGTTCTGCGCGCTTCGCTGGAGAGGCGCGTTTCGGTCGTTTTTGTCGTCCATCCGGGACGTTCTCTCGGCGGCCGGTAAAGCCGGTCTTCTCCGATCCTCCGAGCGCTGTACTGCAGGACGGGATTGCCGTATGCATCGCGGAGGTTCTGCACGCTCCGCTGGGGAGGCGCGTTCCGGTCGTTTTGTGCGTCGTCGTAATCAGCCATGCCGGTCGTCCAGGCAGCCTTCAGAGGCCGCTCGTGTCTCGTGCGAAGGATCGCTGCCAACGGTAGATTCACGTGCCGAAACAAGAGTTTGTAATGCGTATGAGCTGCCGTCAGAGGACGCTCGAGTCTCGTGATTCAACAGGGCCGCACAACAGGGGAGGCGCGTTCCGGTCTTTTGTGCGTCGTCGTAATCAGCCATGCCGGTCGTCCAGGCAGCCTTCAGAGGCCGCTCGTGTCTCGTGCGAAGGATCACTGCCAACGGTAGATTCACGTGCCGAAACAAGAGTTTGTAATGCGTATGAGCTGCCGTCAGAGGACGCTCGAGTCTCGTGATTCAACAGGGCCGCTGCCGGTGTCGAGTAACTCTCGTTATGGCTCTCATCGATTCTCTCCCTCGGCAATTCCATGACATGGACCTAACATGGATCGATCATGTACCCTTGGGAGCCTAGGCAGGTACAGACTGCAATGGACTTACTGTAATGGCCTCCTGTCATGTAACCTTACTTACGGTTACAGCTTACTGTAAAGAGGCTTACTGATTTACACATGTGTTGCATTGCGACGAATGGACATTCGCTCTTCGCCAAGGTACAACGTATCCTATCTAGCTACTGTGCCGACGACCCCGCTGTAAGACTAGACTATTGTGACCCACGTGACCGTCCCTCCCTTCGCCTGATACACCCCCGCCTGAAGCAGTGAAGGCACTGAGGTGCCCCTCCGACACCTGCCTCCAGCGGCTACTCCGAAGCAGGGGGGACTCCGGGCTTGGGGATGTCGTACCCGGTAGTTTCCGACCCTGTGTTGGCAGGGTAATTTCGCCACCCTGACCGCTATGGGAGGACCGACTTACTTTATAGGGAAATATGTCTTTAACACCCCAATAGTAAATGATGACTTCCCCAATCCATTAATGCTGACGCGCACTCGCTTCCTGCCGAGCGGCAGTATAGTTCTAACGGTGGGGAGAATGTGATGAAATTGTACCAAAGTTGAACCCAGGTTTGGTGCTCCCTTAAACCGCTGGGCGGTGTCTATAAGACCTCGGACGTCCGCGACTCGAGGCCACTCCTGCGACATCATTATACAATGCCATGTAGAATTGAATGGTACATACCCGCCTATATTCTAGGTTTGCTTGCATTGACTGATATATTCAATCTTTCTCATATGATGCCTAGATCCTGACATGTATGTTGCTTGATGTACTTTACAGAATGATGTACAGATCTGATTGAGATTAAACCATACATATGGAACACGTTGTAAATCTGGTTGATTTCCACAACAGTCATCTGTGACCACGCTGAAGATGAGCCAGCAGATCCTTGAAGCTTCGCCCTATGATCAACTTACCAGGATACGTTTATCTGGGGTGAATGATCTTATAGCTTCTGAGGGCAAATACCATGCTAACTGCTACAAACAATTCCTCCGCAATACATCCAGAAGAAAGGAAAACACACAAAAAACAGATCTTGCTATGCAATGGCTTATAGAAGAACTAGAGGGTGCAGCAAAACTAGCTCATGTTCTCGAATTATCTGAGGTGTGGAAAGCATATTGTCACTTGGCTCAAACAGCTGATATTGACGTTCCCCCATGTTTCACTAGTAGGAGGGCATCTTTCAAGGAAAAGCTTAAGCGCATGGCTCAGATAGTGGGTACACTTTACTATGCTTGCATGAATTCCCCCAGAAAATAAAAATGAGGTGCCTAGATACAAAACTAATTGTCAGATGTGAAGGCACACACCTTGGTGGACCTGTAGAAACCAGCAATACAAATGATTTTAATTATGATTTTTATAATATGAATATAAGTACGTCAAAAAATGGCCTTTATTGCAACAGAGAAAATGGGGGAGCCAAGGCTGATATTGTTTCCTTAAATTTCCATCCCAAATATGGCCTTATTTATTGAAAATAAGTGGGAAAACAAGGAGAAAAAGGAGGTCAATGTGATCGGAAAATAAAAAATCTGGACAAATAAAATTCTTCGCAATTTTCGTGTCAGCCCCGTCACGTGCGTATCACTCTCCTCATCCGAACGATAGATCGCCGTCTTCGGAAAATCATGCTTGTTTACCAAGTTTCCTGCTCGGTGAAAACAATAAGACCACACAAGCGCGCTTGCAAACTATCATTCTCCGGCAAGCTCAGCATTCGTCTGCGTGTCCGTGACTCCTCACTAGCGTGACGTGCGAATCCGAGTTTACAATTTCGACTCACGAGCTCGCCGTCGTCCGATCATTCTTCACTTTAACCAGTATTTGAATGTTTTCAGTTGAATAAAGACCTGCAAGTTAAGAAGTATGAATCTACTTTATTACCGAAAGGAAAGTTTTGTTAAAACTCTAAAGAAATTGCATGAATTTTTACGATATATTGTGCAGAAGTTCATGGCTTCTCTACGTTTAATTTTCCACATGCCTCTCTTGGTTGGCTCGTGCTGACGCATGTTACGCGCCATTGTGAAAATCAACATCGTCCCGATATTGTTCTCTACTGAGTTTCTCTCATGAAGTACTGCTTTTCATTTGGCGAGGAAAAATTATTTGTCTCCATGAATAAAAATGTGTGTTTAGGTAAATTTAAGCTATCATATTCGGCACGTCACGCTGACACCGAAGTTGTAATACCGCACATAACTTGGACACGCATCCTGCCATGTCCACGTTATGTGCCGAATGGCTTTCATTTCTATCGGTGAATCTCGAGTAAATGATCAGAATTTGTCCACATTTATTGATTTACGATCACTGTTCATCACAATTTTTTTTTTGGGATACTGAATCGAGGCTTGTGAAAGAGCTAACATTTATTTCACAAACAAATCAACCAGACAAACAAAATATATAAAAAGAGGGAGCGGAAGACAAGATGGGGAGAGAAGGGGAAGCACACAAACACAACATTTGAGAGCAGGGAGATGTGTGGGAGGGAGAGGGCTTGGGGGGAGGAGGCGTGGGAAGGGGGGGAGGGGGGGTGGGAGAAGTATAAAACACAAGGACACCAAGGACTTCCAGGACAGAAGTTGGTATTTCAGAAAAGTGTAGGATTTGGGGTGAAATTAGCGGGGGTAGAAACGATCAAGGTTTTGGATGAGGGAAGATAAGAGATGGTGGTGAAGAGCCGTTTTAAAGACCTGGAGGGTGGAGTGGGATTGAAGAGAGTGAGGGAGTTTGTTCCAGAGGCGGGAGAAAAGAGGAATGAAGGAGTGAAGGTGAGCAGAGAGTCTTGATTTTGGCAGTTTAACCATAAGAGGGTTGTAGGCAGATCTTGTGCGACCGGTAGGAATATTTGGGGGACAGAGCCCAGAGAGAGCTGGGGGGGGGGGGGTGGGGGGGGGCAAGGCCAGAGAGGAGTCGGTAGAAGACGGAAAGACCACCAACCTGCCTGCGGTGATTGAGTGAAAGGCCCCTGGAGTTAGCTTCATCGCGGGAGACAAACAGATAAAGAGCACAAAAGATATAAAATAGACATGTTAAGATGGTTAAATGCAACAAACTGCAACTTGGTAAAGTTGTTTGGTAGAGTTGTTTCAACACCATATGTGAGGATAAGGTGCTGTTATTAATATCTAGCTCATGGTGATGTTGAAATTGGTCATATTAGCCAAAGAATTTCAATTGGGTTAAAGTGTAACATTACATCATCAAGTTTGGTGTCCGAGTTATGTGCACGTCCTCGACATCTTTTCATGTTTCTGGAAATATATTGACTTTTTAGGGTCCATTAAAATACTTCCAAATGTGTGTGTATTCTCCTATGTCTTTCTAACAATTTTACACTCATTTTGCTGAACACTTTTTTTTCTTTTTTTTAATGCATATTGTGTGGTGTTGGCCCATGCTGGTGATATGCACATAACGGTGTCCAAATTTCATTTGCCCAAAATTTTGTGACTGAAGCAAATTTGCTGAAATATTTGTTGAGCATGATGCCCATTGTGATCAAGATTGAGCTTCATATTACATTTTAAAAAAACAACACACACACACTGGAAATAACCGATTAAAGTGGACACCGAGTTATGTGCATATCAATATAAGCCTGTATTGTGTGTTGTATGTCTTCGCTAATAATTTTTTAACCGAACATGCTGCAGGTCTGAAATTCTAGATTTAGATACTTAAATACACTTACATCAACATAATAGGTTGCATTTTATATTCCCTTGAACAACATATTTTGCCCTTAATGTAACAATGGGTGTACCCACTATCTGAGCCATGCTCTTAAACTATATAGAAGCCACTTCTATGAGTTCATAGTTATGCATAACCAAGCCGTTGAAGACAGACAAACATTGCTG
The DNA here is from genome assembly GCF_964187855.1 of Myxine glutinosa. Classification (NCBI taxonomy): domain Eukaryota; kingdom Metazoa; phylum Chordata; class Myxini; order Myxiniformes; family Myxinidae; genus Myxine; species Myxine glutinosa. The sequence goes on along the minus strand of NC_136269.1, from coordinate 15,579,062 downwards.
GTGCCAACAAAATACGGACATGTCCCAATTTCAAAGTTGGTAGCTGAAGATGAGGATGCCCATACCATGCCTGCTTATCAGTCAGTGGATGACTCGTTCCTGGAAATTGTGGAATAAATATTCTTATTGACAATATTGCTAGAATATATCTAAAGGTGATCTTGTGTAAAGTGGAATATGTTTTACTTTACAAATGAGCCAAGAGCATGGGACTAGAGCAAATATAATTAAAGACAGCATGTGTGCAGGTCAAAATAGACTGTTCAGATGGAGTCAGAACAGAAGTGTGCTATTGATAGAAATAGCTTTTGTCATCTTTGACAAACCCAAGCGCTGGGCAAATTCTCCCTCAAACAGGTCATCGGAAATTGACCTCTTGAACAAAAAGAATGTAGTGCTTTTAGTTTCCCAACATAGAAAGCTAACCAAAAGAGCCAAATAAGGCTCTTGGATGAGAAGCAAGAGACGCTTGCAAGCTCTCATGTCCCAAGGGGTATTGACCCCAGGGTTGACCCGGCATGCTGGTGACATCAAAGGAGTTTGTTCCTATATAACCAAGAGAAAGTTGCAACTGAGTGTGTGCAACTGGGAGACCGACTGGGAGACCGACTGGGAAGGAACTGCAACTGGAAGACCTACAGCACGAACTGCAACTGTAAGACCTACAGCACGAGCTGCAACTGGAAGACCTACAGCACGAGCTTCAACTGGAAGACCGGCAGAACGTCATTAATATCCAAGTAGTACGTTAATACAGCAAAACTCTCAAAAGTCAATAAAACACTATTTTGTTAAACGAGTTTCTTGGAAGTTTGTGTAGTCATTTAGTAGAACCAAGAAATTAGTCTACAAATTGGTGGTCCGTTGGGGATCAACTGCACAGACCAGGTAAGCTTTTTGTTTGTTATCTGTGTAGTATGATGTTAATCTGCGATAATTGTCCAGTGTTTGAGTTTTGTGTATTTTTGTTATGTGGAAGATGAGAAAAACCACAAGGCATACCTCTTCGTGGGTGGACCATTGGTCCTCCCCGGAGTCTTTAAGGTGTGCAAGAAACCCTGGAACATGTTTCAGAAATCATGACAATTTTTTAAAAATAAAATAAAATAAAATAATTTTTTAATTTTAGTTTCTTTTTTCTCTTAAAAAATAAGTTTTTATTTTTTTCTTTCCTTTTTTTTGTCTTTTTCTCTAGTTTGGGTTCTTTTTGGGTATAATATACGAGTTCAAAGAGCCACTAACGGACCCCCTGGGGCCTTAGAGAAAGGGTGCTGCATTCGTCTTGTCATGACAACTGAAATATGGATTTGTATATTTGTTGTTCATTTCATGAACGTCATGAATTCATGAAATCGAACGTCAATTTTGTAAATATCTTTAAAATGATTTCCGGTTTAATAGTCTGCATTAAATATCTGCTCGTTTTCGTGATTAAACGACTTATAAGTGTGACGATTTTCCCGTTGAAAAAAATGGTTGAGATCACGCTTCGTTGGACATTGATAAACAAGCAGATTGCAGAATGGACACTATTTGATTGATCATAGTAGCGGTTTTTGTAAAAAGCGATTTTTTACAGCGTCTGTACAGTAAGCCAGATCGGGGTAAAATCGACTGGCTCGATTTTACGACATAACAATTCCATTGTGGCACAAATAGGGGTTCTTGTACCTTCATTTATGCACATTTATGTGTGTGATTGGCCAAATAGGCTCTTACGAACACAAGAAACTGTACTGTAATCTTATGATGTTCTGATGGGGATTTGATTTGATGAAGTGCACCATCAATTCATTTTTCCCATGTAAGACAGTAATGTAATTTTTAATTTATAATGTAATGTAATGTTTGTAATGTAATGTAATTTTTTTTTTTACATATGGGATCAGACGCATTTTTTCTCTCAATACGATCTCTTTCATCCTCTCCCGCCCCACCCCCCCCCCCCCCAACCTTCCCCCGCCCTCTCCCTCCTTCCATTTCCTGCCCCCCTCCATCCTAACCTCCTCACCTTCACCCCATCCAACCATTAACCAACCCCCTCCCTGTTCCCCCCTTTTTCTTCCCTTCTGCATCCCTTTCCCCTTCCTTTTTTCTCTCCAAACTTACTTTTTACCTGTATATTTACATCCTGATTATAAAAAAATATTTTTTAGGATTTTTGTTTTATGACGGCGGCCATCTTGGATGACAGCTAGACATCATTCAATCACGATGAAAATTGATAAGAGTCAATCCCAGGCCACTGGGATACGGAATCCCTAAAAATTAGAATCCTGGGATGTACATTTTAAAATTTCATATTTTCACAACTTTAAAATAAAATAAAAATCAGTAAAAAAAAAATTTCTCCATCTTCTCTTTTTAGTTTTCCTTCCTTTTTAACACCCACCCGTGATGTGTGGTGCGGTGTCGCCTTCCCCATTCTAAAAACAACCCCCTTCTTCGTTTCCCCTACCCCTTCTTTTAGCCCTCCCTCCCTCTGTCCCTCTGCCCCCTCGTTCCACTGTGCCTTCCAGCCATTCCTTCCATTTGTGACTGTGTCTTTGTCTGTGTGTTTTCGTGATTCGTGTCTCTGTGCCCATTTTCACCTGTACTCATCCTCCTGATCCGACTCTTCCCGATCTGATCTGACTCCGGATTGGGACAACATACATTTTTTAGGGTTTATTGGATAAATAAATGAAATGTACTCATCAGAACGTGATGTTACCTGTTGCGTGTACCTGGAGACAGCAGCCTGAAATATCCTGAGAAGTGTGCATCTATCTATAATTCCAGTAATCTCTGTGTGTCTGTGTGTCTGTGTGTCTGTGACCGCTGTTTCTCGACAACCACGGGTCCGATATACTTGAAACTTGCCAGGTATATTGCTGGGGACCCGAGGATGTGCCTTTTCAAGGTTTCATATTAATCGGACAAGTAGTTACCGAGCTATGGCGATTTAGCCGTTCGCCGTTCACTTTGGCGCTAGCGAATGGACCAAACCATTTCATGGAAATAGAGGGGGGGGTTCTGTGGTCGTTACTGGCTTTGCGAATGGACCAAACCATTTCATGTAAATAGAGGGGGGGGATATAATTTTAGATATATATATAGTACGGGCATGCCCTAGGAAGTACGGGCATGTACGGGCATATATATATAGAAGTACGGGCATATATATATAGTACGGGCATGCCCTAGTTCATATAATTGGAGCTCCCAGATTATTTTTTTTAAACAAAAAAATTTTTGGTAGAGATCTTATGTGAAGGAATACTTGCTTGGTAGACAACAGGTACTGCTATTTAGGCCAAACAAATTTGGGAGACAATTGTAATTACATATGTAAGTTACAGATGAGTATTGGGGAGGTCAAAGGGAATTTATTGCTATAAGATACTATGCCATTTGGCAAGGCAATTAACTGGAGGGAAAAAAACAAAATTGTACCTGTTTTGATGAAACAAAACTTAGATTTGTTTATACATGAATGCATTTACATGTACATAAATTTGTCCATCATCATCCTCCCCACCAAGTCATGTCATATTACTGATTGTATGAGGCACGTTGCGCTGTGTTTTTGTTTTCTTTCTCTCGGGATCCCATAGGATTGTTGATCCCATATCCTATGTTGATCCCATGTTGATTTAGCATATCACCTCATTATGTGGTCTTGCTGTTTTTTGTGTGTGTGGGTATGTGTTCTTTATCCTCACCTCTCTTTCTCCCCCCCTCCCCTCAAATCATGGCCCCATACTGCTAAATTAATTTGTGCCATGATACGACACAGTTCAAATGGTTAAAATGTTACTTTATGAGTGTGAGGCCTTGCACAGAAGTTCGAGAGGGAGACAGTATTTCCCACATACTCTCTGACAGCCTTGTAAGGGAATCATGAGTGCGGCCAATGATACACAGCTATTTTTAGGTTAACTGAACAATGAGTGTCGTATTTCGCATAGTATTAATACCCCTAAGGGAGCCCCACCCTACCCCCCCCCCCCCACCCCCCCAGCCTCATTCCTCTTGTTTGCTTTCTCCTCTTTCATTGCATCCTGCCCCTCTTCACACTTCCTTGGCTCATTTTTTTCCCTCACTTTTACCTGTTTTCCCCTTTCATAGTTCTCATTGTTTTCTCTCATTGTTGATGAGATTCATCATTGTCATCATGATTGTCATCATTGATGATCAGTGTTCATGTTCATTCTCAAATTTTGTTGAAATGAATGATTATGGTATGACTATGATTATGGCAATGGTTTTACAATCATGACGATTGTTATGATTGTCGGGCATGTGATCATTAGGTTTTCGGTGTAAATTGATTGCATGGGCTTCAAGGATAGCTTTACAGCCCTGCAGGATTAATGCTGTATTACAAGTCACGAAGTTTGTTGGAGGGTTGAAATTTCAGTAGGATTGGATTGCATTGGTAAATATTATGAATTAATTGCCATTCATTGGTACGGTATTTCAGGAATCTTACAACATTTTAATTGTCAAGAACTTTGAGTATCATTCAAAGTGAGACATGTTGTTTTTTTCTCTCTCTATTTCCCAATGAACTGGTTTTATATCTGTCTGATCAATTTTGGCTGATTGTCTCACAAATGCAGGGTTGAGTTGCCTTCAGTGGTTGTTAAACTTGAATTTGTGATATAATGACCAGACAAGATTGAAAGATATGTCAGATTTGATCCAGAGGCAGAACGGTGATTTGTCAATTGACGGAAGGTATGGCTCAGAGGTGACGACCATGATCAAATATCTCCGCCAGCGGACGGAACTGTTTTGGCAACATTGGGAAAAGGCTTAGGTATAGAGTTATCAGACTGATAAATGTGAATTTTGATATCATTTATGATATTTTATTATATATTATTATTAGAATTTTATTGATGAATATTGATAAATTGATTGGAATTGCATAATTGAATTGATTCTGATCTGATTGATCTGATTGATTCTGATCTGATTGATTTAATCTGATCTGATTAAATTTAAATTTAATTTAATCAAGTCAATTGATGGATGAATAAAAAAAAGTGCAGTCTCAAGAAAGGAGCTTTTTTTGTGAAACATCAATGTGAAGACAACCTTGGGAAACGAGCAAGGTGGTGAGTCTATAGTTGTATCGTTATATTATATGTGGTTATTTTTGTTTGATCCCCCCTCAACAGGACTTACTGATCCACACTCATCTGCAACACCGATCAGTGAGATTGGGGTGTGGAAAAGCCACAGGACAGTGAGACTCTCTGGAAATCACCTGAAGTCATCGATTGAAAAGGTGGAGATACTTCGATCCGGTGGAGATCCTGGGAGACCACAAAGTGGAGCTTATAGGAATAAGCGAGAAAACAACGTATTCAACGCTACTCTGAATAAGGTGGAACAAACTTCAGAGATTTTGCAGTGCACACAGTTGATAGTGGGTATAGGTGTAGTCCGTTGTGTAGTCCCAGTAGTTATTTGATACATTGAGTGAGTATACAGTGTTACTCACACGCAGGCAAGATGGGAAGTGGACTCTGCAAGGATAAACAAGGTCAATTAGACTTGAGTCAAAGAGGTGCTTGTATCAGCTCCATGTATCAGAAATATGGTGCAGAATCACTTAAAGATGTGGAATCCTGGCATGAATGGACAAAAGGACGAAAAAGGGAATTCCCACCGGATGGCACTTTTGACAGGAACATATTGGAAACACTCGGAGAAGAATTGAAAGCCAGGAGGAGACAGAAGTTCGAAGTAGACTGGCTAGCATTCCATTATTGGGATGTTGAATCCAGGAAAAGGGCACAGCAAGGACGTATATTGGACCTAGAACTTAAAATAAAAACGATGCAGGATACATTGGAGGAGATAAATGCACAACTGCCCTCCAAAATAGGCATAAAAGTGACAGTTGTCCCATCTGATTCCCATTTGTCTCCCCAAACAGGACGGTACAGAGAATTTTTTCGTGTTTCAGGAGATAACCAGAGATTGCAGTGGCAACTCAGGGATCTGGAGATGCAGCCCAGCGATACAAGTGAACAGGTGGACAAACCAGCCAATGACAGAAATCGATGTTTTAATTGTGGAAATATTGGCCACTGGAAACGACGTTGTCCATATTCAAATAGGAAGACTAGTTCATAGGACGAACCAAGATCAAGGGTACCAGTGCTTACCGGTACCTTAGATAACGATTAGGCCTTCATTGCTGCAGATCCCAAATGACGAATGGCCTCAACAGATTAAATCATCAGGCCAACATGAATAACTGTTGATGCTTCTTGTGTCTGAAAAATTTTCGGAGCAAGAATGAATTTTACTTTTTGCTTATTAGCAAATTAATAATTAATTGATCAAATGCCAAAATTGGATTTTTTTGGAACCTGAATTAAAAGATCCAGAATTAGAGTTCATTCTGGAAGCCTCATATTTGCCAATTATAAATGTGGTTTTAGGGAGTATTTTGGGCAAAACAATTTTTTACAACAATAATTTACCACAGTGTGGAACATTGCTTTGCAATTTTTTGGACACAGTGACAAGCGTCACATGATCAGGTGGGAATTTTGGACTATTGTTTTGCATGCTGATAGGTCAGTGGTCGACTGACATGTAAATAGATGTATTGTCAAAATTTGGATAAATTATTGTGGGAACAAAAGGGTAATTTCAATGTGACATTATAGGGGTTTTCTAAAAATAAACTTTTTGTCTATTTGTGTATTAGCATTTCTAACATTAAAGGATAAATTTTACGAAATTGAAATAAAATTAACACCCATCTTGATCTGTTAATAATGGTTCCAACGCAAACAAATATACGTAATGCTTGGGTTTGTGTATGTTTGTGTGTCAATGTTTGTGTTTTTGTTTTGTGTCAATCTTACAAGATTGTTGAAATTGACAATATACTTGTCTGGAAATAGATAGTTTCATGTGGATGGGATCGAATGTCCAGAGAATTCGCAAAATAAAATAGAAATATAATTTGATTATGAACATTATCTCTTTTGTCAAGGAAGATGGAATATAAAGATTTGATGTGCTGGGTTATGAGCAGCCATTAATTAATAGTAAAATTGTGAGTAATCTTGGGATTCCATTTTTGATAGAATTTATATAAACTAATAAAAAAGCTATTTATGGATATGAGTTTCATAAAAATTAAAAAAAATGAGGGAGTACAAAATTAGCCAAATTTGGAAGAGGTCTTACATTGACTTCCCAGAGTACTCTGCTCATGGATTTTTGACATATATAAACTTGACCTTTATCAACATATAAATTGTGCTGTATGTATGGATGCATATTAGGCATAGATGATATGGAAAATAGTAAAAACAATCTTGCTGAATTGAACTATTGTGAGTTTTTAAAACGAGATGCATTGTGCATCTTAAAACCAAGGGGCAGACGTGAACGTGCTGTTACGTTATTTAACCTTAGAACGCGATGTTACGTGTACCTGCCACATATTTGTTAATCTGGCACACCTACCTATATTGGCATACTGGTGTCAGTAGTATTCACTAGTTGCATGAAATGGATGAGCAACAGTTAAGGGGGCATAAAACCACTTATTTGGATATTTTCTACAAAAGTAGGGGTTTCAATAAGTGGTAGCTGTACACATGGGATTTATCAAATTCAGTTATGGAGTTTAAACAAAGTTACTGATAAACAGAAGGGAAATGGATAGTAAATAAATTCTTCAATGCTGGGTAAATTAAATGAGATATTACAAAGACTTATAAGAGCTATTGTTCTTCCTTATAGCAGTGAAAAAAGAAAAAATTAGATCCAACATAATGAATCTATAAATGAATGTGATAGGGATAATATCCTCAATTTGTGTTAATTATTTGATTGTGGGTAAAGGAATTATTTTATCGTAATGGATTGTTAACAGCAGCCTGCAATGTCCTGAGAGTGTGCATCCATGTAATTAGAAATCCCAGATTTGTTTTTACAAACAACATTTTGGTAGAGGTCTTATGTGGACGAGCACTTGTTTGGTAGATAAAAAGGTACTGCATGTTGGCAGCCACTTTTGCGGCCATTTAGGCCAAATAAATTGAGAGGAAATTGTAGTTAAATAAGTAATTTACACATGGCTATTTGTAAAAGGGAAGTTGTTGCGATGGGAAACATTTCTGAAGGTTTATTAAAGTGTTATAATATGACATGTGTCAAGGCAAACTATTGGATGGGAAAATTAGATCTGGTTATAGAATGAATTTATTGACCCCTTGAGGTTAACTCTTCAAATCATTGTTGCACTGGCATTTTGAGTTCACATTGAACATAGTTGGGTTGAGCTTTGGTTAAAACCTTTGGTTGTGGTATTTTGGAACGAATTGACAGACCATAGGAAGTTGATAAGAATAGCAACAAATATGGACCCCAGGAGATAGGGGGATCAGGATAAGGCAAATAATCAGATTTATGTTACATATTAAGGGATTTTTCTTTAGTCACATTTTAAGAAGTTTGTTAGTTGGTATATAATGTTGAATGTCATTGACATATAATTATGTTATGGGTATGGACATATACAAGGGGTAGCTCACATGTTTTACAATGGCAACATGAATACTGAGATTCAAAGATTGAATCAAGTGATGTTGCAAATGAATACAGTAGATTTCTCTAGTTTGTTAAAGTAAGGGCATAACAAAATGTTGTGAATTGTGTCCGTTGTACAAGATCGATGAACTCATATCACCACAAGTTACACTGTTAAAGAAAAACAAAAAGTGGGGAGGACTGTGCTAAAAATACTGTTGTGGATATGAGAATGGGTTGTTTTTTTTTATTGTCGTGGTAAAAGGTTGTTGGAAATATCACCCCTCCTCCCTCCGTTTGTGGTTGTATAAAGGTCAAAAGGGCGTTCCTGTAGTTAGTTCCATAAAGCATACATGGAGGACACTATAATATCCCTGTTCAGTAGTTTATTTCCTTATTCTGTGTATTAGGTTAAGGCTTTGTCTTCCATTAAAATGACACTCCATTGCACCAAGAGAAATAGATAGATTCCCTTCATTCTTCATTCCCATTCCCAAAAACCTCCATTTCCCCTTTCGTCATTGCCAGGCCTCGATTGCCAATTACATCCCCTCCAATAACCACCATTAAACATGTGCTCAGCTCGGGGAAGAATGGCGTGCCCGCCCGTCGTCATCAAGGGCGGAGTCAGAGGGCCTGTGCCCACCAATCAGGGCCGAAGCGAGCCCACCGAGGGGCGTGTCCTGAAGGCCGGCGGCTTAATCGCCGGCGGCGCTATAAAAAGCACACGCGCAGCAAGAAGCAAGTTAGTTGGTTGGTTGTGGTTGAAGAGAGTCGGTGGTGAGGAGTTGGGTGGTTGTTGAGTTGGGTCGTCAGTGGTCAGTGGTGAGGAGTTGTTGGAGAGTGAGATCGTCCAGGGAAGCAAAAGCCTGCTATTCGTCGCCTTGCTCGCCAAAGTTGGACTGAGCAGTAGTTAACAGCAAGAAGCCTGTTGTAGTCCTGGAAAAGCATGCGACGTCCACAGCAGCAGCAGCGGCGGCCACAGCAGCAGCAGCGGCGGCCACAGCAGCTTCAGATACAGCAGCGTGGGGCCTGGACGGCAGTTTGGAGCAGGGCCGCGAAGGAACGGCGGCTGCTAAACGCGCCGATCGTGCTGATCGTGCTGCAGGACCCCTTGGACCTTCCTCTCCCTCCAGCCATCCACCTCCTGCCTTTCCATCCTTTTGTGTACGTGAGTTTGTTCTGTTTGTTTTGTCCCTGGGGATTTAATTAAGCTTGTATAAGGAATCTGCACTGTGTCTCTAAAATCTTCTGTATATTATTCTATTATCTTTCCTTCTCCTTGGTTTTTTTGAGCCTGTATATAGTAGGAATAAATTTAGAAGTATTTTCAACCTTTTTTTCGTCTTCTTCTTCTTCTTCTTCTTCACATCCGTGTCGCTTTTGTCTTTTCCATATTGAATATCTGTGGCGCGATCCGGCCAACGTTCGGGAATCGGGTTAGTCGGGGTAACTGTACGGCCGCGGTGCCATCCGCTCGGCCAAGCAACATCTTGTCCGCGGTCCGTAACAATACATTATGCATAGTTTGCTTGTTTGCAAGATTTGTTGGGAATTAAATATTCCTGTTTGTGATTTCAATCATATATACTCATTATTAATGCATTTATTTTCTTTGAGTTGTGTTACAATACATGCATGAGTTTAATTTTTGAATTATATGAACCTGAAAGCAATTGTGGATGCTATTCTTAGTTTAGTAGTATTAAACACATACCTGATTTGAATTATTCGTGTGAAGCTGTTGGAAGATATACATGATTAGTTAAAAAATATAGGGATTTCATGTTATGATGTACCCCATCTGATTCAATCTGTGTGGAGAGCAGATATAAATGTGGCTGAGTAAAGGGAAGACCAGATCACATCCCAAATGGAGTGATAACGACATCTGGGAAGAAGTTTGAGAAAGGAAAATTTGTGAAAAATGAAGTTAATCCTGGCATACACCCTCCTTCTCAAAGAATGATGAAGAAATAGTCCTTTGTAAGATGGATGTTTACCTTCACCAAGGGAAAATTATGTGACCATTTGTCTGGGTCACACTGCAACATATGAAAAAGGGCGATCACTTACTTTTGTTCAAATACCTCGAACATTCATCACATCAGCAATTGCAGGACGACGACATTTTACCTGCAACTTCTACGGGATGCGGTGACGTGTGTTATTACTTCACCAACTTCCGGGGAGCCAGCATGGAGCTGCAAGCAAACGACTGTGCCTTTTTCTCCAGAACAGCTGTGCACGATTCTGCTGGGTGCTCCTGGTATGGACCATGGACAACTTGAGTACCATGGTCCCAACATCATCATTGCGGATGCATCCGGCATCCCTGCTCCACATCTTGCTGGCAAATCAACATCGCATCAACACTTGCTCCATGCTCACGATGAGTGAGGAGGCAAGTCGACTACAACTGGATGGAGGCCTTGTTCAAATCTACTATGGCTCACAGCAAGAGTGGCAAGGATGCTGCATGGAGAGCAGGGTCAGTCTATGTCTCTGCCCAGCTATCACAACAGCAGAAAATCCTATGCGAATAGTGTAGGTGCTATGGAGACATCAGAAGGAAAATGGTTCATGCTTGAATTTCAAACACAAGTGATCAGCCCCGTTTTTCAAACAAAGAAAGTCAATATTTGATTGAAGGCAAACGTTTTGCCAAATGTTGCAGATGCTTTATTATTTTAATGATTGACTGAAATTATTGTGTCTCGGTAAAGGTGAAATGTTTTGTGATCTTTATGCAAATGAGTTGAATTGAATTATCAACATAGAAAGAGTCAATGAACAAGGAAATGTATTGTGATCAAAATTCTTCCAGAATGACGGTGTATGCCTTAGGAAATTGAATTACCAAATTGGTGGTTTGAATATTTAATATGGTAATGTTTAGATTAATGGTTAATATAAACATAAAATAAAAAAACCAGGGACTGTGGAATAAATATTCTTATTGACAATATTGCTAGAATATATCTAAAGGTGATCTTGTGTAAAGTGGAATATGTTTTACTTTACAAATGAGCCAAGAGCATGGGACTAGAGCAAATATAATTAAAGACAGCATGTGTGCAGGTCAAAATAGACTCTGTTCCATTTATGGAGTCAGAACAGAAGTGTGCTATTGATAGAAATACCTTTTGTCATCTTTGACAAACCCAAGCGCTGGGCAAATTCTCCCTCAAACAGGTCATAGGAAATTGACCTCTTGAACAAAAAGAACGTAGTGCTTTTAGTTTCCCAACATAGAAAGCTAACCAAAAGAGCCAAATAAGGCTCTTGGATGAGAAGCAAGAGACGCTTGCAAGCTCTCATGTCCCAAGGGGTATTGACCCCAGGGTTGACCCAGCATGCTGGTGACATCAAAGGAGTTTGTTCCTATATAACCAAGAGAAAGTTGCAACTGAGTGTGTGCAACTGGGAGACCGACTGGGAAGGAACTGCAACTGGAAGACCTACAGCACGAACTGCAACTGGAAGACCTACAGCACGAGCTGCAACTGGAAGACCTACAGCACGAGCTTCAACTGGAAGACCTACAGCACGAGCTTCAACAAAGACCGGCAGAACAACGTCATTAATATCCAAGTAGTACGTTAATACAGCAAAACTCTCAAAAGTCAATAAAACACTGTTTTGTTAAACGAGTTTCTTGGAAGTTTGTGTAGTCATTTAGTAGAACCAAGAAATTAGTCTACAAAATGGTACATGTTGCATTGAAGCTGCGATCTGAAATAATGTCCCAATCTTCCTATGAAGGCTTCAACATTAGTGAGGATGAAGCAATATCCTGTGTTCCTGATAATCTGTTTATGTTTCTTCGTTTGCTCTTTGGTGGACAGGGTCTTCTCGAGGTCGAATTTGCTGAAACTGAGGATGAAGTTGAAAATATCGAAGCTAAAACTGAAAAGAAAAAAAAAAGAGGAAATATCCCAGGGTGAATTAAAACTTCAAGGTCTAATTCTGAGCATAAGACAAGACTTGGTTTACAATGTCAGTGGTGGAAAACGCTGGACGTCCAAGCATGTAGGCTTAGCATGTACATTACACCAAGCCACAAGATCAAAGGAGCTGGTGCAGCTCTTTCACAATGCTGGTCACATCATTGGCTATGACAATGTTCTACAGGTTGACACAGCTCTGGCAGAACATACCCTGAAATCCATGAACATTATAACAGGAGCAGTGACACCTCCAAATTTTGTACCAAATCGGTTTGTGCATTTCACGTGACAACATAGATATCAATGACAGCAGTCTTGATGGGAAAGATAGCTTCCATGCCACCAAAATTGCAGCGTGGCAACGGGGTCCAGAATCGGACATGGGTTTCAATAATTTAGGGCCATTGAAAAACACTACTCTGGAAGTGCCTGCAGTGATGGAAGAACTATTGCCTGTTGAAGTTATAGAAGGTGTCGTGGAACCAAAATCAACCAGAGACAAAAAGGAATGGTACAATGAATCATCAACAAATAAAGCAGCAGTACGTCGGTCAGAAGCAACTGATGTGGCATTTTTTTATTACCCGTCAAGAGGACAATAAAATAGGCTGGACACATTTCAATCAGTAAATCAGTATGGTAGATCCAACCTTGACAACAGTTGGATACATGCCTATTGTCCAAGCACCAGCCCATGAATTGGACACATTGAATACTGTGGTCGAACGGTGCAGACATGTGGCTCGTTGTCTTGGTCAAGAGTATGTAGTGCTAACAGTGGACGAAGCTCTCTACTGTAAGCTGATGGAACTGAAATGGGCAAAGGATGAATACCAGACATTCTTCATCGTGCGGCTTGGAGGACTTCATACAGCAATGAATTTCCTCAAGGTTATAGGTAAGCACGTTCAGTCATCTGGATTGTTGGATTCATGGGTGGAAAGCAAACTCATTGGTCCGAGGGCTGCAGAACAAGTGATGGCAGGCAAGGCATATGCCAGGGGCATGAGAGTTCACAAAATCACCCTTCAGGTTCTCTGGAGGATCATCATGCCCAAGTTGCTGGATCAAATTGGCCATACCAACCCACAACTCAGGCAAGACATAACAGACAAAACTAGTGATGGAGACTTGGATTCTTTGATCTCGCTTCTCGAAACAGATGAGTTCAGGGATGCAATGACAGTGTACATAAACTCCATGGACAATGTAAACTGCCAGTTCTGGTGGAGTTACATGCAGATGGTGCATACACTTCTCTTGTTCACCCGTGCCCAACATGATGGAAATTGTGAAGTTCATTTGTATGCTTTCCAGTCTATGCTCCCACTATTCATGCGTTATGATCACACAAACTACGCACGATGGGGAACAATATATGTGAATGAAATGCACCAACTTCCACCAGAAGTGCTACATGAATTTCAAAATGGAAATTTTGTAGTGAAAAGATCAAAGCGTAGGTTTAACCAGGTTGATCCAGACCAAAGCCAAGAATGGCTAAATGGGACGGGGAAAAAGGGAGGTGGCATCATTGGTATCACCAAGACCACGACAGCCTTAAGCAGGTGGGCCCTGTCTTACAACCTTAGATCCCACATGTCATGTGAAACCAGAAAAATGTACCACCTGAACATGGACGAAGAGCCAATGCACAATGAATCCACAAAAGGAAGACAAAAACAGGACAGCCAAGATGAAGACCACCTGATGGCAGTATTGCTATCATTCAACATATTTGCGAATAAAGTCTCCAGTCTTGCAAAACATCGCAACAAAAGACCTGGCCACCCAAAAGATTGGAGATGATCTCCTGAATGTCAAAGAGAAAGGACAAACGCAACTCAACACATTTGTCGAGGATAGGCTTCTGCCATGTGAGAAACGGAAGGTCAAATTTCGTGACCCTTTGCACAAGAACAAGCCATGGACATTTTCATCCCTCTGATGCAGAAAGGCAATGCTCAAAATCAAGCAAAGACAAAGTATTAAAGGCAGACCGATCAATCCTGCAGCGGCTGATCATTGCCTATGAAGCAGGAAGGAAGGTCAATCTAGATGAAATTTTGTCCCATGAGCTGTTGCCAGTGCCGATTGCACTGGCAGAAATGAATGGTGACATTCGTACAGGATCCAAAGCCATTCTGTCTCAAGTTCTGACAGCAGAAACACCATGCCCACCGATGCTGGCACCAGATGAGCTCGGTGGCAATGCAACCATTATTTTTGATGGACAAGCCTTGGTGATTGCCATTGGGAAGCCACACGGACTTTCTACATTTGGAGATCTGGCTGATGTCTTCAAAAACACTGTCCTTCAGATAGGATATTTGTTTGACCGTATTGATGTTGCATTCGACAGATATTATAAGGTGTCCATTAAATCCGGGACGAGGAAGAGGCATGCCAAGGGCATCAGACCCATTCGAAGAGTCATTGACAGCCATGAGGTGCCCTTGCCAGCTGAATGGAGTAATTTCCTGGCCTTCGGGGAAAACAAGGCAGACCTGGCACGATTTCTTTCTGAACATATGGTAAGGCATGATCAGCATGACAAAACCATCGTTGTGGCTGGTGGATTCACTGATGGAGGGGGTTGAATCAAACAACCCGGATGTGGACACATCCCTGCTTGAAGCTCGGCATGAAGAGGCTGATACACGTATTTTACATTGTGTTAAAAACCAAGCTGACAGAATAGTGGTTCAAGCCAGGGATACCGACATTCTGGTTCTTCTTCTGGCTCACTTCCCTCGAATGTCTTGTACAAAACTCTGGCTCAAAGCGGGCACAGCTAAGAAAAGAAGACATATACCTATTCACACAATAGCAGAACAGATGTCGTTTGATCCGACTGTGCTGGAAACTATTCCAGCCTCCCATGCTTTGACTGGAAGTGATGTGACATCCTTCTTCTCAGGCCACAGCAAATCCACTGCATGGAAAGTCTTTACAGAGCATCACGGACGACTGCAAAATCTTGGAAATGGAGATCTTACAGAAGGAACTGCTAAAGATGCGGAGCTGTTTGTCTGCAAAATGTACAAGATGCAACACGTTGACACAGTTGACAAGGCTCGACCAGTACTCTTCATTAAGTCCCGCGCTCCAGTCACTTCCCCCAACAAGTGATGCACTATTCTTCCATGTGAAACGTTCACATTATCAGGCATTAGTGTGGAGACAAGCACATCTGAACTACCCAGATCTGCCTCCACCCGAGTCCATAGGTTGGAAACAGAGCGAGGACAAACTGGTGCCCATTTTGATGTCATTTCCACCTGTACCCCAGTCGTGTCTGGAACTGATTTCCTGTAGCTGCAACACTGGCTGTATGAATTTACGGTGCAAGTGCAGAAAGTCTCGTCTGTTGTGTACATCACAATGCAAATGCAAGGACAACAACAACTGTCACAATGTGTAGAACTGTATATGAATGACTGTGAGACACAATTGCAGAAAATTCGATCATTTTCATATGAGACACTGGAGGGAGATGCACATTCTATCAGATAACATCACATGTACATTGTATTATATATGGCTAAATTTATTTGAATACATATAAAGTAGCATTATGTACTGCTTCAATGCTTGTACCTTATCTAATTCACTGTTTGTCATCATATGAATGTGCCTACAAATATCCTCTCATGTCGCCTTCATATTTCCTACATTAGCAACATAACGATTAACAATGACAGCCATCTTGAAATTCAATATGGACACCATCAACCTATTAAGAAACTAATAACAGTATTTTGCATATTTGAGAATAATTTTGTACATAATGATGCTTTTGAAATGAGGAGAGTACTCAACTTTGTATTTAATTTAGAGAGGTATTAAAAAAATACAGTAAAATTGAATCTTAGGCAGCCATTTTGTTTTCGGCCATTTTTGAAGCTTTTGCCTTCATTTGAGAGGGTGACAGACAGCAAAAATGGACTCAGCACACCCAAATTATGATAAAAAAGTGGTCTGTCAACTTTTCCCCAAAAATGCTTCAAGGATTTTAAAGAAGCACATTTATCAGATTTCCGACCAGTCTACCACCCAAAATATCGTTGCGATCGGTTGAGCCGTTTTTGCGGTACCTTCAAACGGACAGACGGACATTTGGTGAATTATAGTAAGATGAAATAAATCATTCCAGTTGCCCACGAGGTTCACCATTAGGTGATGATGGGTAACCAGCTGTCGTAAACTGGAGGGCCTCATTCACACGCTGAAGGCCTGAATGGTCCAGGTGCGGGAACCCCTTAATCACCACCTTTTCAGTCTAAATCTTACCTTCCACAAGGAAACCATCCTCCATCCAATCCCTTCAAGCTTTCTTGAGACACTTCCCCTTCTCATTCCAGCAGGTGGAACAATTTGTTGGCCTGGTGACGTCATCAAATTCCCAGTCTTTAATCCAAGGCCTACATAACGTCCCGTACTAAGGCTTCTAGCCTGTGGTAAGGCCTATAGCACCAAGGAAGAGACAAGGAGTGGATGCAGAGAGGGCCAGTCTTGGTACCCTTTCAAGGCCGGAGTTTTTTTGTATACAGAGTGAAGACTCGTGGAAGAGATAAAACAAATAATGTATCGGGACGCAACTGAACAAAAGGAACAGTAGAGAGAGGAAGGTACCAACCGCAGGATAGAAGGACATAATAGAGGACGGGGAAACTTCGACAAACAATGGGCGTTAGAGAAGGGATGAGATGTAGGAGACACATGGTGTGGACAAGATGGATACATAAGCAAACTCTCAGGAAGGATAAAAACTGTAGATTTGGAAGGAGGGGGTTTAGGGTGGAGGTAACGAGATGAGAAGATGTCATGGTTTTGGATGGGGATGATCTGAGATCGTGGTGAACAGCTGTCGTGAAAACTTGAAGGGATTCATGGACGTGACTGGAATTCAACTGGAAAGACATGAAGGTCAGTTAGACGAAGGACATGGTCAGTTAGACGAAGGACATGGTCAGTTAGACGAAGGACATGGTCAGTTAGACGAAGGACATGGTCAGTTAGACGAAGGACATGGTCAGACAGACGAAGGACATGGTCAGTTAGACGAAGGACATGGTCAGTTAGACGAAGGACATGGTCAGTTAGACGAAGGACATGGTCAGTTAGACGAAGGACATGGTCAGTTAGACGAAGGACATGGTCAGTTAGACGAAGGACATGGTCAGTTAGACGAAGGACATGAAGGACATGAAGGCTAGGATGGACAAAGATACATGAACAGGAGAATAAAATATTATAAGTATGGCCGATGACCTGATAGTGTTCCACAGCTACCTTAAATAACTCAAAGGAAAGCAACCACGACATAGACATCGGCGAAGCATTGCAGGGAAAGGATGACCATGCTACTTGTTTATACATAATGTTGATCAGACAATCACAAACAAAACACCAAAAATAAACCAGAGCGACAGAGCAAAGTTACTTTGTCAGATTTGCCCAAAGAGCTGTGGCAGCTGCGGCGGATTTCAGTTCGTCCATATGCAGCCCAGTGTCACTGCAGACAATATTCATAAACGTCAGGTTCGTCCATGTGCGGCCCAGTGTCGCTGCAGACAATATTAGACATCAACGTCACGTTTCATCCGTATGCAGCCCAGTGTCGCTGCAGACAATATTCATCAACATCAGGTTCGTCCAGGTGCAGCCCAGTGTCGCTGCAGACAATATTCATGAACGTCAGGTTCGTCCGTGTGCAGCCCAGTGTTGCTGCAGACAATATTAATCAATGTAAGGTTCGTCCGTATGCAGCCCATTGTCGCTGCAGACAATATTCACGCTTCTGCACGATTGCCCTCGGTTAATACCGGGAATCGCGGATGGCCAGAACGTGCTTTAACTCCGAGGCGACGATCAATGACGGGTTTGTCCAGAGCTGTAGATAGAGAGAGTTAGGCCAACTAAACAATCGTAGTCCAGGAGCCGTGGGGTTGAACCTGGTTTTGTCGGATAAAGTTTTTTTTCTCTGCTGTTTCTTGTAGCCTGGGGGTAGCTCAATAAGATTCAGGAGGGTGCCCGGTGAGATCCCTTGGGCAACTCAAGATATTAACCCCTTCATGCCCTATGCGCCCAAATCATGAAAAAATGGGAACTTCCCATAATTTCATGGTGAATACTCGCATCAAATTTGCTGTCTCTGATATTTATTCACACAGTACTTAATGTACAATCAAATATGATTCAAATTTGAAACAATTAATCCTTTTCTAGCTGTTCCAATTCGGTGAATTTCCACAATTCTGATTACACGCTTTAGAAATCGACATTTTGTAGACCAGCGTAAATGAAGAGAGAAATTTACAGAATAATGTCACAGTGACTATGAGGAATTTTTAACCCTTCTTAACCCTTATCTACCAACCCACAATAAACATGTATCAAATCACGTTTATGTACGACAGGGTGGCCCAAAACGTGTCCCTGTCCAAAATTTGAAACGAGCAAGGACAAGTTCTGAAACCTACTGACAGATTGTATTGTGCTGTTTCATGTCCTACATGGTAGAATTAGAAGCACTGGCATTCTGATAATGGCCTAGTTCAGGCTACTTGGGTCTTGAGCATCCTATCCTGAAACATGCACAAAACATTGTGCAAGCTATGCCTTTAACCTGACAACTGCATCTCTTGGAGTTACAAAGGGGTTCACTTTTGCAGCCGCATCTGATCATTTCCAAAATGTCGTCTGGGGCAAGTTTGGCATTTCCTGGTAGATTGGTTGGGCTCAGTGACCTGTTGATTGTGTCTTTCTTCCATCCAAATTCTTCTGGGTTCAGAGCTGGCGGAGGATTCACCATGAGGGTTCACCACAAAATTGCCTGAAAGTGGGCCCTCTTCACATTTTCAATAAATGCTTCTCTCGTTGGCGGAAGAAGTGGAGTTGGAAGTGGAAGTGGAGGAGTGGTTGTTCAGAGTTGTGATGGCAATGTACAAAAGAGCGTGCACAGCTGTGGGGACGAAGGACGGGAACGGTGGTGAGTTTGGGGTGGGGGTGGGAGTGCATCAGGGGTCGGCGCTAGGTCCACTACTATTTGTGGCTGTGGTGGAGGTGCTGGCTCGGACCGTAGGGGAGGGTTTGCCATGGGAGTTGTTGTGTGCAGATGATCTGGTGTTGATTGCGGAGAGTGTGGATGGACTGAGGGAAAGGATGAACAAGTGGAAGGGATGTATGGAGACAAAGGGTCTGAGGGTGAATATAAGAAAGACGAAGGTGATGGCAAGTGGTAAAGCATGTGGTGAGGAGGAAAGAACTGGGAAGTGGCCATGTGCTGTGTGCAGGAAGGGTGTCGGAGTGAACTCCATTCAATGTGCAACGTGCGCTGAGTGGGTTCATCAAAAATGTAGTGGTCTGAGAGGGTCATTAACCAGTGGGGCAGCTACATTCAAATGTAAGGTGTACACAGAGGGAGCTGCAGATGGAGGAAATGTTGAGTTGGATCCTGGAGACAGCGTGAAGCTGGAAGGTGTGAAAACATTTTGCTACCTCGGAGACATGCTGAATGGAGAAGGTGGATCAGACTCGGCAACAGTTGCGAGAGTGAGATGTGCATGGAAGAAGTTTCGGGAACTGAGTGGCGTGCTGATGAGGAGGGGAGTGTCGTTGAAGCTGAAGGGAAAGGTGTATGCTGCATGTGTGAGAAGTGTTATGATTTATGGGAGCGAGACATGGGTCATGAATGTAGAGCAGCAACGAAGACTGGAAAGGGTGGAAATGCGAATGGTTCGGTGTATGTGCGGCGTGTCGTTGAGAGAGAGGAAGACAAATGATGAATTGCGAAAGATGATGGGAATAGAGCCTGTGATTGATGCTGTGAAGAGGAACAGGTTGAGATGGTTTGGTCATGTGTTGAGGAAGGATGAAAGTGACTGGTTGAGAAGAGTGAGGGAAATGAATGTAGAAGGAAGTAGAGGACGGGGAAGACCCGAGAAAGACTTGGCTAAAGATGGTGTAAGAAGAAATGCGGGCAAGGGGGTTAACAAGGAGAGATGCAGAAAATAGGGCAAAATGGAGAAGATTGTCATGGGGACCGCAAGGCTAACCCCCGCTCTTGCAGGGAAAATGGCCTTAAAATGTTGTACACTGAATCTTGTGGTGAGGCAGTTGCCCTGAAACAACTTGCCTTTGCCTCTTGGAAGGCTAATCCAACTGAAGGAGTCAGTTGCTCAAGGTCAACTGCCATCTGCTTGGAAATCAGCCAACATCACCGCTTTGCACAAAAAAGGTGCAAAAACAGATCCTAGCAACTACAGACCAATCAGCCTTCTCCCAATTATCAGCAAAGTCATGGAATCCATCATTGCTTCGGATATGAAATCTTTCCTCTTCTCCAATGGCTTGATCTCTGATCATCAATTTGGTTTCAGACCAGGTCACTCTACTCTGGACATGCTGCTTCTGCTGTCTCAACAATGGATGGAGGTCCTCAATGCCAAACAGGAAATTAGAGCTGTCTCCCTCGACATATCACGTGCCTTCGACACGGTCTGGCACCCCGCTCTGCTCACCAAACTCTCCTCCTTTGGTATCCATGGAAATCTCCACGCATGGCTGGCGGACTTCCTCTCCAGTCGTCGTCAACGTGTGGCCCTGAATGGGTTTCTCTCATCTCCTCTTCCTGTTCAGGCTGGAGTTCCCCAAGGCAGTGTTCTGGGCCCCGTGCTTTTTCTGGTCTTCATCAATGATCTCTCTGACTCTCTCGAAAATCCTCTCTATCTCTTTGCTGATGACTCCACTCTCTGCCACTCCATTCCTCTTCCCTCAGATCGGCAGTCTGCTGCCTCCTCACTCTCTGAAGACCTGGACAAAATCACAGACTGGTCAAACAAGTGGAACATGTCTTTCAATCCTGACAAATCTCACACTCTTACTATGTCTCTCCGAAAAGATCGACTGGACAACCCTCCCATCTACTTTCTCAACAATCCTCTCCAAGAAGTTCTGTCGCTCAAGATTTTGGGTCTCACTATCTGCCATGATCTTTCTTGGGAAAACCACATTTCCAAGCTGGCCTCCAAAGCCAGTCGCCGACTGGGCATCCTCCGTCGTGCGAAGTCCTTCCTCGGCACACCTGAGCTCCTCACCACATGCAAGGCTTTCATCCGCAGCTCAATGGAATACTGTTCTCCCCTATGGGCCGGTGCTCCTGCCTCACACCTGTTCTTTCTGTCTTCTACCGATTCCTCTCCGGCCTTGCACCCCCAGCTCTCTCTGTGCTCTGTCCCCCAAATATTCCTACAGGTCGCACAAGATCTGCCAGCAACCCTCTGATGGTTAAACTGCCGAAATCTCGGCTCTCTGCTCACCTTCACTCTTTCATTCGTCTTTTCTCCCGCCTCTGGAACAAACTCCCTCACTCCCTTCAATCCCACTCCTCCCTCCAGGTCTTTAAAACAGCTGTTCACCACCATCTCTTATCTTCCCCCATCCAAAACCTTGATCTTTTTTACCCCCGCTAATTCACCCCAGATCCACCTTGTTTGAAATTCCAACTTCTTTCCTGGAAGTCCTGGCAGTGTCCATATGTTGTATACCTCTCCCACCACCCCCTTCCCATGCCCCCCACCCCAAAGCCCTCGCCCTCTCTCAGATCTCTCGATGTCTCCATGTCTCTCGGTCCCTGCTCTCAAATGTTGTGTTTGTGTCCTTCCCCCTCTCTCCCCATCTTGTCTACCACTCCCGATGTTATATGTTTTATGTGTCGGTTTGTCTTTCTGTGTGATTAATGTTCGCTCTTTCACGAGCCTCGATCTTGTATACAAAAAAACAAAACAAAACAAAAAAAAAAGGAAATCTCAGTTCCTTCCACCAAGCTCGGAACAAGTGTGTGTCTACCCTCAGGAGTGCCAGGAAGCACTATCTCTCCTCACTCAAGAATGAACTCTCAAACCTGTCTCCTTCCTCCAAATCCTGGTGGCGTCTGGTCAAATCCGTTTCTGGTGTTTGTTCCCCCTCCATCCCCTCCCTTACCTCAAATGGCCACACAGTTGACATCGCACGTGACAAAGCCGAATGCCTCAACTCTGTGTTTGCCTCAAAATCCTTAGTCCCAAACCCATCTCTCTCTGTTCCCACCTTTCCCAGTCGAACCAAACTGCTCCTGGACTCTGTGACCTTCTCTCCTGACAAGGTGGAGGAGTTTTTGTCAAACCTCGACTCTGATTCTGCAACTGGACCAGATGGCATCAGCCCACGGGTCCTAAAATCCTGCTCTGCCGCTCTATCTCACCCTCTCTCTGTTCTTTTCACCCTATCCTTTGCTCAAGGTCATCTGCCAGCATCCTGGAAATCAGCAAACATTACCACTTTACACAAAAAAGGTGCAAAAACAGATCCTTGCAACTACAGACCAATCAGCCTGCTCCCAATTATCAGCAAAGTCATGGAATCCATCATTGCTTCGGATATGAAATCTTTCCTCTTCTCCAATGGCTTGATCTCTGATCATCAATTTGGTTTCAGACCAGGTCACTCTACTCTGGACATGCTGCTTCTGCTGTCTCAACAATGGATGGAGGTCCTCAATGCCAAGCAGGAAATCAGAGCTGTCTCCCTTGACATATCACGTGCCTTCGATACGGTCTGGCACCCAGCTCTGCTCACCAAACTCTCCTCCTATGGTATCCATGGAAATCTCCATGCATGGCTTGCGGACTTCCTCTCTGGTCGTAGTCAACGTGTGGCCCTGAATGGATTTCTCTCATCTCCCCTTCCCGTTCAGGCTGGAGTTCCCCAAGGCAGTGTGCTGGGCCCTGTGCTTTTTCTGGTCTTTATCAATGATCTCTCCGACTCTCTGGAAAATCCTCTGTATCTCTTTGCTGATGACTCCACTCTCTGCCGCTCCATTCCTCTTCCCTCAGATCGGCAGTCTGCAGCCTCCTCACTCTCTGAAGACCTGGACAAAATCAGACTGGTCAAACATGTGGAACATGTCTTTCAATCCTGACAAATCTCACACTCTTACTATGTCTCTCCGAAAAGATCGACTGGACAACCCTCCCATCTACTTTCTCAACAATCCTCTCCAAGAAGTTCTGTCGCTCAAGCTTTTGGGTCTCACCATCTGCCATGATCTTTCTTGGGAAAACCACATTTCCAAGCTGGCCTCCAAAGCCAGTCGCCGACTGGGCATCCTCCGTCGTGCGAAGTCCTTCCTAGGCACACCTGAGCTCCTCACCACATACAAAGCTTTCATCCGCAGCTCAATGGAATACTGTTCTCCCCTATGGGCTGGTGCTCCTGCCTCACACCTGGCTCGGCTTCACGCTGTTGAATCCAAAGCTTTCAGAATCATTGGAATCTCCCGCGATGAAGCTATCTCTGAGGGCCTTTCACTCACTCACCGCAGGCAGGTAGGTGGTCTTTCTGTCTTCTACCGACTCCTCTCCGGCCTTGCTCCCCCAGCTCTCTCTGTGCTCTGTCCCCCAAATATTCCTACAGGTCGCACAAGATCTGCCAGCCACCCTTCCACATTGCCTATGGCCGATAAAATTCATATCCAGCTTTCGGGGCTTTGATTACAGAGCCTTTTCCATGCCAAAGTAACATGCTGCAGTGTCACATCCTGATATGGCATGGGCAGGTAAAAGGTTCTTTACAATTTATTGATGCTGAGCCAGTGTTGACTTGATGTCCACTATTGCCCTTTCCTTGCTTGGGGATTCCATGGCCAGTGGCACTTCCAGTCTTGCCAATTGGTAATGATGAAGTAGCAATACGAACACATCCGTGTCATCACAAACCACAGAGACTTGATGGGCTTCTCCAGCACACTCCAAGACTTGTTGGACAATGATGATATCAGCTTCTTCATGATGAGTCTCTAGATCAGCGTTTCTCAACCGTGACCGTGGGGCCACGAGAGGACGCCGAAAAACTGCGATTCAGAATGCAGAAGCTTGTAATGTACAATTAAGGTGACGAGTCTCCGGTCATAGTGTCAAAGTAAAAAGGGTAGATGAGTTTCTCTCCATCTCTTTCTGCTTCTTTACATCTCTACTTCCTTTCTTCTCCTTCCCTCCAGGGCACTTTTCTAAACCTAATTTTCAACCTTACTGTATTACCGTTACAAAAGTAATTAATTCGTATTTGCAATTTTTTTCTCAGATGTCGAAGGCTCGAAAATGGAATGACAGCTATGTCAAGTTTGGATTCACGAATGTCAGTCGAGATGGCGTGGACTGCGCGCAATGTCTGCACTGCTCGGTCGTGATGTCAAATGCGTCACTACGTCCTTCCAAACTTTCAAACCATCGCGACAAGATGCATCCCGGAAGGAAGGAAGATAATATCGACGCTCTGTCTGCGAAACGATCACGATATGACCGTGAAGCGACACTTCCCAAATTTGGATTCCGGCCAGAAGAAAAACCTGCTCTTCAATCCAGCTACGAAGTGGCATACCGAATTGCGAAGTGCAAGAAGCCGCACACTATTGCTGAGGACCTTATCAAGCCATGTACAGAGAAAATGGTGGAATTGATGATCGGACCAGAGGCGAAAAAGAAGATCCAGCAAGTTTCGCTCTCTAATGACACGATCCGACGACGGATTGATGACATGGCTGCTGATGTGTGCCGTCAAGTTTGCTCCGAAATCAAACAAAGCACGCTCCAGGCTAGCCTTCAATTAGACGAGTCTACCGACACCGCCCTGGAGAGCCAGTTGATCGCCTTCGCTCGCTACGAGAGAAAGGGAAAGATGAAGGAAGAGTTCTTGTTCTGCAATACCCTACCAACCACAACGACAGCGGCAGATATCAAAGCTATTGTGGACTCTTTTTTTGAAGCTAACGGACTCGGTTGGCAGAATTTCAAGCACATTTGTACTGATGGTGCCCCAGCGATGGTCGGCGTCAGAGGAGGGTTCGTCACGCTTGTGAAGAACGAATGGCCCCATGTGACGTCCTCCCACTGTTCGCTACACCGATACGCTCTTGCGTCAAAGACTCTTCCGCCTCGTTTGCTGGAAGTCATGGACGTCGCGGTCAAAGTGATCAACTTCATTCGTGCGAAGGCCAAAAATCATCAGCTCTTCCAACTCCTGGCCAACGAAATGGGAGCGGAACATGTTGGACTTCTGTTCTACACCAAAGTCCGTTGGCTATCGAGGGGGAAATGCCTCTCTCGGCTGTATGAACTCCGGGTTGAGGTGGAAATCTTCCTGCGAGACAACGAAAACAACCTCCATGTCCACTTCGACAATGAAGAGTTCGTCATGATGCTCGCCTACCTGGCCGATATATTCGGCCGACAACGAAATGAACCAGTCCTTGCAAGGCCGTGATGTGACAGTCAGTGACGTTCAAGACAAGCTTGCCGGACTGTCTGCTAGAATGGAAGTCTGGCAGGCACGAATCAAGGCCGGGTCCACTGCCTCGTTTCCTTTCTTGGACGAGCACCTGCAGACGCAGAGGATTGAGCTTCCCGTCGGCATCAAAGATTGCATCACTAGACATCTCGACAATCTCTCCGCTGAGTTCAAATCGTATTTCGACGATGCACCGTTGGATGTTCCGTGGCACAAAGACCCGTTCAACGCCAAAATTGAACCTACTGAAGACGAAGCAGAGGAGCTGGCAGAGTTGAAGGTTTCAAAAGCAATGAAGCTGGTCTTCAGTAACAAAGAAGACCTCTCCACCTTCTGGTTGTCTGTTCAGGATGCGTATCCACTACTCAGCAAGAAGGCATCCGTAATGCTCATTCAATTCGCCACAACATATCTTTGCGAATCTGGATTTTCTGACCTTGCGACCATTAAAACGAAGTCCAGAAACCGTCTTGACGTTGGGAACGATATTCGCCTTGCTGTGTCCAAGACGGAGCCGGACATAAGAGGCCTCGTCAGACAAGCCCAACAGCAAGTGTCTCATTGATTGTATTGCTTAGAAAAATGTTTACTTTGATTTATCTTTTAAGACTGAGTAAATAAATTTCATAAAACGAAATCTGCATCTTTTATTGAAGGGCAGGGGGCCACGAATGTTAAGCGACTCGGTAGGGGGGCCATGGGCCATCAAAGGTTGAGAAACGCTGGTCTAACCCCTCAAATTTAGCTTCTAGCCGCTCCCCCATTTCTCCCATTTTGCCCCCCAATCACTCACTATCAGCTATCTATCTATGACACTATCTATGACACTATCTATGACAGTGACGTTTGCATCACTGGCATTCCTCCTGGAGACTTCAACCTGGAGCAACCTCTTGAGAGTGGACTTGGCTTTACAAATCCGCATTCCATCCTTCGTGAACATTGTGGTTGGGACAGGTGCAAGCTCATAGGAAAGGGCATCCTTCACGTCAATATCGCGGTCAATCGATAACAATGCGATGACCCTTGAGTAGATGGCATTCAGATCATAGACTTTGGAGTCACCAACTTGGACAGATTTGCTTGTTGCTGCCATAGTCACCACTTTCTTGGGGATGGTATTGTAAAATCCCTCAGGCCAGGTCTTCTCAAAATCTTCCAACATTGCCTCTCCAATGTTCACGGCATTGTCTACATTGACAGATGGTGGAGCTAGCTTCCCACTGATAATGTTGACAGTACTCCCCCCTGGATGTGCCTTGGGATCCAATGGCTGAAGGCATGTGTCGAGTTTCTTTTGAAGTCCAGCCCTGTCCTTGGCGTGTGCTTCTATCCTTGCCTTGGCCTCCTCCTTGTGATACAGTTGAACTGTGGTGGTATTCGTCTCGTCCTCTTCCATTTTCCTCATATCTGACTCAAATTTGATGCATTTGATGTGAGTATTCACCATGAAATTATGGGAAGTTCCCATTTTTTCATGATTTGGGCACATAGGGCATGAAGGGGTTAATATCTTGAGTTGCCAAAGGGATCTCACTGGGGACCCTCCCAAATCTTAATGAGCTACCCCCAGGCTACAAGAAACAGCAAAGAAAAAAAACTTTATACGACAAAACCAGGTTCACCAAAATTCAGGCCTTTGGCTCCCGGACTATCGGCGCCATGCTGTTACCCAAGGTCATGTACACACGCGCGTGCGTTCAAGCGTGCATGGTACCTTACTGCTATTAGGGACAGGTGTATTTTTATGTTCCTGAGTTTCATACATTGTTTGGTCAGTTGCGAATGAGTGGAAGTTGGGATTGATGAGTGGAAGTTGGGATTGACGAGTGGAAGTTGGGATTGAAGAGTGGAAGTTGGGATTGAAGAGTGGAAGTTGGGATTGATGAGTGGAAGTTGGGATTGATGAGTGGAAGTTGGGATTGATGAGTGGAAGTTGGGAGTGATGAGTGGAAGTTGGGATTGATGAGTGGAAGTTGGGGTGGATGAGTGGAAGTTGGGGTGGATGAGTGGAAGTTGGGGTGGATGAGTGGAAGTTGGGGTGGATGAGTGGAAGTTGGGGTGGATGAGTGGAAGTTGGGGTGGATGAGTGGAAGTTGGGATGGATGAGTGGAAGTTGGGATGGATGAGGGGAAGTTGGGATGGATGAGGGGAAGTCGGGATGGATGAGGGGAAGTCGGGATGGATGAGTGGAAGTCGGGATGGATGAGTGGAAGTCGGGATGGATGAGTGGAAGTCGGGATGGATGAGTGGAAGTCGGGATGGATGAGTGGAAGTCGGGATGGATGAGTGGAAGTCGGGATGGATGAGTGGAAGTCGGGATGGATGAGTGGAAGTCGGGATGGATGAGTGGAAGTCGGGATGGATGAGTGGAAGTCGGGATGGATGAGTGGAAGTCGGGATGGATGAGTGGAAGTCGGGATGGATGAGTGGAAGTCCGGATGGATGAGTGGAAGTCGGGATGGATGAGTGGAAGTCGGGATGGATGAGTGGAAGTCGGGATGGATGAGTGGAAGTCGGGATGGATGAGTGGAAGTCGGGATGGATGAGTGGAAGTCGGGATGGATGAGTGGAAGTCGGGATGGATGAGTGGAAGTCGGGATGGATGAGTGGAAGTCGGGATGGATGAGTGGAAGTCGGGATGGATGAGTGGAAGTCGGGATGGATGAGTGGAAGTCGGGATGGATGAGTGGAAGTCGGGATGGATGAGTGGAAGTCGGGATGGATGAGTGGAAGTCGGGATGGATGAGTGGAAGTCGGGATGGATGAGTGGAAGTCGGGATGGATGAGTGGAAGTCGGGATGGATGAGTGGAAGTCGGGATGGATGAGTGGAAGTCGGGATGGATGAGTGGAAGTCGGGATGGATGAGTGGAAGTCGGGATGGATGAGTGGAATTCGGGATGGATGAGTGGAAGTCGGGATGGATGAGTGGAAGTCGGGATGGATGAGTGGAAGTCGGGATGGATGAGTGGAAGTCGGGATGGATGAGTGGAAGTCGGGATGGATGAGTGGGAGTCGGGATGGATGAGTGGGAGTCGGGATGGATGAGTGGGAGTCGGGATGGATGAGTGGAAGGATGGATGGATGAGTGGAAGGATGGATGGATGAGTGGAAGGATGGATGGATGAGTGGAAGGATGGATGGATGAGTGGAAGTTGGGATGGATGAGTGGAAGTTGGGATGGATGAGTGGAAGTTGGGATGGATGAGTGGAAGTTGGGATGGATGAGTGGAAGTTGGGATGGATGAGTGGAAGTTGGGATGGATGAGTGGAAGTTGGGATGGATGAGTGGAAGTTGGGATGGATGAGTGGAAGTTGGGATGGATGAGTGGAAGTTGGGATGGATGAGTGGAAGTTGGGATGGATGAGTGGAAGTTGGGATGGATGAGTGGAAGTTGGGATGGATGAGTGGAAGTTGGGATGGATGAGTGGAAGTTGGGATGGATGAGTGGAAGTTGGGATGGATGAGTGGAAGTTGGGATGGATGAGTGGAAGTTGGGATGGATGAGTGGAAGTTGGGATGGATGAGTGGAAGTTGGGATGGATGAGTGGAAGTTGGGATGGATGAGTGGAAGTTGGGATGGATGAGTGGAAGTTGGGATGGATGAGTGGAAGTTGGGATGGATGAGTGGAAGTTGGGATGGATGAGTGGAAGTTGGGATGGATGAGTGGAAGTTGGGATGGATGAGTGGAAGTTGGGATGGATGAGTGGAAGTTGGGATGGATGAGTGGAAGTTGGGATGGATGAGTGGAAGTTGGGATGGATGAGTGGAAGTTGGGATGGATGAGTGGAAGTTGGGATGGATGAGTGGAAGTTGGGATGGATGAGTGGAAGTTGGGATGGATGAGTGGAAGTTGGGATGGATGAGTGGAAGTTGGGATGGATGAGTGGAAGTTGGGATGGATGAGTGGAAGTTGGGATGGATGAGTGGAAGTTGGGATGGATGAGTGGAAGTTGGGATGGATGAGTGGAAGTTGGGATGGATGAGTGGAAGTTGGGATGGATGAGTGGAAGTTGGGATGGATGAGTGGAAGTTGGGATGGATGAGTGGAAGTTGGGATGGATGAGTGGAAGTTGGGATGGATGAGTGGAAGTTGGGATGGATGAGTGGAAGTTGGGATGGATGAGTGGAAGTTGGGATGGATGAGTGGAAGTTGGGATGGATGAGTGGAAGTTGGGATGGATGAGTGGAAGTTGGGATGGATGAGTGGAAGTTGGGATGGATGAGTGGAAGTTGGGATGGATGAGTGGAAGTTGGGATGGATGAGTGGAAGTTGGGATGGATGAGTGGAAGTTGGGATGGATGAGTGGAAGTTGGGATGGATGAGTGGAAGTTAGAATGGATGAGTGGAAGTTAGGATGGATGAGTGGAAGTTGGGATGGATGAGTGGAAGTTGGGATGGATGAGTGGAAGTTGGGATGGATGAGTGGAAGTTGGGATGGATGAGTGGAAGTTGGGATGGATGAGTGGAAGTTGGGATGGATGAGTGGAAGTTGGGATGGATGAGTGGAAGTTGGGATGGATGAGTGGAAGTTGGGATGGATGAGTGGAAGTTGGGATGGATGAGTGGAAGTTGGGATGGATGAGTGGAAGTTGGGATGGATGAGTGGAAGTTGGGATGGATGAGTGGAAGTTGGGATGGATGAGTGGAAGTTGGGATGGATGTGTGGAAGGAAGGATGGATGAGTGGAAGGAAGGATGTATGATGAGTGGAAGCTGGGATGGATGAGTGGAAGGAAGGATGGATGATGAGTGGAAGGAAGGATGGATGATGAGTGGAAGGAAGGATGGATGATGAGTGGAAGGAAGGATGGATGATGAGTGGAAGTTGGGATGGTTGAGTGGAGGGAAGGATGGATGAGTGGAAGCAAGGATGGATGAGTGGAAGCAAGGATGGATGAGTGGAAGCAAGGATGGATGAGTGGAAGTTGGGATGGTTGAGTGGAAGGATGGATAATGAGTGGGAGTTGGGATGGATGAGTGGAAGGGATGGATGAGTGGAAGGATGGATGGATGAGTGGAAGTTGGGATGGATGAGTGGAAGTTGGGATGGATGAGTGGAAGTTGGGATGGATGAGTGGAAGTTGGGATGGATGAGTGGAAGTTGGGATGGATGAGTGGAAGTTGGGATGGATGAGTGGAAGTCGGGATGGATGAGTGGAAGTCGGGATGGATGAGTGGAAGTCGGGATGGATGAGTGGAAGTCAGGATGGATGAGTGGAAGTCGGGATGGATGAGTGGAAGGAAGGATGTATGATGAGTGGAAGGAAGGATGTATGATGAGTGGAAGGAAGGATGTATGATGAGTGGAAGCTGGGATGGTTGAGTGGAAGGAAGGATGGATGAGTGGAAGCAAGGATGGATGAGTGGAAGCAAGGATGGATGAGTGGAAGCAAGGATGGATGAGTGGAAGCAAGGATGGATGAGTGGAAGCAAGGATGGATGAGTGGAAGTTGGGATGGATGAGTAGAAGTTGGGATGGATGAGTGGAAGTTGGGATGGATGAGTGGAAGTTGGGATGGATGAGTGGAAGTTGGGATGGATGAGTGGAAGTTGGGATGGATGAGTGGAAGTCGGGATGGATGAGTGGAAGTCGGGATGGATGAGTGGAAGTCGGGATGGATGAGTGGAAGTCGGGATGGATGAGTGGAAGTCGGGATGGATGAGTGGAAGTTGGGATGGATGAGTGGAAGGAAGGATGTATGATGAGTGGAAGGAAGGATGTATGATGAGTGGAAGCTGGGATGGTTGAGTGGAAGGAAGGATGGATGAGTGGAAGCAAGGATGGATGAGTGGAAGCAAGGATGGATGAGTGGAAGCAAGGATGGATGAGTGGAAGCAAGGATGGATGAGTGGAAGCAAGGATGGATGAGTGGAAGCAAGGATGGATGAGTGGAAGCAAGGATGGATGAGTGGAAGCAAGGATGGATGAGTGGAAGTTGGGATGGTTGAGTGGAAGGATGGATAATGAGTGGGAGTTGAGATGGATGAGTGTGAGTTGAGATGGATGAGTGGGAGTTGGGATGGATGAGTGGGAGTTGGGATGGATGAGTGGAAGGATGGATGGATGAGTGGAAGTTGGGATGGTTGAGTGGAAGGATGGATAATGAGTGGGAGGATGGATAATGAGTGGGAGTTGAGATGGATGAGTGGGAGTTGGGATGGATGAGTGGAAGAAGGGATGGATGAGTGGAAGAAGGGATGGATGAGTGGAAGGATGGATGGATGAGTGGAAAGATGGATGATGAGTGGAAGTCGGGATGGATGAGTGGAAGTCGGGAGCAATGAGTGGAAGTCGGGATGGATGAGTGGAAGTCGGGATGGATGAGTGGAAGTCGGGATGGATGAGTGGAAGTCGGGATGGATGAGTGGAAGTCGGGATGGATGAGTGGAAGTCGGGATGGATGAGTGGAAGTCGGGATGGATGAGTGGAAGTCGGGATGGATGAGTGGAAGTCGGGATGGATGAGTGGAAGTCGGGATGGATGAGTGGAAGTCGGGATGGATGAGTGGAAGTCGGGATGGATGAGTGGAAGTCGGGATGGATGAGTGGAAGTCGGGATGGATGAGTGGAAGTCGGGATGGATGAGTGGAAGTCGGGATGGATGAGTGGAAGTCGGGATGGATGAGTGGAAGTCGGGATGGATGAGTGGAAGTCGGGATGGATGAGTGGAAGTCGGGATGGATGAGTGGAAGTCGGGATGGATGAGTGGAAGTCGGGATGGATGAGTGGAAGTCGGGATGGATGAGTGGAAGTCGGGATGGATGAGTGGACGTCGGGATGGATGAGTGGAAGTCGGGATGGATGAGTGGAAGTCGGAATGGATGAGTGGAAGTCGGGATGGATGAGTGGAAGTCGGGATGGATGAGTGGAAGTCGGGATGGATGAGTGGAAGTCGGGATGGTTGAGTGGAAGGAAGGATGGATGAGTGGAAGCAAGGATGGATGAGTGGAAGCAAGGATGGATGAGTGGAAACAAGCATGGATGAGTGGAAGTCGGGATGGTTGAGTGGAAGGAAGGATGGATGAGTGGAAGCAAGGATGGATGAGTGGAAGCAAGCATGGATGAGTGGAAGTTGGGATGGTTGAGTGGAAGGATGGATAATGAGTGGGAGTTGGGATGGATGAGTGGGAGTTGGGATGGATGAGTGGAAGAAGGGATGGATGAGTGGAAGGATGGATGGATGAGTGGGAGTTGGGATGGATGAGTGGAAGTTGGGATGGATGAGTGGAAGTTGGGATGGATGAGTGGAAGTTGGGATGGATGAGTGGAAGTTGGGATGGATGAGTGGAAGTTGGGATGGATGAGTGGAAGTTGGGATGGATGAGTGGAAGTTGGGATGGATGAGTGGAAGTTGGGATGGATGAGTGGAAGTTGGGATGGATGAGTGGAAGTTGGGATGGATGAGTGGAAGTTGGGATGGATGAGTGGAAGTTGGGATGGATGAGTGGAAGTTGGGATGGATGAGTGGAAGTTGGGATGGATGAGTGGAAGTTGGGATGGATGAGTGGAAGTTGGGATGGATGAGTGGAAGTTGGGATGGATGAGTGGAAGTTGGGATGGATGAGTGGAAGTTGGGATGGATGAGTGGAAGTTGGGATGGATGAGTGGAAGTTGGGATGGATGAGTGGAAGTTGGGATGGATGAGTGGAAGTTGGGATGGATGAGTGGAAGTTGGGATGGATGAGTGGAAGTTGGGATGGATGAGTGGAAGTTGGGATGGATGAGTGGAAGTTGGGATGGATGAGTGGAAGTTGGGATGGATGAGTGGAAGTTGGGATGGATGAGTGGAAGTTGGGATGGATGAGTGGAAGTTGGGATGGATGAGTGGAAGTTGGGATGGATGAGTGGAAGTTGGGATGGATGAGTGGAAGTTGGGATGGATGAATGGAAGTTTGGATGGATGAGTGGAAGTTGGGATGGATGAGTGGAAGTTGGGATGGATGAGTGGAAGTTGGGATGGATGAGTGGAAGCTGGGATGGATGAGTGGAAGCTGGGATGGATGAGTGGAAGTTGGGATGGATGAGTGGAAGTTGGGATGGATGAGTGGAAGTTGGGATGGATGAGTGGAAGTTGGGATGGATGAGTGGAAGTTGGGATGGATGAGTGGAAGTTGGGATGGATGAGTGGAAGTTGGGATGGATGAGTGGAAGTTGGGATGGATGAGTGGAAGTTGGGATGGATGAGTGGAAGTTGGGATGGATGAGTGGAAGTTGGGATGGATGAGTGGAAGTTGGGATGGATGAGTGGAAGTTGGGATGGATGAGTGGAAGTTGGGATGGATGAATGGAAGTTGGGATGGATGAGTTGAAGTTGGGATGGATGAGTGGACGTTGGAATGGATGAGTGGAAGTTGGGATGGATGAGTGGAAGTTGGGATGGATGAGTGTAAGTTGGGATGGATGAGTGGAAGTTGGGATGGATGAGTGGAAGCTGGGATGGATGAGTGGAAGGAAGGATGGATGATGAGTGGAAGGAAGGATGGATGATGAGTGGAAGGAAGGATGGATGATGAGTGGAAGTTGGGATGGTTGAGTGGAAGGAAGGATGGATGAGTGGAAGCAAGGATGGATGAGTGGAAGCAAGGATGGATGAGTGGAAGCAAAGATGGATGAGTGGAAGCAAGGATGGATGAGTGGAAGCAAGGATGGATGAGTGGAAGCAAGGATGGATGAGTGGAAGCAGGGATGGTTAAGTGGAAGGATGGATGATGAGTGGGAGTTGGGATGGATGAGTGGAATTTGGGATGGATGAGTGGAAGTTGGGATGGATGAGTGGAAGTTAGGATGGATGAGTGGAAGTTGGGATGGATGAGTGGAAGTTGGGATGGATGAGTGGAAGAAGGGATGGATGAGTGGAAGGATGGATGATGAGTGGGAGTTGGGATGGATGAGTGGAATTTGGGATGGATGAGTGGAAGTTGGGATGGATGAGTGGAAGCTGGGATGGATGAGTGGAAGCTGGGATGGATGAGTGGAAGCTGGGATGGATGAGTGGAAGCTGGGATGGATGAGTGGAAGTTGGGATGGATGAGTGGAAGTTGGGATGGATGAGTGGAAGTTGGGATGGATGAGTGGAAGTTGGGATGGATGAGTGGAAGTTGGGATGGATGAGTGGAAGCAAGGATGGATGAGTGGAAGTTGGGATGGATGAGTGGCAGTTGGGATGGATGAGTGGAAGTTGGGATGGATGAGTGGAAGGGATGGATGAGTGGAAGGATGGATAATGAGTGGGAGTTGAGATGGATGAGTGTGAGTTGAGATGGATGAGTGGGAGTTGGGATGGATGAGTGGGAGTTGGGATGGATGAGTGGGAGTTGGGATGGATGAGTGGAAGGATGGATGGATGAGTGGAAGTTGGGATGGTTGAGTGGAAGGATGGATAATGAGTGGGAGGATGGATAATGAGTGGGAGTTGAGATGGATGAGTGGGAGTTGGGATGGATGAGTGGAAGTTGGGATGGATGAGTGGAAGTTGGGATGGATGAGTGGAAGTTGGGATGGATGAGTGGAAGTTGGGATGGATGAGTGGAAGTTGGGATGGATGAGTGGAAGTTGGGATGGATGAGTGGAAGTTGGGATGGATGAGTGGAAGTTGGGATGGATGAGTGGAAGTTGGGATGGATGAGTGGAAGTTGGGATGGATGAGTGGAAGTTGGGATGGATGAGTGGAAGTTGGGATGGATGAGTGGAAGTTGGGATGGATGAGTGGAAGTTGGGATGGATGAGTGGAAGTTGGGATGGATGAGTGGAAGTTGGGATGGATGAGTGGAAGTTGGGATGGATGAGTGGAAGTTGGGATGGATGAGTGGAAGTTGGGATGGATGAGTGGAAGTTGGGATGGATGAGTGGAAGTTGGGATGGATGAGTGGAAGTTGGGATGGATGAGTGGAAGTTGGGATGGATGAGTGGAAGTTGGGATGGATGAGTGGAAGTTGGGATGGATGAGTGGAAGTTGGGATGGATGAGTGGAAGTTGGGATGGATGAGTGGAAGTTGGGATGGATGAGTGGAAGTTGGGATGGATGAGTGGAAGTTGGGATGGATGAGTGGAAGTTGGGATGGATGAGTGGAAGTTGGGATGGATGAGTGGAAGTTGGGATGGATGAGTGGAAGTTGGGATGGATGAGTGGAAGTTGGGATGGATGAGTGGAAGTTGGGATGGATGAGTGGAAGTTGGGATGGATGAGTGGAAGTTGGGATGGATGAATGGAAGTTTGGATGGATGAGTGGAAGTTGGGATGGATGAGTGGAAGTTGGGATGGATGAGTGGAAGGAAGGATGGATGATGAGTGGAAGGAAGGATGGATGATGAGTGGAAGGAAGGATGGATGATGAGTGGAAGTTGGGATGGTTGAGTGGAAGGAAGGATGGATGAGTGGAAGCAAGGATGGATGAGTGGAAGCAAGGATGGATGAGTGGAAGCAAGGATGGATGAGTGGAAGCAAGGATGGATGAGTGGAAGCAAGGATGGATGAGTGGAAGCAGGGATGGTTCAGTGGAAGGATGGATAATGAGTGGGAGTTGGGATGGATGAGTGGAAGAAGGGATGGATGAGTGGAAGGATGGATGATGAGTGGGAGTTGGGATGGATGAGTGGAATTTGGGATGGATGAGTGGAAGTTGGGATGGATGAGTGGAAGTTAGGATGGATGAGTGGAAGTTGGGATGGATGAGTGGAAGTTGGGATGGATGAGTGGAAGTCGGGATGGATGAGTGGAAGTCGGGATGGATGAGTGGAAGTCGGGATGGATGAGTGGAAGTCGGGATGGATGAGTGGAAGTCGGGGTGGATGAGTGGAAGTCGGGATGGATGAGTGGAAGTCGGGATGGATGAGTGGAAGTCGGGATGGATGAGTGGAAGTCGGGATGGATGAGTGGAAGTCGGGATGGATGAGTGGAAGACGGGATGGATGAGTGGAAGTCGGGATGGATGAGTGGAAGTCGGGATGGATGAGTGGAAGTCGGGATGGATGAGTGGAAGTCGGGATGGATGAGTGGAAGTCGGGATGGATGAGTGGAAGTTGGGATGGATGAGTGGAAGTTGGGATGGATGAGTGGAAGTTGGGATGGATGAGTGGAAGTTGGGATGGATGAGTGGAAGTTGGGATGGATGAGTGGAAGTTGGGATGGATGAGTGGAAGTTGGGATGGATGAGTGGAAGTTGGGATGGATGTGTGGAAGGAAGGATGGATGAGTGGAAGGAAGGATGTATGATGAGTGGAAGCTGGGATGGATGAGTGGAAGGAAGGATGGATGATGAGTGGAAGGAAGGATGGATGATGAGTGGAAGGAAGGATGGATGATGAGTGGAAGGAAGGATGGATGATGAGTGGAAGTTGGGATGGTTGAGTGGAGGGAAGGATGGATGAGTGGAAGCAAGGATGGATGAGTGGAAGCAAGGATGGATGAGTGGAAGCAAGGATGGATGAGTGGAAGTTGGGATGGTTGAGTGGAAGGATGGATAATGAGTGGGAGTTGGGATGGATGAGTGGAAGGGATGGATGAGTGGAAGGATGGATGGATGAGTGGAAGGATGGATGATGAGTGGGAGTTGGGATGGATGAGTGGAAGTTGGGATGGATGAGAAGAAGTTGGGATGGATGAGTGGAAGTTGGGATGGATGAGTGGAAGTTGGGATGGATGAGTGGAAGTTGGGATGGATGAGTGGAAGTTGGGATGGATGAGTGGAAGTCGGGATGGATGAGTGGAAGTCGGGATGGATGAGTGGAAGTCGGGATGGATGAGTGGAAGTCGGGATGGATGAGTGGAAGTTGGGATGGATGAGTGGAAGGAAGGATGTATGATGAGTGGAAGGAAGGATGTATGATGAGTGGAAGCTGGGATGGTTGAGTGGAAGGAAGGATGGATGAGTGGAAGCAAGGATGGATGAGTGGAAGCAAGGATGGATGAGTGGAAGCAAGGATGGATGAGTGGAAGCAAGGATGGATGAGTGGAAGCAAGGATGGATGAGTGGAAGCAAGGATGGATGAGTGGAAGCAAGGATGGATGAGTGGAAGCAAGGATGGATGAGTGGAAGCAAGGATGGATGAGTGGAAGCAAGGATGGATGAGTGGAAGTTGGGATGGTTGAGTGGAAGGATGGATAATGAGTGGGAGTTGAGATGGATGAGTGGGAGTTGGGATGGATGAGTGGGAGTTGGGATGGATGAGTGGGAGTTGGGATGGATGAGTGGAAGGATGGATGGATGAGTGGAAGTTGGGATGGTTGAGTGGAAGGATGGATAATGAGTGGGAGGATGGATAATGAGTGGGAGTTGAGATGGATGAGTGGGAGTTGGGATGGATGAGTGGAAGAAGGGATGGATGAGTGGAAGAAGGGATGGATGAGTGGAAGGATGGATGGATGAGTGGAAAGATGGATGATGAGTGGAAGTCGGGATGGATGAGTGGAAGTCGGGAGCAATGAGGAAGTCGGGATGGA
This sequence comes from Myxine glutinosa, assembly GCF_964187855.1. Classification (NCBI taxonomy): domain Eukaryota; kingdom Metazoa; phylum Chordata; class Myxini; order Myxiniformes; family Myxinidae; genus Myxine; species Myxine glutinosa. The sequence continues at coordinate 15,540,788 of NC_136269.1, read as the reverse complement.
TGAGTGGAAGTCGGGATGGATGAGTGGAAGTCGGGATGGATGAGTGGAAGTCGGGATGGATGAGTGGAAGTCGGGATGGATGAGTGGAAGTCGGGATGGATGAGTGGAAGTCGGGATGGATGAGTGGAAGTCGGGATGGATGAGTGGAAGTCGGGATGGATGAGTGGAAGTCGGGATGGATGAGTGGAAGTCGGGATGGATGAGTGGAAGTCGGGATGGATGAGTGGAAGTCGGGATGGATGAGTGGAAGTCGGGATGGATGAGTGGAAGTCGGGATGGATGAGTGGAAGTCGGGATGGATGAGTGGAAGTCGGGATGGATGAGTGGAAGTCGGGATGGATGAGTGGAAGTCGGGATGGATGAGTGGAAGTCGGGATGGATGAGTAGAAGTCGGGATGGATGAGTGGAAGTCGGGATGGATGAGTGGAAGTCGGGATGGATGAGTGGAAGTCGGGATGGATGAGTGGAAGTCGGGATGGATGAGTGGAAGTCGGGATGGATGAGTGGAAGTCGGGATGGATGAGTGGAAGTCGGGATGGATGAGTGGAAGTCGGGATGGATGAGTGGAAGTCGGAATGGATGAGTGGAAGTCGGGATGGATGAGTGGAAGTCGGGATGGATGAGTGGAAGTCGGGATGGATGAGTGGAAGTCGGGATGGTTGAGTGGAAGGAAGGATGGATGAGTGGAAGCAAGGATGGATGAGTGGAAGCAAGGATGGATGAGTGGAAGCAAGCATGGATGAGTGGAAGTCGGGATGGTTGAGTGGAAGGAAGGATGGATGAGTGGAAGCAAGGATGGATGAGTGGAAGCAAGGATGGATGAGTGGAAGCAAGCATGGATGAGTGGAAGTTGGGATGGTTGAGTGGAAGGATGGATAATGAGTGGGAGTTGGGATGGATGAGTGGGAGTTGGGATGGATGAGTGGAAGTTGGGATGGATGAGTGGAAGTTGGGATGGATGAGTGGAAGTTGGGATGGATGAGTGGAAGTTGGGATGGATGAGTGGAAGTCGGGATGGATGAGTGGAAGTCGGGATGGATGAGTGGAAGTCGGGATGGATGAGTGGAAGTCGGGATGGATGAGTGGAAGTCGGGATGGATGAGTGGAAGTTGGGATGGATGAGTGGAAGGAAGGATGTATGATGAGTGGAAGGAAGGATGTATGATGAGTGGAAGCTGGGATGGTTGAGTGGAAGGAAGGATGGATGAGTGGAAGCAAGGATGGATGAGTGGAAGCAAGGATGGATGAGTGGAAGCAAGGATGGATGAGTGGAAGCAAGGCTGGATGAGTGGAAGCAAGGATGGATGAGTGGAAGCAAGGATGGATGAGTGGAAGCAGGGATGGATGAGTGGAAGTTGGGATGGTTGAGTGGAAGGATGGATAATGAGTGGGAGTTGAGATGGATGAGTGTGAGTTGAGATGGATGAGTGGGAGTTGGGATGGATGAGTGGGAGTTGGGATGGATGAGTGGGAGTTGGGATGGATGAGTGGAAGGATGGATGGATGAGTGGAAGTTGGGATGGATGAGTGGAAGAAGGGATGGATGAGTGGAAGGAGGGATACAGGAGTGGAAGGAGGGATACAGGAGTGGAAGGAAGGATGGAGGAGTGGAAGGAAGGATAGATAAGTGGAAGTTGGGATGGATGAGTGGAAGTTGGGATGGATGAGTGGAAGTTGGGATGGATGAGTGGAAGTTGGGATGGATGAGTGGAAGTTGGGATGGATGAGTGGAAGTTGGGATGGATGAGTGGAAGTTGGGATGGATGAGTGGAAGTTGGGATGGATGAGTGGGAGTTGGGATGGATGAGTGGAAGAAGGGATGGATGAGTGGAAGAAGGGATGGATGAGTGGAAGAAGGGATGGATGAGTGGAAGGATGGATGGATGAGTGGAAGGATGGATGATGAGTGGGAGTTGGGATGGATGAGTGGGAGTTGGGATGGATGAGTGGAAGAAGGGATGGATGAGTGGAAGAATGGATGGATGAGTGGAAGGATGGATGATGAGTGGGAGTTGGGATGGATGAGTGGAAGAAGGGATGGATGAGTGGAAGAAGGGATGGATGAGTGGAAGGATGGATGATGAGTGGGAGTTGGGATGGATGAGTGGAAGTTGGGATGGATGAGTGGAAGTTGGGATGGATGAGTGGAAGTTGGGATGGATGAGTGGAAGTTGGGATGGATGAGTGGAAGTTGGGATGGATGAGTGGAAGTTGGGATGGATGAGTAGAAGTTGGGATGGATGAGTGGAAGTTGGGATGGATGAGTGGAAGTTGGGATGGATGAGTGGAAGTTGGGATGGATGAGTGGAAGTTGGGATGGATGAGTGGAAGTTGGGATGGATGATTGGAAGTCGGGATGGATGAGTGGAAGTAGGGATGGATGAGTGGAAGAAGGGATGGATGAGTGGAAGTTGGGATGGTTGAGTGGAATTTGGGATGGTTGAGTGGAATTTGGGATGGTTGAGTGGAATTTGGATGGATGAGTGGAAGAAGGGATGGATGAGTGGAAGGAGGGATAGATGAGTAGAAGGAAGGATGGAGGAGTGGAAGGAAGGATGGAGGAGTGGAAGGAAGGATAGATAAGTGGAAGTTGGGATGGATGAGTGGAAGTTGAGATGGATGAGTGGAAGTTGGGATGGATGAGTGGAAGGATGGATGATGAGTGGGAGTTGGGATGGATGAGTGGAAGTCGGGATGGATGAGTGGAAGTCGGGATGGATGAGTGGAAGTCGGAATGGATGAGTGGAAGTCGGGATGGATGAGTGGAAGTCGGGATGGATGAGTGGAAGTCGGGATGGATGAGTGGAAGTCGGGATGGATGAGTGGAAGTCGGGATGGTTGAGTGGAAGGAAGGATGGATGAGTGGAAGCAAGGATGGATGAGTGGAAGCAAGGATGGATGAGTGGAAGCAAGCATGGATGAGTGGAAGTCGGGATGGTTGAGTGGAAGGAAGGATGGATGAGTGGAAGCAAGGATGGATGAGTGGAAGCAAGGATGGATGAGTGGAAGCAAGCATGGATGAGTGGAAGTTGGGATGGTTGAGTGGAAGGATGGATAATGAGTGGGAGTTGGGATGGATGAGTGGGAGTTGGGATGGATGAGTGGAAGTTGGGATGGATGAGTGGAAGTTGGGATGGATGAGTGGAAGTTGGGATGGATGAGTGGAAGTTGGGATGGATGAGTGGAAGTCGGGATGGATGAGTGGAAGTCGGGATGGATGAGTGGAAGTCGGGATGGATGAGTGGAAGTCGGGATGGATGAGTGGAAGTCGGGATGGATGAGTGGAAGTTGGGATGGATGAGTGGAAGGAAGGATGTATGATGAGTGGAAGGAAGGATGTATGATGAGTGGAAGCTGGGATGGTTGAGTGGAAGGAAGGATGGATGAGTGGAAGCAAGGATGGATGAGTGGAAGCAAGGATGGATGAGTGGAAGCAAGGATGGATGAGTGGAAGCAAGGCTGGATGAGTGGAAGCAAGGATGGATGAGTGGAAGCAAGGATGGATGAGTGGAAGCAAGGATGGATGAGTGGAAGCAGGGATGGATGAGTGGAAGTTGGGATGGTTGAGTGGAAGGATGGATAATGAGTGGGAGTTGAGATGGATGAGTGTGAGTTGAGATGGATGAGTGGGAGTTGGGATGGATGAGTGGGAGTTGGGATGGATGAGTGGGAGTTGGGATGGATGAGTGGAAGGATGGATGGATGAGTGGAAGTTGGGATGGATGAGTGGAAGAAGGGATGGATGAGTGGAAGGAGGGATACAGGAGTGGAAGGAGGGATACAGGAGTGGAAGGAAGGATGGAGGAGTGGAAGGAAGGATAGATAAGTGGAAGTTGGGATGGATGAGTGGAAGTTGGGATGGATGAGTGGAAGTTGGGATGGATGAGTGGAAGTTGGGATGGATGAGTGGAAGTTGGGATGGATGAGTGGAAGTTGGGATGGATGAGTGGAAGTTGGGATGGATGAGTGGAAGTTGGGATGGATGAGTGGGAGTTGGGATGGATGAGTGGAAGAAGGGATGGATGAGTGGAAGAAGGGATGGATGAGTGGAAGAAGGGATGGATGAGTGGAAGGATGGATGGATGAGTGGAAGGATGGATGATGAGTGGGAGTTGGGATGGATGAGTGGGAGTTGGGATGGATGAGTGGAAGAAGGGATGGATGAGTGGAAGAATGGATGGATGAGTGGAAGGATGGATGATGAGTGGGAGTTGGGATGGATGAGTGGAAGAAGGGATGGATGAGTGGAAGAAGGGATGGATGAGTGGAAGGATGGATGATGAGTGGGAGTTGGGATGGATGAGTGGAAGTTGGGATGGATGAGTGGAAGTTGGGATGGATGAGTGGAAGTTGGGATGGATGAGTGGAAGTTGGGATGGATGAGTGGAAGTTGGGATGGATGAGTGGAAGTTGGGATGGATGAGTAGAAGTTGGGATGGATGAGTGGAAGTTGGGATGGATGAGTGGAAGTTGGGATGGATGAGTGGAAGTTGGGATGGATGAGTGGAAGTTGGGATGGATGAGTGGAAGTTGGGATGGATGATTGGAAGTCGGGATGGATGAGTGGAAGTAGGGATGGATGAGTGGAAGAAGGGATGGATGAGTGGAAGTTGGGATGGTTGAGTGGAATTTGGGATGGTTGAGTGGAATTTGGGATGGTTGAGTGGAATTTGGATGGATGAGTGGAAGAAGGGATGGATGAGTGGAAGGAGGGATAGATGAGTAGAAGGAAGGATGGAGGAGTGGAAGGAAGGATGGAGGAGTGGAAGGAAGGATAGATAAGTGGAAGTTGGGATGGATGAGTGGAAGTTGAGATGGATGAGTGGAAGTTGGGATGGATGAGTGGAAGGATGGATGATGAGTGGGAGTTGGGATGGATGAGTGGAAGTTGGGATGGATGAGTGGAAGTTGGGATGGATGAGTGGAAGTTGGGATGGATGAGTAGAAGTTGGGATGGATGAGTGGAAGTTGGGATGGATGAGTGGAAGTTGGGATGGATGAGTGGAAGTTGGGATGGATGAGTAGAAGTTGGGATGGATGAGTGGAAGTTGGGATGGATGAGTGGAAGGATGGATGGATGAGTGGAAGGATGGATGATGAGTGGGAGTTGGGATGGATGAGTGGAAGAAGGGATGGATGAGTGGAAGAAGGGATGGATGAGTGGAAGGATGGATGGATGAGTGGAAGGATGGATGGATGAGTGGAAGGATGGATGGATGAGTGGAAGGATGGATGATGAGTGGGAGTTGGGATGGATGAGTGGGAGTTGGGATGGATGAGTGGAAGAAGGGATGGATGAGTGGAAGGATGGATGGATGAGTGGAAGGATGGATGATGAGTGGGACTTGGGATGGATGAGTGGAAGAAGGGATGGATGAGTGGAAGAAGGGATGGATGAGTGGAAGAAGGGATGGATGAGTGGAAGGATGGATGATGAGTGGAAGTTGGGATGGATGAGTAAAAGTTGGGATGGATGACTGGAAGGAAGGATGGAGGGCTGGAAGAGTGGAAGGAGGGATCAACATGCATGCAATGCGATGCGCGTTCTGCTAGTTACGGAGGTTGGGTAACAACATGGCGTCTGTGAATCACATGACAGCGCTTAACCAATCATAGGGCAGACCAGTTGAAACCGGGTTGACCTATCTCGATCTTCGGCTCTGGGTTTGACGATACAAGCACGGGTGTAAAAGAAGAAGAAGAAGAAGAAGAAGAAGAAGAAGCGGCGAGAGCTCTCACCTCACGGCCCACGCACGCCAGCGTCTTCAACCTGCAAGGTGGTTAAACTTACACGAACACAGGATTTTTAATAAAAAATAAAATAATAAAAAGGTTTATTTAAATTTTAAAACAACTATCGGGACAGGGAAACGCGATGATCAAAACTGGAACCTCGGTTGGGACGCCCCACACAGATTTCGGATACGAATGAATAATAAAATTAACGTGTCATTGTATTTGTGAATGCGCGTCTTATCTCAGTCTGGCAGTGTCGGAGATCGTCTGGCTCGATTGCGTCGTCTGACACAACTCCGGTCGGCGGGAAGAGGGGCCTCGATGCGCCTCCGTCCGCACACTTGACACTGCTCGGCCACCGAGTCACTCGCTCCCCTGGTCTCGCCCGCTCCAGTGGCAAGCCTTGCTCGCTTCGTGAACGCCAGGGAGGAGAATCGATGGCGCTCCAATGTTGCTCCAGCAGGTAATTCGCGGTTCGCAAAAGGAAGATCCAACCGGGACCGAAGCCAAAGCGGGAAAGGCAAAATGGCGGCAAGCCAGTTGTTTTGTTGCTCGTGATCTGACGTCAGTTCTCTTCCTCAGTTCTTCTGCAATCAGTGCCTCCCTTCCTTCTTCTTCTTCTTCTTCTTTTTTGAGGTTTAATGGCGCTTTCAGAGCCGCGAGGCTCTATATATGCCACGCATCCTAACATCCAAACAAACCAAACCAGGAGGTTAACATAAGAAAAACTAGACTCACACTGCTAACCCCGGCTCTTTGATGAACTTTAAAACTGATCTACAAAACCCAGGATGTTTCAGATCCAGCCAGAAAAAGGCTTCCGGCAGACCTGACCACGTGATCCCCATTCCACGGACAGAAAGCTGAAGACGAGATCCAGCATTATTATAACGCGGACAAAAAGAAAAACCATGGTCCAGATCTTCGGGAACCTTACACCGATCGCACCACCCCGAGGGATGGCACCCGATCCTGTGAAGATAAATATTGAGAAAACAATGTCCAATTCTAAGTCGAGATTGTAGTAAGTTCAGGAATCTCCTTTAATCAAGTCGTTTATTAAAGACGATGCCAAGCTCTCACAGAGCACACGGCCATCATGACCTGCCGCCATTAACCACTGAAGCCACGCCCCCAGACGTCACTACGCAGTACGTAGTACCAATCACAACATCTCCCTTTCATTGAAATTATTATGTTTGTACGCAACAAAACACTACTAAACTAAATCCAAAAAATAAACACAATCAGACACAACTTGAACCCCACATAGATGGGATATGGGGTTACTGTTATACCTCTTAACCAAAATGTAATGCGTAGGTCACATATAGGCGGATATTATGACGACTATCGGCGATCAAGATTTTTCGGCGACTACTGGCGACTACTGGCGATGTCGGGTGGTAATGTGACATGGTCAGGCGGCAGTATGCCGACTGCAGGCGGCCACATTGCGCCTGCATTGCGACGACGCCCCGAGTGGGATGGCGACTGTCGAAGGTCGACGACGACTGCATTGCGGATGCACGGCGGCAGCGTGGCGACAGTCTGGCGGCTAGATTACGACCGATGGCGGATCGCGGCGACTGTATTGGGGCCGGGTGGCGGTTTACTCCGACATCCGCAAGACTGCAATAAGACCGCCGGCGATTGGAGATGATTCACACAACTTTTTTAATCTTTATTTCTCTATTTTACATTTCACTTTATTCATTTCAATGATGTATGACATGAAGCATAAAGATGTTTGATGTACAACAAGAAAGTTAATAAAGATGTATCATTGTAATGTAATAATCAAACTTTTCTGCAGGGAGAGAGAATGGAAATAAAGTCCAACAAATTATTTCCACTGGTCCCAAGTCCCATAAATAAAGTTTCCAAAGGACCAAAGTCCCAAAAATAAAGTTCCCAAAAGTCCCAAGTCCAAACAATAAAGCCACATCCTTGTCGGCACCACATGACCTCACTCCACGGAGACCCTCACACCATCCTGTCTTGCCATGGAATCGTGGTATGTCGTAATGCAGTCGCCAGGCAGTCGTATCTCTGTCGCCAATGGCCGTAACTCTGCCGCCACTAGTCCTACTGCTGTCGTCGTCAGTCTCCCATAGCCGCAGGGGAGACGTGGCTGTTCTTCTGTAGTCGATATGCAGCCGCAACAGTGTCGGCCCGTAGTCGGGAAGATGCCGCAGGAAGGCCGTATGGCATTCACATCTCTGCCGTGCTAGCTGGTGGGGCGATTGCGGAAGACTATGAGCGACTGGGTTGCGGCCGCTTTACGCTCTTATTACGGATACTGACGACAGCATGGCGGTTCCATCACGACAGCATGGCGGATTTTTTTCCATTGTGACTGAGCGCGCCGTTTTTAAACATTTTAAAAACTTTTTGGCCCCTTTGCGACTCTTGCCGACTGCAGGCGACCTGGGAAGAATAACCACGACTACAGGCGACCGTCCATTACGGTTTCATTACGATTGTCGGCGGATGGTGGCGATTTTTTCAGTCGCCAGTAGTCACCGACAAATCCGCCTATGTGTGACCTAGGCATAATTACTGCTCAGTATGATTTGCTAAAACAGAGAAAACACAGAATCATTCCAATCAACGGATTGTCTCTGCACCAACATTACAAGGGCTGATTTCTGGTGGTCGTTATTCACCATCACGATATCTCAACGGTTTTTGAATCACACGGCCTGATCTGGTTGAGTACGGAGAGTTGTCCGGCCTTGTTGTCTCAGCACTCTCGTCATCCTTGGAGCTGGAGCAGCCATTAGTTTCCATTGCTGAAGCGTCATGGTTGAAATGTACGTGTCGAGCAGTTGGTAGACTTTGATGTGTTGGTTGGGTCGGTTCGTCCTTCCACTTGGCGCCACAATCGGGTGGATGAAGTTCACGCAAGTGTGCCCTGGTTCTTCGAAGATGCGTCCCGTTAGGCGTCTGTACTAGATACGAGTGGGGTTCATTACAGTGAGCCACAACTTTCCCGGGGTACCATTGGTGCGTGTCCTTGTTCAGAATCCGAACCCGATGTCCAATAGCCAATTCAGGTAATTGCGGCCCAGCCGTTCTGTTGTATTGCTTCGCCATCCGGTCTCCACGTTCCTTCTGTCGTTCCTGAATTTCCTGATGCCTTTGTTGTGCAGGAACCAACAGATGACTTGGTAGGTTGGTGCGTATGGGCTGGTTGAACAGCATTTCGCTTGGACTTGGGAGGTGGGAATCTACAGGTGTGCACCTCAGGTGTTGTAGTGCAATATCTATGTCACTCCCTGATCTAATACACTTTTTGATCATGTTTTTCACTGTTTGAACTTGTCTCTCAACCAATCCATTACTGCGTGGATACCTCGGCGATGTTGTCGTGTGTTTTACATTCCATTTGGTACACATATCACGGTATGGCTTACCCACATATTGAGGACCATTGTCCGATATGATCTCCAGAGGTGGGCCGAACATACTGAAACATTCAGATGTGGCCTTGGCTACTGCACTGCTCGTCGTGTATTCCATTCTCTTCACAACTGGGTACTTGGTGTAATAATCCGTCACCAAGAGGTAGGTCTGCCCGTGTAGCTCACACATATCACTGGCTACCTTTGTCCATGGTACCGCTGGTATCTCATGAGCTATCATAGCCTCACGCCTTTGTTCTGGTTGGTTCTCTTGACATGCCTTACATGTTCTGACAGCTCTCTCAATGTCCAGATATATATATTACTTGGCCAGTAAACACATTCGCGTGCTAGACGTTTTGTCTTTTCGATCCCCATGTGCGCCTCATGGAGCTGGTCGAGGATATCCTTCCGTAGCTGCTCTGGAATTAGTACCTGTCGACCTTTGAAGAGAACACCGTCACAAATACCAATTTCATCACGGTATGGCCAGTATGGACGTAGGTCCACAGGCAGCTCTGTAATCCTAGCAGGCCACCCTCGATGTACAACCTGCTGCAATGCTCGAGAGGTTCTATCAGCCTTTCCACACTCTCCGAGTTGGTCCTGTTTCCTTGAGCTGAAATCAATGAGGTCAAAGCAATGATGATCATCCACATCATCAAGCTCAATACCATCTACACGTGTGTCCAACTGCAGTTCCTGATTGTTCTCTGGGTTCGGTAGCCTCGACAGCGTGCCTGATAGCATCATCTCACGGCCGGCCTTATACTCCAGATCAAAATCATTGCCTTGGATTTTCACAAGAAGACGCTGAAGCCGTGGAGGGGCGCTTGTAAGTGGTTTGCTGATGATCATGACCAATGGTTTGTGGTCTGTGTATACCTTGAAGCGTTTCCCAAACACATAAGTATGGATCTTCTGTATGCCAGCAACAAGGGCCAGGGTTTCTCGTTCAATGTTTGAATATGCAGACTGAGTGGGTGTAAGAGTACGTGACGCAAAAGCAACAGGCTTGTCATGCTGCAAAAGGCATGCACCCAGTCCCTTCTGTGACGCATCTACTTCCAAAACTGTCTCCTTGTCATGATGATAGTATTGTTGTGGATATGAGAATGGTTTTTTTGTTGTTGTTGTTAGTGCGTAAATTGTTGTTAAGATATCGCCCTCCTTGCTCCAGTGTTGTATAAAGATCAAAGGACGTTCCCGTAGTTAGTTCCATAAAGCATACATAAAGGACACCATAATATCCCTGTTCAGTAGTTTATTTCCTTATTCTGTGTATTAGGTTAAGGCTTTGTCTTCCATTAATTGAAATACTCCATTGCACCAAGTGAAATAAGATAGATCCCCTTTCATTCCCATTCCCAAAAACCTCCATTTCCAACTGCGTCATTGCCAAGCCTCAATTGCCAGCTACATCCCCTCCAAGCCTCAATTACCAACTGCACTGGGCAGTTTGTCAGGTTTGCTACAGCTGTGGGTTGTTGATTTCGCCCCAAAACCGCCATGAAGCATGTGCTCAGCTCGGGGAAGAAGGGCGTGCCTGCCCGTCGTCATCAAGGGCGGAGCCAGAGGGTCGCGCGACCAACCAGGGCCGAGGTGAGCACACCGATGGGCGTGTCCTGAAGGCCGGCGGCTTGATCGCCTGAGGCGCTATAAAAGCGCGTGCGCAAGAGCCGAGTTTGGTTGGACAGAGAGACGTGCAGGTTGGACTAAGCAAGAAGGTGTGGTTGGACTAAGCAAGAGAGTTGAGTTGAAGAGAGTTGAGTTGAAGAGAGTTGAGTTGAGACCAGAGTTGAGTAAGGGATCCCTGAAAGAGCAGCTTCAGCCACAGCAGCAGCCACAGCAGCTTCGGGGCCTTGACGGCAGTTTTCGAACGGGGCCGCGAAGGAAAGGTGGCTGCTAAACGCGCCGATCGAGAAAGGGCGGCGGCTGCTAATCCCCGACCCGACCATGCTGCGGGTCCAGCTGAACCTTCCTCCCCCTCCAGCCATCCACCTCCTGTCATTCCTATCATCATTCCCCACGTGAGTCTGTCTTTTGTTTGTTCTGTCCTGGGTTTAATTAAGACTGTAGATAAGCTAGCGTTGCACTGTGTCTCTGAGTTCTTCTGTAAATTATTTTCTTATCTTTCCTTCTTCCTTGGTTTCTTTCAATCCTATACATAGTAATAAATCATATTTGTATTCCTTACCCTTTGTCTTTCTTCTTCTTCACATCCTTCGCTTTAGTCTTTTCCCCATTGAATATCTGTGGCGCGATTCGGCCAACGTTCGGGAATCGGGTTAGTCGGGGTAACTGTTAGGGCCGCGGTGCCATCCACTCGGTAAAACAACATCTTATCCGCGGTCCGTAACAATTGGTAGTCAGGAGTTGGGATTCGAACCTGGGACTAAATTTATTTAGCCCAAATTTTGGACACAATTGTACAATTGGCCATAACAATTGGTGTCGGGAGCGAGATCGGACCTGAAGCGCGCTTAACGCGCTCAAAATTACGAGCTGCCGAAATTTGTTTTGTTTAAAAAAAAAAAAAATACCCGAATTTTGAAATCGCGCCATGGCTAGTCAAGGCGATCGGATGCCGGTGGGGGAACTAGAAGAGGGGTAGGAGTAACCCAGGATCAGAGGGAGGAGAACAATGAGGAGGTGGTTGAGGAGGTGTCAGGCGCGCAAAATGGCGTCCTCGCGCACGTGGGTGTAGCGGCACCAAATTTAGCGGCGCCCGTGACCGTAGCAGCACCGGTGGATTCGAACCTTTTTTTGCTATAAATGGGAGCCCTTATGGACAAAATGGGTGAGCGAATAAGGGACGAAGTGAGGGCTGATAGTGAGCGATTGAGGGACGAAGCGAGGGCTGATAGTGAGCGATTGGGGGGCGAAATGGGGGAGCGGCTAGAAGCTAAATTTGAGGGGTTCGACAATAATTTTAAGAGGTTAGACAATAATTTTAAGGGGTTAGACAATAATTTTAAGGGGTTGGACAATAAATTTGAGGGGTTAGACAACGGGATAAAAGAGGTGAAGAATGGGTTAACGGGGGTGGAAAATAGAATGGCTGCCCAGGAGAATCAGATAGAGGGGGTGAAAATGGGTTAAGGGGGTTAGAACACACAATGGACGACAAATTGCGGGAAGTAGGGGAGCAATCCGCCCGGGAAATCAAACGGATGGGGAACCAGATAGAGGAGGTGAAAATCGGGTTAGAAGGTAAATTGGATGCTCAGAGGGATTAATTGGGACAGATGAGGGTGGCATCTACAAAAGAGATGGAGGAGATGAAGGAGGAAATACGACGAGGTGTAAGCGAGGAGGTCTCAGGGGTACGCGAGGAGGTCTCAGGGGTACGCGAGGAGGTAAAGCGAGGTGAGAAGCGTATGGAGAAAGAGGTGAGGAATAATACGGTTAGGTTACAAGGGGGAATAGAAGACCTGACGCAGGAGGTGGAACAGCTGACGGTGGGACAGACGGAGTTAGTGGAGCAGGTACAAAAGAACACTGCGATACTAGGAGGGTTAAAAGCGACACAGAAAGACATCTATATAATAATACCGTAAGGACTCGACTTTGTTATCCCTTTTACGCCGCACCCAGTGACCCGATGCCCACGGCACTAATGGATTTACCATCTACGAACCGCGCTCTTTGTTTATCACGAACAGCCACACTCGAAAAATCTGAATTAGTCGACTTTGGGGCCCAAAAGCATCCGATTAACGGCGGATACGACGCCATCTTACGACGCCATCGTATTGGCGTCTGCTGGGCGAAGGCGAAGCGAGCCGTCCGCTGATTGGACAGTTGAGTGGTGTGAATGTGGGTGGTGTGAACCAAATGGTCTTTTTATTCCCTTGAACATTTTAAATTAGGATATATAAGGAAACGTCTTTATCGTCATTTTAATAAAGTTAAATGGAGTGACGTTTTGGAAACGTTTTTTGAAGTTTGAAGTTTTTTCGAATCGAAGTGAAGTTTTTGAAGTTTTCATTTTGGAAACGTTAAATGGAGAAACAGTTTCACAGGAAGAGAATGCGATGCGATGAAGAAGAATCCATCGTTATTTTATTTTTTTGAACCACAAAAGATTGAAGCTCCACGAAGTCCAGAATGTGAAACTACGTGAATGTAATAAAATAAAAATATACATAAACGACACAGTTCTATGAAACAGTTTCACAGGAAGAGAATTCGAATCGATGTGATGAAGAAGAATCCATCTTTATTTTATTTTTTTGAACCACAAAAGATTGAAGCTCCACGAAGTCAAGAAAGTGAAACTACGTGAATGTAATAAAATAAAAATATACATAAACGACACAGTTCTATGGAATTTTAAATCGATTCATTTTCACATGAAGAAAATGAGGCGCAGATGAAGAAGTTCAAGAAGATGACTGCATCACCGGAATTCACCTCAGGTTTTTGGCGTATCTTTCAAGTTGTCGTGATTTTGTGAAAATCCTGAATATTCCTTTGGTTTTGTCGACACGTTTTGTTGAGAAGACGATCAACAAAACATTTTCCTTTTTGATTGACAGGTTACAAATACAAATGTGTTCTTGAATAGCCGAAATGTCGCGTTTTTTAATTCAAGTTGAATAGAATAGGTCTTGAGGCCTTTATTAATAATCTATATAATAATAGCGTAAGGACTCGACTTTGTTATCCCTTTTACGGCGTGACCCGATGCCCACGGCACGAATGGATTTACGATCTACGAACCGCGCTCTTTGTTTATCATGTACAGCCATACTCGAAAAATCTGAATTAGCCGACGTTGGGGCCCAAAAGCATCCGATTAACTGCCGATACGACGCCATATTACGACGCCATCTTACGACGCCATCTTACGCCACCATCTTACGCCGCCATCTTACGACGCCATCGTATTGGCGTCTGCTGGGCGAAGGCGAAGCGAGCCGTCCGCTGATTGGACAGTCGAGTGGTGTGAACATTGGTGGTGTGAACCAAATGGTCTTTTTATTCCCTTGAACATTTCAAAATTAGGATATATAAGGAAACGTCTTTATCGTCATTTTAATAAAGTTAAATGGAGTGACGTTGCGATACTCGGGGTGCGTTGCATAAATCCTCGTAACTCAGAGAGGTGTAGCAGGTGGCGAGACGTAAGGAAGCTTTTTTATTCCCTTGAACATTTGAAATTAGGATATATAAGGAAACGTCTTTATCGTCATTTTAATAAAGTTAAATGGAGTGACGTTGCGATACTCAGGGTGCGTTGCATAAATCCTCGTAACTCAGAGAGGTGTAGCAGGTGGCGAGACGTAAGGAAGCTTAAAGATAACGAGCTGAAAACAGACGAACGATATCCCTTCCGTGGATGTTCCACGGGTTTCACGTCTTTATCGTCATTTTAATAAAGTTAAATGGAGTGACGTTGCGATCAGTGAGTTGTATACGAAGAGATAAAAGGATGGCATTGACTTCGAGACGGTACGTGATAGTTAGCTGCGGCTGGCTGATGCCACGTTTTTTTTTGTTTGTTTTTTTGTTTTTTTGTTTTTTTTCTTCCCCCTAAGTGCCATGGATGCTGATGGACATAATAAAGGTATCGGCTGATCTCTCATCGTAATATTACCCGATGGAAATGAACTGTTTCTTTGTTTGTCATTTCCTGTGCAATAATGTCAAATTGATAAGTCAGACATCCTTTTCTATTGACAGCTGCTCTCCTTTTCGATGGCATCGTCTATTGATATGCATGTTCTTCTTTCATATAATTTTACACATTCACAATCAGTATTTCAATTCTTGCAGACATTGGAAAGGAAGTTGACTCACAGGCCAACTCTCTGGCTCAATCACAGGCCGACGCACAGGCGATGTAATTGTGAGTAGCATTTTTGCACAAGTGAAAATTGATCTTTCTTCCTAACTCTTACTCGGACAAGCAAATCCCCTATGCCATCCATAATGGTACACTCTATCCATACACCACATCCTCCCTTCCGTGGATGTTCCACGGGTTTCGGCTAGTTAAAAATGAATTAATAGCGACACAGAAGGAATGTCAGATGGTACGTGAGGGACTGACAACGAGGTTGGATGAGGTGACAGAAGTAATGGAGAAGAAGGACCAGGAGGTGAGGACGCACATAGAGACGGTCAAGGTAGCGTTAGAGGAAGAGATAGAGGAGACGCACCGGGAAATAAAAGAGGTGAAGCAAAAGTTAGAGAAGGTGGAAGAGGGGGTGATTGAAATTAAGAAGAGACGGAGGGAAACTAAAAAAGAAATACAGGAGGAGGTGATGGAATATGTACAAGGTCTGTGTTCAAATCATGATGATGTGCTCACTAACCAAATAAAGAGTTTGCAGGTGGTGAAGGAGGTGCGACGACGAGGTACCGAGGTGAGTGGCGATATACGTGGAAATGTATATGATATGAGGGGAGCTTCAGTCGGCTTGGGGGTTGATTTGGATCCGGGTGTTCGTGAGAGGCCGTTGGTGAAGTGTGCGACAGGTACGGAGTGCGAAGGAGGAGGTGTGCGAGAATGTCCGACTCTGGGGTGTGTGAGGAAAAAGTGCGCGCCGAGGAGTGAGTGGGCTGTCGAGAGTGAGTTGGTCGTAGCGCGTGTGCGAGGGGGCACATGGAAGCGCGGAGTGGGGAGTGTTACAGAGGATGTAACGAGAGAGTGTACACCTGTGGTGAGTGTTATGGAGGAAGTAACGGGAGAGTGTGCGCAAGAGGATGCGCGAGAAAGGTGTGTAACGGACAGGGGCATGAGGAAAGAGTGCGCTGTCAAAAGTAAGGGTGAGTGCGCGACCGAGTGTGGAGGTGAGAGTAGTGAGAATGACACGGAGCGTGAGTTGGTTGTGGCAGGTGAGAGAGGATGTACACCTGGAATGGAAGGATGCACACCTGGAATGGTAGAGCGTGTGTGGGAATGCACACTGGAATTGGTGGTGAGGCACATGATTGGCTGTGCAAGTGAGAGCACACCTGTGGTTGTCACAAAGGAGGTGACCGAGGATGGAGCGCGAAGAGGTGTGTTGGTGAGGTGTGCGAACGATGAGTGTGTGCAAAGATGTGCGGTGGTCAGGTGTGTGACCAAGTCTGTAAGCGGAGTGAGTGTACCTGGGTGTGTCAGGGAAGGTGCAATGACAAAGAGCATGGAGACAGCTGGATGTATGAGCAAGGAACGGGTTGCGGGGTGTGAGCATGCAGGTGAAGCATCGACGGTAACCGGGTTAGCGGTTAGAGCGACGTATAGCCGAATTGGGCCCTCGGTGCGTGCCGGGCTTCGCGTGCCGCGAGGACCAGCGGGGATCCGAACCACGGCGGTTTCGAAAGAACCGCCGTACGCGATCCACGCTGGGCCTCGCTCGGAACGGCCGCGTCCGTGCTCCACTAGGCGGAGCGGGCAGCCCGATAGGAAGGGTCGTCATGGCGACCCCTTTCTGTTGAGTCGTTCCGGCAGGGCGAGGTCGGGCCATTGGACGGCTCTGTGCCGGGATGGTGCGTGGGATCTCGGCCCGGGTAAGCATCCTTCCCTGCACCGAATGCCGGACGCATCCAGCCGCTGGCACGAAGCAACCCGCATTCATTGCTCGGCTTTACGAAGCCGGGCTTTAGAGATGAATTGGTGCACCGAGAGGCACTAGTGAGTAGACTGTGATGATGAGGATAGTGTTTTGGCCCCGAAATTAGAAAAACAAAATTTGATGATTGGCAAAGGATTGGTAGAGTGATTGGCAGATGATTGGCAAATTTTTGATTGGTTTAAATTTGGTGTGCAAAATTGGTAGTGGGAGATGCCCGATGTGGTGGGATGGCAACTTTGCCATCTCTCACAGCGGGGGCAAAGGAGCACTAGATTTATGGGGTTTATGGCAGTGAAAACTAGCCCGGGAGGGTTAGGATATAACGATAGGGATCTAGAAAAGATGACCTTAGGTAACGGTAAGATTAGGTAGTGACAATGATACCTGTAGTGGGGACGCAGGTAGATTAGTGTGGATGATAATGACGTGGTATGTGCTTAGTTTAAAGGGAAGACGGGGAGCACTAAGTTAACAGGGCAACAGGTAGTTCAGATGATGCCGTGTGTATGGTTAAAAGGTGTGATTGCACAGGTGTGCAACTGAACAGGTGTATGGAGCAGTGTATGAGGGAGTGATGGTGATGTGAGTTGTGCTGACCAAATGGTCCAGGGAGGAAGGAGGGTGCAGGTGGCACCAGGTGTGATTGCACAGGTGTGCAACAACAGGTGTATGGAGAATGGTTGTGTGGAAGACATGGAGTGTGGGGTATATGGAATATTGGAATGGATGGTCGTGGAGTGAGTATGATGGAAACTGTGGAGTGGAGTGGATGGTGCGAAGGTGTGAATGGGGGAAGGATGGACCCCCATCACGAATACCCGGGGAGGGTAGTGTAAGTGTTAGGTAGAGGGTATAGGTAAATTGTGGTTGGATATTGGCATCTGTGGTGCAAGGTGAAAGAATGGTGTTTGGATGGGTGCATTAGTGTTGTGGAAATGGCTGGGCGTGTAGCCTGTTAGTGTGTGTAGTTGGTTTGGGCACTCCACCACTGTGAGGATGTCGGCCAGGTGAGGCTGCAGGTGGGCTCTGGGAGCCGGTAGAGTTGTTGTGGATGGGGCCCGAGGATCCGGAGGACGGACCCGGGTAGCCCAGTGCCAGAGGGCACCAAGGGGTGACAGAGCCAGGAGGGGCCTTCCCCAATTAGATAGGTTAGGGTGAGGAGCTTGGTAAGCTCGGGTGGCAACTACAGTGGTGGAGGTGTGCAGGTGGGTAGGCCTGCTGGGAGAGCTACACGCCCCAGTCCTGAAATTGTGCAAGGGCACAAGGAGTTGCATCGGGGGAGTGAGACCCCAAATTAAGGAAGCACCACAGTTTGGTCAATGGGAATTTGGTTTTTAGAACCCATAGTGTAAGTTGGCCAATGGATTGGCAGGGAAAGACCCCGGGTAGTGTAAAGTGTGTTAAAGTCATTTAGAAGGTAGTTAGGATTAAGATCTCCTCGCACCATCTACATCCACTCACCTGAGGTGACGTAACTCCACACCATGCCATGTTTTTATTATTTTATGATGCAAATGTTTGGATTGTGAGACGCATCATGACGTGGGTGTGACATTGTGCTTGTTGTTCCATCTCTCCCTCCTTATGAGGCTTGATGACGAATTGGGTGATGGCAAATTTTGGTTAGAGGGATTGTGGGAACGAATTTGGTGTAGGGGAAATATGGGGAAGACGTGACATTAGCGACGAATTTGTAAAGGTGTAGATTTTGTAAATATGGGGTAAGGGCAAGGGTAGAGTAGGTGACAGGGGGGGTGACGTACGGTAGGGACGAGCTTTCTCACTTCGCTCTCCGTACGCACTTCGCCTTGCATTGCCTTATTGATGTGTACCCTTGTGACCTTACCCCTCGCTCATCTGTCTTTTTCCCCCTTTTGTCTCCCACATGAGGACCTGTGCGCCACTGGGCACCGAGGGGAGCGTGCGTGAGTCGGCCATTGTGCGCCCGAACCTCTCGCAACCACAGCTGTCTGCATTGATGCACCACATTATGGACCACATGTCTGTGGCGGAGCACCACTTATGGACCCCATGGGTTGGGGCATGGCCTCTCTGCTGGAACCGGCCATGAGGGCCCGAGATCTTGCTGGCGGACCTTGGTCATAGGGCACCTATTCCCCACAGGTGAACCACACTTAGTCGGCCCCCTGTGGGCCATAAATAAACAAAAACAATGGACACGTTTTGTGCACTTTTATTATCACAAATAGGCCGCCAGCAAAGAAAAGACAACATCTAGAAGAACAAATAGCCAGCAGAGGGAGCCGAAGAGCAAGAGACCACCAGCAGGGTTAGGGGTTGTTTGGTTATTCTTATTATTGAACAATGGTGACTGTGCACCGATTGGTGCTTGAGGGTGCTTTCATGGTGCGTCGATGCAGAGCAGACTGTCTCCCCCCCCCCCCCCAGAAAGAACAATCACAGGTCCTGGGTTGCGTTTTGTAAATAAAGTAACGTCAATTGTAAATAATGCTCCCCACCGTCAATGTATAGTTTGAAGACCATTCCGCAATTCGGTTAGCTGTGGGCATGAGTCTGTTAGGTAGGGTGCAATGGAGCAGCGGGACATATTTATTTATGTTTTAAAACTGTCGCACTCAGGGTCAGGTTAAACATAGAGGGAACTACACCTACGTGCCACACTAAAAGTTCAGGTAAGAGGCCCGGGACGTGCCTAAGAGGAGGAGGGTGCAGTGTTGTGGATATGAGAATGTTTTTTTTTTTGTTGTTGTTAGTGTGTAAATTGTTGTTAAGATATCGCCCTCCTTGCTCCAGTGTTGTATAAAGATCAAAGGGCGTTCCCGTAGTTAGTTCCATAAAGCATACATAAAGGACACCATAATATCCCTGTTCAGTAGTTTATTTCCTTATTCTGTGTATTAGGTTAAGGCTTTGTCTTCCATTAATTGAAATACTTCATTGCACCAAGTGAAATAAGATAGATCCCCTTTCATTCCCATTCCCAAAAACCTCCATTTCCAACTGTGTCATTGCCAAGCCTCAATTGCCAGCTACATCCCCTCCAAGCCTCAATTAGTGGATGTGGATGAAAACCACAACAACGGAAGTGACGAATCCATAACACTTGCCATGCAGACGATCCGCGTTCCAATCCCAGCAGTGGATCATGTTTCTTGCTTGCCACGCAGACGATCCGCGTTCCAATCCCAGCAGTGGATCATGTGCTTGCTTGCCACGCAGACAATCCACGTTCCAATCCCAGCAGTGGATCATGTGCTTGCTTGCCACGCAGACGATCCACGTTCCAATCCCGGCAGCGGCAAAAAATTGTGAAGCCACCAAATATGGCCTGTTCTGAGATATAGTCCCTAAATGGATTGAACTTGGACCTCAATCACCAACTCACTCACTCTTTTTTTTTAAACTTAAATGACTTAATTTATCGCAAGTTCTTATGTTATGTACATATAATTACATACAACATGAACTACATAACAACTTGCTACAAGTCAAGTCATTTACTTTCTACATATTTGGAACCCGGGCAACGCCGGTACCTTTGCTAGTATATATATAAAAGAAAGTTTTTGTTTGTTTGTCTGCATGCGCTAATCTCCTGAACGGTGAAAGATAGGAGGAAACCTCTGAAACAAAAAATGTCGGGACGGGCCCCGGGAAGGTTATAGGCTAGGTGGCGAGGCCGGTCGAGGCCTCTTCGGCCGGGCTGGGCCCATTTCGCAATTAAAAGCTGAGCTGAATTGTAGTAGTCAATCTTCTATGGCCGCGAGTAAAAGCTGATTTATAGTAGTAAATTAATTCAAAAAGAACCCCGGCAACGCCGGGTGCTTTCGGCAAAAAAAGAAGAAAAAAAAGTATCCTATAAAACAAACGAATAAACAAAAACCCTGTGC
Organism: Myxine glutinosa; assembly: GCF_964187855.1. Classification (NCBI taxonomy): domain Eukaryota; kingdom Metazoa; phylum Chordata; class Myxini; order Myxiniformes; family Myxinidae; genus Myxine; species Myxine glutinosa. The sequence continues at coordinate 15,520,205 of NC_136269.1, read as the reverse complement.
ATGCATTTGTGCACACCGTTTATTCCTCCAGTAACCATGCCCATAATGGCTTTGTGCCATGACTGTGCCCACATGGTTTCGTGCCATGGCTATGCCGACTATGGCTTTGTGCCCACATGGTTTCGTGCCATGGCTATGCTGACTATGGCTTCATGCCATGGCTGTGCCCACATGGTTTTGTGCCATGGCCATGCCCACATGGTTTTGTGCCATGGCCGTGCCCACATGGTTTTGTGCCATGGCCGTGCCCACATGGTTTTGAGCCATGACCGTGCTCACATGGTTTCGTGCCATGGCTATGCCGACTATGGCTTTGTGCCCACATGGTTTCGTGCCATGGCTATGCCGACTATGGCTTTGTGCCCACATGGTTTCGTGCCATGGCTATGCCGACTATGGCTTCGTGCCATGGCTGTGCCCACATGGTTTGTGCCATGGCCATGCCCACATGGTTTTGTGCCATGGCCGTGCCCACATGGTTTTGTACCATGGCCGTGCCCACATGGTTTTGTGCCATGGCCGTGCCCACATGGTTTCGTGCCATGGCTATGCCGACTATGGCTTTGTGCCCACATGGTTTCGTGCCATGGCTATGCCGACTATGGCTTCGTGCCATGGCTGTGCCCACATGGTTTTGTGCCATGGCCGTGCCGACTATGGCTTCATGCCATAGCCACGTTCTAAGCGAGTGCACTGTCGAGGAGTTTGGCCATGCTTCACACAATAATATATTGGTGCAAACTGGTCGTTGTGCCATGGTGATACAAACAAGACAGCGTGCGTATGAGAGTCATTTTTCTCTTCATGGTTCAGGTTAGTTTATTACCTCCGCCACCAAAGGTAGACAGAGGTTATGTTTTCACGCCTGTCTGTCTGTTTTTCTGTCTGTGAACAAGATATCTCAAAACGTTGTGGATAGATTCGCACGAAATTTGGCAGGGAGGTAGTGTATGTGACAAGGACAAATCTATTTGATGTTGGTGAAGATCTGAATATGGATTCGGATATGAGAATTATTTAATTCTTAAGTGATTCATCACCATTGAGAAATTGGGCGAAAAGCAATTTATCAAAGGCAGGCACAAAGCACCCCTCCCTTCAAATAAGGGATCGTTTCTCAATCTGCAGCTTTAACATGAGGACTGAAAATATGTTTCTCGGCTTCTACTGGAAGAAATCGGCTGAAAATTTCAGAAGTAAATGCTTTGTACATTGAGGTAAATTTCAGCAACGTCTGTTTCCACATTCTTGAGTTTTATTTTGAGAACCTTCAAAATCACGTTGGTGTCTGGCCGTCCGCCCAAAATGTGTTGGCGCTCATATCTCAAGGACGATACATTAAAACTAGCTGAAACTTGGAATATACTTTGGCCAATATATCCAGTTAATGGCTTTCAAAACAAATTCCACCGGAGCGCAGTTTTTGCTTTAAAATTATATATAAATACATATACAAAAAGAAATATATAAAAATATATATATACACTTTATAACTCTTCAAAATGTTATTACCCAAATCTGATGGGCTGGCTCAATGGCCTAATGGATAAGGCATCAGAATTCCCAAGCTGGGGAGTGCAGGTTTGAGTCCCATTTGGGTTGAATAATTATTTTCTTCTTACTTTTTGAAGTATTTTATGTCGTCTTGAATAATGAAAGGGAGGCACGAAGCGCCCTCCCTTTGTATGGGATCGTTTCACTGTATGCAACTTTAACATGGGGACTGAAAATTAGTTTGTCAGCTTCTACTGGTATATTATATATCTATAAATATACATATATACACACTTTATACCCCTTTCCAATGTTTTTAAAAAAATTTCTAATGTGCTGGCTCAATGGCCTAATGGATAAAGTATCAGACTCTCAAGCTGGGGATTGTGGGTTTGAATCCCATCTGTGTTTGAATCCCATCTGTGTTGAATATTCTTTCCCCCTACTTTTTCAAGTATTTTATATTGTCTTGAATAAAGTCTTGTACAATGAACAAATGCATTTTGTTTGTATTTAAAATGTATCTTGTGAAAAATGTCAGGGGCATAGAAAAGGCCCCTTTATATGGGATGTGCCATGTGGCACATCATTGTTGATCTGGAGAAAGCATTCGATAGGGTTCCACGCAAAGTAGAACCCTATCATGTGAGGGCATTGAGGAAGTTGACATGGGCATTGAGGAAGTTAGGAGTGGAGGAATGGTTGATCAGAGTTGTGATGGCAATGTACGAAAGAGCGCGCACAGCTGTAAGGACGAAGGACGGGAACAGTGGTGAGTTTGAGGTGAAGGTGGGAGTGCATCAGGGGTCGGTACTAAGTCCACGACTATTTGTTGCTGTGATGAAGGTGCTGGCTCGGAATGTAAAGGAGGGTTTACCGTGGGAGTTGTTGAACGCAGATAATCTGGTGTTGATTGCAGAAAGTATGGATGGACTGAAGGAGAAGATGAACAAGTGGAAGGAATGTCGGGAGGCAAAAGGTCTAAAGATGAATATCGGAAAGACTAAGGTGATGGCAAGTGTTAAAGCATGTGGTGAGGTGGAAAGAACTGGGAAGTGGCCGTGTGCTGTGTGCAGGAAGGGTGTCGGAGTGAACTCCATTCAATGTACAATGTGCGCTGAGTGGGTTCATCAAAAATGTAGTGGTTTGAGAGGGTCATTAACCAGTGTGGCAGCTACATTCAAGTGTAAGGTGTGCATAGAGGGAGCTGCAGATGGCGGAAATGTTGAGTTGGATCTTGGAGATGGCTGGAAGGTGTGAAAGCATTTTGCGACCGAGGCGACATGCTGAATGGAGAAGGTGGATGAGACTCAGCAACGGTTGCTGGAGTGAGATGTGCATTGAAGAAGTTTCGGGAACTGAGTGGCGTGCTGACGAGGAGGAGAGTGTCGTTGAAGCTGAAGGGAAAGGTGCATGCTGCATGTGTGAGAAGTGTTATGATTTATGGGAGCGAGACATGGGTAATGAATGTAGAGCAGCAACGAAGGCTGGAAAGGGTGGAAATGTGAATGGTTCGGTGGATGTGTGGAGTATCGTTGAGAAAGAGGAAGACAAATGATGGGAATAGAGCCTGTGATGGATGCGGTGAAGACAAACAGGTTGAGATGGTTTGGTCATGTGTTGAGGAAGGATGAAAGTGACTGGTTGAGAAGAGTGATGGAAATGAATGTGGAAGGAAGTAGAGGACGGGGAAGACCGAGAAAGATTTGGCTAAAGATGGTGGAAGAAGAAATGCAGGCAAGGGGGTTAACAAGGGGAGATGCAGAAAATAGGGCAAAATGGGGAAGATTGTCATGGGGACCGCAAGGCTAACCCCCGCTCCAGCAGGGAAAAGATGTGCATTGAAGAAGTTTCGGCAAACTATAGAAAAGAAGGGACATTCTTGGGTAAACAAGGGGAGATGCAAGGGCGTGGATCTCGCGAGATCACGGCGAGGTCACGTCTTTTCGAAGCTGCTCCATGCGCTCACGCTTTCGAAGCTAAGTGATATTTCTCAATTGTGTTTTTGTCGAGACTGTATCTATCTTTCGGTGTATGTACCTACAGCGTATCTTTTGGAAAATTTTCGGTGCTAATTTTTCGTTCATGTATACACAATCGTCGGTTAATGGTATCGAGTATTCTGCGGCCTAGTACTCGTAGGCTTAGACTACCGTACCGTCTCAGACCTTGTGGTTTGTTTTTCTCTCAGCGATTCGTCGAATGCGCTGAATTTATTTTCGTTCTCTGTTTCGTCCCAGTCGTTCACCCCGTCCTCCTTGTTTAATATCTGTACTCACAAAAAAAAACAAAAAAAAAACCCCAAAAAATATTTCCTTCCCAGGTCTTATTCGTTTATTTGTTGTTCTTATTTGTTCGTTCGTTCTTCATTCGCGATCACGCGGTTAGAAATGTATAATCTCTCCCCTGAACAACTATTTTCTCTCATATATTATAACACCCTTTTCTTCTTTTCCTACAAAAGGATGCTTTCGTCTTGCTCACCAAATCTATTCATTCCAAAAAATATATATAATACCATCTCTTACAGTTCCTCCTTTCTACATTCCATAAACTATCCAGAACTCCATCCCTCCTCCAGTGTCCTCAAACGTATTTTTGACGCGAAGGTCTCAAACTCATTTTGCAAAAAATGTTCGTTTCCCATGAATCGTACACTTTTCAAAATCCAATCTCACCCCTCCCCTCCAAATCCTCCCCATCACCCATCCCTTTCAAATCTCCCCCCTTGCCCCTTCCCTCCCCTCCCTCCTAAACTCCCCCCACACCCCTCCCCTCCGAGACTCTCCCTCGCTCCTCCCCTCCTAGACACCCCTCTCACCCCTCCTCCTCAAAGCATCCTCCCTGCTTCTTCCTCCTTCCAACTTTCACCTTCATCTCCCCAAACCTCCTGCCTTGCTCTTCCCCCTCCTCAAATAACACCTCACTGTGCCTCACCCAATCTCCATCAAACCTTTTGTCTGCCCCATTCTTCCCTTTCTCCAAGCTATTCTGAAATCTCTGACACACCTTCAACAGCTCTCCCTACCTCTTCCTCCTCTTCCACATCTTACCCTACCCCTCCCCCCCCCTGTTCTGGACCCGATGCTCCCCCTTCCTCTTCATTAACGGTATGGCCCTCAAACATCCGGGGCCTTCGCTCAAACTTGACTGACCTCTCCATACAGGTTGCTTCTGACAAACCAGATGTGATCTGCTTAACAGAAACTTTCCTCCTTCATGATGTCTCTGATGCCTTGGTATCTCTCCCAGGTTACTCCCTCCTCCGGTATGATAGACCTGAGCCTCGTCCTGGAGGTGGGGTTGCTATCTTTATAACAAACTCTCTTCCTCACTCGTCCTCCACTGCCCTCTCTCCACCTCACCCCCAGGAATACCTTTGGCTACGGCTTCGCCTTCGCTCCCACCTTTTGTTCATATGTGTGTTGTACCGTCCACCAATCAGGGATGACTCCATCTACATCTCACTGTCTGATAATATGGACCAACTTCTATCTACCCATCCCAACTCTCTCTTCCTCATATGTGGTGATTTCAATTGTCACCATGCCAGTTGGCTGGGTGTGGGTACCTCTCTCACCAGCCATGGCTCTTCAGCAAAGGACTTCTGTGACTCACTGGGACTGACACAATCTGTCAATTTCCCGACCCGGATCTCAGTCAACGGAGCATCTTCTCTTCTGGATTTGGTTATGACAAACTTCCCTGAAAATGTCTGCTGCTCTTCTTCTGCTCCAATCGGCTCATCTGATCATGTGCTTGTCAAAGTGGACATCTCTCTGACCATTCTCAGAGAGCCTCCTCAGCGTCGACGAGTCTGGCATTTCACTCAGGCCAACTGGCACGGTCTTCAAGCAGCCATCAATCATCTGGACTGGTCTCCCATCTCTACCGCCTCTGACATCAACTCATCCTGGGAATTCTTTCAAAGTAAATTGCTCTCTCTCATGCACAGATTTATACCATCTCGTCTTCAGTTGTCATACCCTTCCTCCCGTCCATGGTACACGGAATCTTGTGGTGAGGCTGTTGCCCTGAAACAACTTGCTTTCGTCTCCTGGAAAGCAAATCCAACGGAAGGAAATCTCATTTCCTTTCACAAAGCCCGAAACAAGTGTGTGTCCACCCTCAGGAGAGCCAGGAAACAATATCTCACCATTCTCAAGACCGAACTCTCTTATCTGTCTCCCTCTTCCAAATCCTGGTGGCGTCTGGTCAAATCTGTTTCTGGTGTTTGTTCCCCCTCCATCCCCTCCCTCACCTCAAACGGCTTAACGGCTGACTCCGCACGTGAAAAAGCTGAATGCCTCAACTCTGTGTTTGCCTCTAAATCTTGTGTCCCAAACCCATCCCTCTCTGTACCCACCGTACCCAGTCGTACCCAGCTGCTCCTGGACTCTGTGTCCTTTCCTCCTGACAAGGTGGAAAAGTTTCTGTCAACCCTCGACTCTGATTCTGCAACTGGTCCTGACGGCATCAGCCCACGGGTCCTAAAATCATGTTCTTCTGCTCTTTCACTCCCTCTTTCTGTTCTCTTCACCCTCTCTTTTGCTCAAGGTCATCTGCCATCTGCTTGGAAATCAGCCAACATCACCGCTTTGCACAAAAAAGGTGCAAAAACAGATCCCAGCAACTACAGACCAATCAGCCTTCTCCCAATTATCAGCAAAGTCATGGAATCCATCATTGCTTCAGATATTAAATCTTTCCTCTTCTCCAATGGCTTGATCTCTGATCATCAATTTGGTTTCAGACCTGGTCACTCTACTCTGGACATGCTGCTTCTGCTTTCTCAACAATGGATGGAGGTCCTCAACGCCAAACAGGAAATTAGAGCCGTCTCCCTTGACATTTCACGTGCCTTCGATACGGTCTGGCACCCTGCTCTGCTCTCCAAACTCTCCTCCTTTGGTATCCATGGAAATCTCCACGCATGGCTGGCGGACTTCCTCTCTGGTCGTAGTCAACGTGTGGCCCTGAATGGGTTTCTCTCATCTCCTCTTCCTGTTCAGGCTGGAGTTCCCCAAGGTAGTGTTCTGGGCCCTGTGCTTTTTCTGGTCTTCATCAATGATCTCCCTGACTCTCTTGAAAATCCTCTCTATCTCTTTGCTGACGACTCTACTCTCTGTCGCTCCATTCCTCATCCCTCAGATCGGCAGTCTGCAGCCTCCTCACTCTCTGCAGACCTGGACAAAATCACAGACTGGTCAAACAAGTGGAACATGTCTTTCAATCCTGACAAATCTCACACTCTTACAATGTCTCTCCGAAAGGACCGACTGGACAACCCTCCCATCTACTTTCTCAACAATCCTCTCCAAGAAGTTCTGTCGCTCAAGCTTTTGGGTCTCACTATCTGCCATGATCTTTCTTGGGAAAACCACATTTCCAAGCTGGCCTCCAAAGCCAGTCGCCGACTGGGCATCCTCCGTCGTGCGAAGTCCTTCCTTGGCACACCTGAGCTCCTCACCACATACAAGGCTTTCATCCGCAGCTCAATGGAATACTGTTCCCCCCTCTGGGCTGGTGCTCCTGCCTCACACCTGGCTCGGCTTCACGCTGTTGAATCCAAAGCTTTCAGAATCATTGGAATCTCCCGCGATGAAGCTATCTCTGAGGGCCTTTCACTCACTCACCGCAGGCAGGTAGGTGGTCTTTCTGTCTTCTACCGACTCCTCTCCGGCCTTGCTCCCCCAGCTCTCTCTGTGCTCTGTCCCCCCAATATTCCTTCAGGTCGCACAAGATCTGCCTGCAACCCTCTTATGGTTAAACTGCCAAAGTCTAGGCTCTCTGCTCACCTTCACTCTTTCATTCCCCTTTTCTCCCGCCTCTGGAACAAACTCCCCCACTCCCTTCAATCCCACTCCTCCCTCCAGTTCTTTAAAACAGCTGTTCACCACCATCTCTTATCTTCCCCCATCGAAAACCTTGATCTTTTCTACCCCCGGTAATTCACCCCAGAGTCCTTGCAGTGTTCATATGTTTTAATCCTCTCCCACCTCCCCCCAAGTCCTCCCGATGTCCCTGCTCTCAAATGTTGTGTTTGTGTCCTTCCCCTTCTTCCCCCTCTCTTTTGTGTCCTCCCCCCTCTCTCCCCATCTTGTCTGCCGCTCCCCTTGTTTTTTGTGTTTTGTGTGTCGGTTTGTCTTTTTGTGTGATTAATGTTTGCTCTTTCACGAGCCTCGATCTTGTATACAAAAAAAAATAAAAAATAAAAATGCCAGGGGCAGAGAAAAGGCCCCTATATATGGGATGTGCCATGTGGCAAAGGGGAGAAAAGAAGGGACATACCATAGCTTATAGAAAATGTCAAACAATGGAAAAGAAGGGAAATTCAAAAAATCTCATGTGCATGCTGTACTACCCTTGTGTTCTGAGTAGGAACCAAGTAATGGTCTAGAAAAATTCATATAAAGGGGTGCCCTGCATCTGGCAAATAAAATACATTTACTTATTCATGCAGCTGTATGAATCTAATTAGAAAGATATATTAAAGATAAAGATATTATAACTGCACAGATATATATATAAAGTATATATAAAGATATATAAAGTACATATAAAGATACAGATAAAGTCACACCAACTGTATCGGGAGGATCATAGGACGATTGAGGAATGGCACGTGGAGTGATTTTTTCGAAGGGAAGCACAGTGGTGGCAAGATCAAAGATGTCTGAGAAACACCAGGATGGGAGTTTACAGCTGGGTCGGTATTCGTACGCAGGCTATACAGTACAGCTTAAAGGTCAGGTGTGCACCTCGAGACCATCCTGCCACGCACCCACACCTGAGCTGGAAATGAACGTTCGGGTTCATCGCGATGCACCAAACGTACCCAAACAAAGATCCATGTTTCAATCTGTGGTCTGAAGAAGTGTTTTTTTTTTTGGTTTGTTTTTCAAATCCATATTTTAAAAACCAAAATGTAAGGATGTGTCATGAGTTTTAAGTGTATTCCATACGTCATTGTTAATGAGGGTGATGATGGCGATGAAGCCCCGCCCCTTTCCATTGTGACACAGTGCTTTGCCGTGGCGTTTCCTCACTTTGGTGTTTGAGTGGATGGAGATGAAGCCCCGCCCCTTTGCATTGTGACTCACAGTGCTTTGTGGATGCTTTTCCGAACCTGTGTTTGAATTCAAGTGGATTCGACGTCGTTACTACGATTTGGAACGATCAGTGGCTTCCAGCAAAGCAAGATGTGGTCTTGTTGTATGAGGAAGAAAAAGAATAAGAAGCAAAACGACGACGATCGTCAGGTAATAATTGTTTTATTACCTCTGCCACCGGCACGAAGTTATGTTTTCACCGCCGTCTGTTTGTGAACACGTTATCTTACTATAATTCACCAAATGTCCATCCGTCCGTCTGTCTGTCTGTCTGTTCGAAGGTACCGTAGAAAAACTGCTGAACCGATCGCAAAGATATTTTGGGTGGGTAATCCTGGGATCTCCAGGAGTAAAATGTGCTTTTTAGTTTCCCCAATTTCAGCTTTCGTTTCCAGCATTCTCAAGTTTGGACTCACGCATGACATTCGCGTTCGCACAACCGTCTTTTTTCTCATTGTGACGACGTTGCTTTCCCGGGTGCTGCACAAACGGCTCCACCGATCGCTGCACGGACTCGATCGACTGTTGTGGGCGTTGAATCCCTGCTTGAGAGAATTCCATCCCCCTCGCCGTCATCACGGCCGTGTCTATCCAACTTATAATCCCACGAGATATGCGGAAAGGACGACCCAAAACCAATATGAACATCATTAAACATCATTCGCATATAAACATCATTAAAAGTAAATAATGACCACGGGAAAAGTTCAGACATTTAATCTCTACTTGAGAGAATTCCACATAGCTCTTTGGGCGGTGTATAGGCTACAGATCGCTGTCTCCATCGATCTTGCCTTTGCCGCAACACCTATCGGCTCAAAATCCTTTTAACTGTTCATTTGATCGTTTTTACAATGAAGGAAACGTTAACAATGTTGTTAAAAGTTTATTTTGTGATTAATTGGAGTTATGTTGTTTAGAATTTAAAAAGATATCAATTCAAGTGAATGACGACACGCCGTGATGGTTTCTACTAGAGTCCCTGTATAAAAAAGGCACAGAGGCACAGAGTCCCTGTATAAAGAGAGTTGTGTCAACTCAAATTTGGACGCCATTTTGTGTCTAAGTGTGTCGGATTAGATATACATGTACATTCGCGATATGGGGTGATATATTCTAAACCTACTAAAAAAAAAATTACTACACATATTTAGTCTTATTATTACATACAGGTGATATTTGTTTTGTCAAAAACTCAGCTATTGCCGTGAAAAAGAGCTGTGTGGTGATATTAAAAGTGGTATGGCAATGCATATTACAAGCCAACACTGCATATAAGAGCTAACATTATAAGTAAGACAAACCAATGCTGTCGTTCTCTGAATTTTAATAACTTTTAGAAAGGAGTGTGGGCATATCCAATATTTTTTAAAGGGTGCCGAGAGCAATTCCGGTGTAGGACTTCCAGCCGACATATAGTCTAACACACTTAAAACAAATTCTGTACGTGGTATTGCCATATTTCTATAGTGTACAACTTTAGTTTTATCGACATTTATATTCAATTTCCATTGTAATGATTTAACAAGCTGCAAGTCAGCTTCTGTCTCTGACATAAGGAAAACGTCATTGGCATCTAGTAAGATTGAAACGTTCATTTATTACTACACCCTTGCCCAGAACTCTGATGGATATTGCCTGATCGATTAATATGTTTCATAGCTGGCGACTTAATTAACACTTAATTTTCGACTGCGCGGTTTCCGGTAGCTAAATATTGTTGGAACTGCAGAGCACTTCAACCTCTTTTTGTCATCAGCTCGCCCCCTCTCAAACTGATTCACATCGAAATGTTCCTGCAATCATACAATGAGTGTCCTTGATGTATTTATTTATTGAAATTTTTATTCTAACACAACACAGTTTAATTTTAATGAGCTGTCATGTACTAGTACTTCCACAACAGAAAATCACATGGACAATCTTCCGGAAGATGGCCAGACAAATCGCTAGCTCTATCGACCACATGTATATTGATATCAAACAGGGATAACAGCTTTTGAAAGTTGAGCCAGTTTTAAATGTGGGTACACAAATACACCTGTTTTACTGCATTAATCACCTAGAAATATTGTATGTTTTGGGAACGATAGCTGTCACCAGGTTAAATATATAGGGATTGTCCAATGTGCAAAATCTTCCATCACTACAATTTGGCCATAAATCCCGGGGTGGGAAATATTTGAGCAAATATGCCACAAGACGCATGAGCACTGTACAAAGCAAACAATAACTCGTCAAATTTTGGACGTATGGATGGCTGCACAACCCGCAAAAAAATTGAGCAGGTCCCCCCCTAAAATTGCTTTTATGATTGCCGATTAGGCTAAAGATTTTAATCCAAAAAAATAACTTGCCTCAGAATAAGTTTTGAATGGACGGACAGACAACTGAAAACAAAACGGACCATGGGTTTCCCACCCCTATAAAATCAAAATTAATTCCCTCTGAAAAAGTACAGTGACATTGCCCGCAGACTACCCAACCGCAGACCAGGCAATGTCACTGTACCGGGACATTTCATCAATCAATGACAATATGCGGTCCGCGAGGACTACCCGAAAAAAATTGAGCAGGGTTCTTCCCACGGAAATGCATTTTTGGTCAGCTCCTTGAAGATTATAAACAAACACAAATCACTTCCCTTTAAAAGGGTTTTCAACGGACAGACAACCAAAAAAAAACCGAGCACATAGAATTGCTTTTGAACATCGATCATCAAGCGGCGTGGGCCTACCTGGCAGAGTCTCGAGGAGTCGATCGCTTTCCAGCTCTTTCGTCTGACTTTCGCTTCCCAAATTTGTCTTCTGACTTTATCACTTGGAAATCTATACATCTTATATTTCCCAGATTGGTTTGAACAACCAAAAGCAGAACAACCAGTCATTTTGTTTGGCAATAAACAACATTCCCATACCAAGCTGACGTTCACGCACGGTGAAGTTAGACACAAAATGGCGCCACGAAATCACGTGACCAGAAATCTCGGGTCAGCACATGGCGCAACTCTCTTTATACAGGGACTCTAGTTTCTACCAAAGATCGTACGCGGAGCTCCGCTTTTCAATCTTTGGTTTATACTTTCTGAACGTGAACTTCGCGGATCGTCATATGCAGATTCGCGACGGGCCCACGATCGATGTTTCTTCACGTGAACGCACCTGTTTGTTTGCGAACGGGTACGTTTTTCATGGAAGTCCTTCACGAACTTGCTGTCCATGTCTGACGTGCGACGGAAGGTGCTGCAGGAATGTGGAATTGATTGGTTTCATGCTTTAGCATTCGCTGTATCTGCATTGCCTGTTTGCTTCTGGGCTCCCATCCGCACGGAGCATCCACACACATGTAACATCCATACACGTGATTGTGTGGACGTGTGGAATGTGGGACATTTGGTCAATTATAGTGAGATACTGTTTAGATTTTGATGATTTGCGTGTGAGATGATTTATCGGATGTTTATATGAATCGTTTCAAATAAAAAGCCTTCAATTTCTGATATTTCCCCTTTTAATTTGGGCCTCCCAATTGAAGTCCCGCCCACAGGGCAGGTACCGTTGCTCGTCTTAAAAAGTCGTGGACATATTTGGCCGAAACCTGGTGGAGAGGTTGGGTGTGCGGCAAGGAAGAATGGATTTAAATTTGGTGAAGATCCGGATCCGGATACCGGGATTTAAACATTTTTAAGCGATTCTTCACCGTTGAGTGATCGGGCCAAAAACGATATGCAGCATGAAATTTGAAAAAAGTTGTGGATGAGGTATAACAAAACTTTGTGGATGAGTTGGGTTTGTGACGAGAACAAGCTGATTCGATTTTGGTTGATGTCGGATCCAGAACTAGCGCATCAGTTGATACAAAACGTAAACTGTTCAACCTGGCGGAGGTGTGCTCTCCATCGAGTACCGTTTCAGATGAGATGAGACTTCAGTTGCTGCTCTGTGACGAGATTCATTCGTCGCTGGTGTAACTATTACGGAAACACCATGACGTAAGAACACGTTCGGATTTTCTGATCTTACGCCATCAATAAAACACCCTTCATTAGTCATTCATGATTCATTCACTGTAGCTAATTAATGCGAACACTATTCACTCTTCATGTGACTCGTACACTTCATGTGACCCAAAACACCACGAAGAACCAAAAAAACCCAAAGACCCTATAAAGACCCCAAATACCCATAAAGACTAAAGACCTAAAAAAAACACCACGGAGACCCAAAATACCCTGAAGATCCAAAATACCCCGAAGACCCAAAAGACCCTGAAGATCCAAACGATCCCAAAGACCCTTAAATAACCAGATGACTTAAAAGACCCAAAATACCTCAAAGATCTAAAATACCCCAATACCCGTAAAGACCCAAAATACCCTGAAGATACAAAAGACCCCAAAGACCAAAAAGACCCAAAATACCCCAAAGACCCTCAACGACTCCATAGACCCAAGCAAACTAAAACACCAAAAAGACCCCAAAACACCAAAAAGACCCAGAGGTCCCAGTGGACCCCAAATACCCAAATTACCCCGATGACCCAAAATACCCCAAATACCCTAAAATACCCCCAATGACCCAGAGGACCGAAAATACCCGTGGACTCCGAAATCCAGAGGACCCAAAAGACTCAGATGAACCAAAAGATCCCGTGAAACCAGAAGACCCAAAAGACCGAGGACCCAAATAACCCAAAAGACCCTGAGGACTCCGAAGACCGAAAAGAAGAGTAATTATGTCTCTTACATTGGAATTGTAGATGGTGGCTTGCAAACTGAACCTCAAGGGTGGTGGACAGAAGCGGTTTTTTTTTTTCATCGCAATAAATACAAGGCGCATGAGGTGAAATTCACTGCTTGTAATGTTCAACGTGTGCAGAGTAAACCGAGTGTTCATTTACGTCTATCGGATGTCTAATAAATAAAGAAGATATAAGCACACCTGACACGAGGCCCAGGCTTCAGACTTTGGCACGATCACGAGGCTGCACTGTCAAATAAACTGTTCCAACCCGTCATTTTTGACAGGCTATATACTGGTTTTAAATAATATATTTACTAATCACATGGTTTGTGTCTTCCTCACCAATGTTTCATTTACTCATCACGTGGTTTGTTTCTTCCTCACCAACCCCGGAGACCGAAGCTGTTGAACTTGGCCGCAGATCTGCAGTAGATGCCTCTGCGCACAGTGACGAGCTCTCCCCCATTGAGTCGCTGCCACAAGATTCTGCCAATGACGCGGAATCTGGTGATGCGTCAATGACAAAAAAGAAGAAGTCAAAATGCTGGAGGTGGTTCAGCAAGTGGAGAAAGTCTCGTGGAGCACAGAAGGTGGTGGACGATGATGCAAACGATTCTCCCGTAACCACCGACAAGGTATCACAGTCGCCTTTTATATCGTACTTGGGAAAAATTACATTTAAAACCTTTGGAATTGGCTACATTGTGAGAGAAAATCATAAATTATGTAATATTATACAGTACAGGAATGGTGTTGGGGTTGTGGTGAATGCGGACATGACACAGGCTTGATGGGCCAAATGACGTCCACCTGTTTCAAGGTTTGTGTATTTCTAATTTCATACCAGCAGAGGTTTTTGGTGTGTGTGTGTGTGTGTGTGTGTGTGTTTTTTGTGTGTTTGTGTGTGTGTGTGCGTGCATGCACGCGTGTGTGTGGGGCAGGATTTATTTAAGGACAACTGGGACACGTGCCTGGGGCCTCCACCACCCAACGGCCCATCCAGGATTATTTTCAGGATACCTACAGGGCCTGTAGAAAGTCTACACCCCTTTTCAAAATGTGCACCTTTTGTTGCCTTATAGCCTGGAAATAAGTTGCATTAAACCAGACTTTTTCCACCTTTATTTACACATCGTAACCCACAACTTCCAAGTGAAAAACAAATTCTACAAATTTCAGGTGTGCCAAGGAAGGACTTCGCATGACGGAGGATGCCCAGTCGGCGACTCGCTTTGGAGGCCAGCTTGGAAATGTGGTTTTCCCAAGAAAGATCATGGCAGATAGTGAGACCCAAAAGCTTGAGCGACAGAACTTCTTGGAGAGGATTGTTCAGAAAGTAGATGGGAGGGTTGTCCAGACGATCTTTTCGGAGAGACATAGTAAGAGTGTGAGATTTGTCAGGATTGAAAGACATGTTCCACTTGTTTGACCAGTCTGTGATTTTGTCCAGGTCTTCAGAGAGTGAGGAGGCTGCAGACTGCCGATCTGAGGGAAGAGGAATGGAGCGGCAGAGAGTGGAGTCATCAGCAAAGAGATAGAGAGGATTTTCCAGAGAGTCGGAGAGATCATTGATAAAGACCAGAAAAAGCACAGGGCCCAGAACACTGCCTTGGGGAACTCCAGCCTGAACAGGAAGGGGAAATGAGAGAAATCCATTCAGGGCCACACGTTGACTACGACCACAGAGGAAGTCCGCAAGCCATGCGTGGAGATTTCCATGGATACCATAGGAGGAGAGTTTGGTGAGCAGAGCTGGGTGCCAGACCGTATCGAAGGCACGTGATATGTCAAGGGAGACAGCTCTGATTTCCTGTTTGGCATTGAGGACTTCCATCCATTGTTGAGACAGTAGAAGCAGCATGTCCAGAGTAGAATGACCTGGTCTGAATCCAAATTGATGATCAGAGATCAAGCCATTGGAGAAGACGAAGGATTTGATATCCGAAGCAATGATGGATTCCATGACTTTGCTGATAATTGGGAGCAGGCTGATTGGTC
Organism: Myxine glutinosa; assembly: GCF_964187855.1. Lineage (NCBI taxonomy): Eukaryota > Metazoa > Chordata > Myxini > Myxiniformes > Myxinidae > Myxine > Myxine glutinosa. The sequence goes on along the minus strand of NC_136269.1, from coordinate 15,504,859 downwards.
TGCAGTTGCAAGGATCTGTTTTTGCACCTTTTTGTGTAAAGCGGTGATGTTGGCTGATTTCCAGGATGCTGGCACATGACCTTGAGCAAAAGAGGGTGAAAAGAACAGAGAGAGGGTGAGATAGAGCGGCAGAGCAGGATTTTAGGACCCGTGGGCTTATGCCGTCTGGTCCAGTTGCAGAATCAGAGTCGAGGTTTGACAAAAACTTCTCCACCTTGTCAGGAGAGAAGGACACAGAGTCCAGGAGCAGTTTGGTTCGACTGGGTAAGGTGGGAACAGAGAGAGATGGGGTTGGGACACAAGATTTTGAGGCAAACACAGAGTTGAGGCATTCGGCTTTGTCACGTGTGGTGTCAACTGTGTAGCCATTTGAGGTAAGGGAGGGGATGGAGGGGGAACAAACACCAGAAACGGATTTGACCAGACGCCACCAGGATTTGGAGGAAGGAGACAGGTTTGAGAGTTCATACTTGAGTGTGGAGAGATAGTGCTTCCTGGCACTCCTGAGGGTAGACACACACTTGTTCCGAGCTTGGTGGAAGGAACTGAGATTGCCTTCAGTTGGGTTTGCCTTCCAGGAGGCAAAGGCAAGTTGTTTCGGGGCAACTGCCTCACCACAAGATTCAGTGTACCATGGATGGGAGGAAGGGTAAGACAACTGAAGATGAGATGGGATAAATCTGTGCATGAGAGAGAGAGCAGTTTGCTTTGGAAGAATTCCCAGGAAGAATTGATGTCGGAGGCAGTGAAGATGGGAGACCAGTCCAGATGATTGATAGCTGCTTGGAGATCGTGCCAGTCAGCCTGAGTGAGATGCCAGACTCGTCGACGCTGAGGCTCTCTGAGAATGGCCAGAGAGATGTCTGCTTTAACAAGCACATGATCAGAAGAACTGATTGGAGCAGAAGAAGAGCAGCAGACATTTGCAGGGAAGTTTGTCATAACCAAGTCTAGAAGAGAAGATACTCGATTGGCTGAGATCCGGGTCAGGAAATTGACAGATTGTGTCAATCCCAGTGAGTCACAGAAGTCCTTTGCTGAGGTGCCATGGCTGGTGAGAGAGGAACCCACACCCAGCTAGCTGGCATGATGACAGTTGAAGTCGCCACATATGAGGAAGAGAGAGTTGGGATGAGTGGATATAAGTTGGTCCATGTTGTCAGACAGTGAAATGTAAATGGAGTCATCACTGTTTGGAGGACGGCACAGAACACATATGAACAAAAGGTGGGAGCGGAGAGGGAGCCATAGCCAGAGGTACTCCTGGGGGTGAGGCGGAGAGAGGGCAGTGCAAGGAGAGTGAGGAAGAGAGTTTTTGATAAGGATAGCAACCTCACCACCAGGACGAAGCTCAGGTCTATCATACCGGAGGAGGGAGTAACCAGGAAGAGATATTAAGGAATCGGAGACATCTTGAAGGAGGAAAGTTTCTGTTAAGCAGATCAAGTCGGGATTGTCAGAAGCAGCCTGCATGGAGAGATCAGTCAGGTTTGAGCGAAGGCCCCGGATGTTTGAGGTCCATACCGTTAATGAAGAGAGAGAGGGGGAGCATCGGGTACAGGACAGGGGAGTGGTGGGGCAGGGTAAAATGAAGGATGAGAGGGGGAGGTAGGGAGAGTAGTTGATCGTGTGTCAGAGATTACAGAAGAGTTACAAGAAAGGGAAGGATGAGGAGGATGAAAGGTTTGATGGTGATGGGATGAGGCACAGTGAGGGGTTGTTTGAGGGGGGAGGGCAGTGGAAAGTAGAAGGTTGGGGGAGGTGGAGGTATGAGATAGAAGGGAGACGAAGTGGGGAGGAGGCAGCTTTGAGGAGGAGGGGGGAGAAGGGAGAATTGGTGAGGAATGGTATGAGGGGGAGATTTGAATGGGAGGGGTTAGGGGGGAGTTTTGAAGGGGAGGAGAGAGGGGGGAGTTTAGGAGGGGAGGGGCAAGGGGGGGAGTTTAGGAGTGGAGGGGCAAGGGAGGAGTGTAGGGGCAAGGGGAGGGATTTGGAGGGGAGAGGCAAGAGGGGAGTTCAGAAAGTGGATGATTAATGAAAGACGAATATTGATAACAAATTGGGTTTATTGTGATTTTCAAGTTAGCAATCTGATTAAGAACGATGGAGGAGGGGTGGAATGAATGTGAATTTAGAACATGGAGTGAGGGAATACCCTGGTGTTGGGCTAGCGGCTAGGGTGCCGGCTTAGGATCCTAGGATCCTGGGTTCGAATCCCGGTCGATCGCTGAATTAACGCCAGGGGGGTTGACTCAGCCTGTCATCCTTCCGAGGTCGGCAAATTGAGTTCCAGTTCACTGGTAATTCCCTGTTTGTCATAAAAGGTGGCAAAAAGGGTTGGCGGCAGGAAGGGCATCCGGCCGTAAAACATTGCTTCAAAAAGGGGACCAAAAAACAACAACAACCACGGTTCCCAAAAAAGGCCAACCCCCGCTTTGCAGGGAAAAATGGCCTCTAAAGGTGTTTTTTTTTTTTTTTAGTGAGGGAGACGTACAAGAGATTGAATTTTTTTTTTTTGAAGTGGAATGAGTGGAATGGCTTCCTTCTTGCCACCCTACTGCACAGGCCAGAGTTGTGGAGTGCTTGGGATATTGTAGTCACATGCACACAGTGACCAATCTTTGCCAAAAAGGCCTGTAAATCTTTCAAAGTTGCCATTGGCCTCTTGGTGGCCTCTCTGATCAGTCTCCTCCTTGCTTGGTCATCCAGTTTGGAGGGACGGCCTGATCTTGGCAGGGTCTTGGTGGTAGTATACGCCTTCCACTTCTTAATGATCGTCTTGACTATGAAATATTTTTATACCTATCCCCTGATCTGTCTCTCCACAACTTTATCCCGGAGATCTTTTGAAAGCTCCTTGGTGCTCATGGTTGTTTTTTTCTGTGAAATGCACTACCCAGCAGAGAAAACCGACAGGAACAGCTGATTTTATTCTGAATTAATCAGAATCACTACAATTTGACACAGGTGGAGGCCGATTAACTTGGTGTGTGATTTGGAAGGTGATTGGTTACACCTGAGCTAATTTGCAATTGCTATAATTATGAGGAAGGTGGACACTTATCCAATCAATATAATCTAGTTTTGCATTTTCAATCAATTAAAAAATTTGTAGAATTTGTTTTTCATTTGGAAGTTGTGGGTTATGATGTGTAAATAAAGGTGTAAAAAGTCTGATTTAATGCATTTTAATTCCAGGATATAAGTAAACAAAAGGTGAAAATTTGAAAAGGGGGTGTAGACTTTCTGTAGACACTGTGCATCTACAAAATAACCCAACTGGGGTTTTTGATTGGATGTTTGGACGGATGGACTCATTCATAAATCCGAGGCCTTAGCATGTCCAGACAGACCTCAGGCTTTTGGCCTTCAGGCCTCGAATAGCTTCCTTCTCCGAAGAGATTGTGTTGTGTTGGTGTTGTTGTTGACGACTTCTTGTTGTTGTTATGAAGGCAATGTTGAGGTAATTTTTTCAGAGCAATCCTATTATTGGAGGTGTAGTTGTTGTTGTGAAAGCCACCACCACCCATGTGTGCACTGGGGCCTCCACCACCATAAACCCGTTGCTATGTGTGTGTTACGTTATGTTGTGGGGGATTGGAGAAACAGCGGCTCTTTGTATGATCGTCCATCTTGGTTTTTAGGCCAATGTGCCTTTGTCAGGCTTTTCACGGCTTTGGAAAAACCCGACACTTTGGGATTCTGATTCAAGATCACGTGTTGAATTAATGAAAAAAAAGGTGGAAGACATCAAACATTGCTGTGAAGCTTGATATTTTTTAACCCTTTGTTAATTAAAAGAGGCGTTTTTAAATCACAGACCATTCATCATTTATCACCAATTCTGGATCTCGATGCTCCCAATGTTGTTAGTTTCAGGATAAAAATAGAATATTTCCACAACATTGTTCAACGACCGTGAGTGATTCATTTATCTTGTGAGTGCAGGTGGAACCAAACACAATCCAGAAGGAGAACGAGCATCTGGAGTATCTCACCTGTCCCATTTGCCTTGACATAGCAGTTGGGCCGCACAAGTACCTTCCCTGTCACCATGTTTATTGTGTGTCGTGCCTGCGAAGAGTGCGTCGTCGCAACACAGGACAGGTGCACTGTGCGCTTTGTCAGAGCCCCGTGACGCATGAGATATTCTGCCGAGGTAACCATCAGGAATGGAAGAATACCAATTGCTGCTTTCATAGTTACCTTGTTTTTATTACAACTACTTTCTTCTTTCAACTTTCTTCTTTCAACTTCCAACTTCTTTCCTGGAAGTCCTGGCAGTGTCCATATGTTTTATACCTCTCCCACCCCCCCCCCCCTTCCCATGCCTCCCCCCCCCCTCCCTTCCCATGCCTCCCCCGCCCCAAAGCCCTCTCCCTCCCACTGATCTCTCGATGTCCCTGCTCTCAGATGTTGTGTTTGTGTTCCTCCCCCTCTCGCCCCATCGTGTCTGCCGCTCCCCATGTTATATGTTTAATGTGTCGGTTTGTCTTTCTGTGTGATTAATGTTCGCTCTTTCACGAGCGGAAGACACGATGGGGCGAGAGGGGTAGGAACACAAACACAACATCTGAGAGCAGGGACATCGAGAGATCAGTGGGAGGGAGAGGGCAAAACAAAATCAAATGGATCTTGTATACAAAAAAAACAAAAAAACGGTGTGCATGTCATCTGGTCGATTCGATGACCATTCTTAATCAAATGACGGCAAGATGTACTTCATAAACATATTGCATGTGTATCTGTGAATCTCATTGAGGATGTAAAATGAAGTGAAACGTAAAAAATGTTGTTTTGTAATACATTATAGCTGTTGTTGTTGTTGTTTGTGTGCTTCTTCTGTGTCGGTCACGCTTTTTTCCAAAAACAAGACCGGAAGTCTAACAGCGGCGTAGCCGGGCTTGTAAAATATTATAAACCACAAACACGTATGATTAGCTTTTTAAACAGTCGCTGATGGTGTTTATAACATTAAACAAAGAAATTGGGAGCAAGCCTGACATCCATGAGGTAAGTTTTACTTACAGAACTGAGCGGAGATCTACTCCAATCTATATACCCCATCAGGGCTGGAGGTGTGCTCATTTACCAAGCAGCTAGCTAGCGCTTGCCAAGCCAGCCGTTCCTTACCGGTTTTGAATGGAGTTCTTGCTCGAATGTTTAAACCACTTGGCGATCTCTCCACAAGATACTTGGTAAATGAACACACACCCAATGTTCTTGAGACCCGACCATCGATCGTCTGTAATCTATTTACCCCAAAGATGAATGACCTATCCTGCCACTCTCAAAGTGAGCAGGTGTTTACACCGTAATGACATCATATATATACGTGTGACCTTGATTGCCACCTGTTTCCCACTTCAGACCTCGACATCGAAGCTCGAAAAGCTTTCCCAGGTGAGTACTTCCCTCAATATCTTCAGGTCAAAGAATCAACACCTCACCTTGGAGGAGGATTCATGCATGACCTGAAGACTCGTCGCGCATATCGACAATGGAATGCTGCCAAGGTCAGGTACCATGAGGAAGTAAAATGTTTTGGATTACTTTGCACAAGATATTTGATAAAGTTAGAGGTTATATTATTTATTTGTTTTGGCAAGTGGAAAATCAGACTGTGAGGTGTACACATTAATGGGTGAGACGAATAAGCATACATGTGACAGACAATGTTCATTATACAGATGAAATAAATCATTCCAGTTGCCCACGAGGTTCACCATTCGGTGATGATCGGCAACCAGCTGTCGTAAACTGGAGGGCCTCATTCACATCCTGAAGGCCTGAACGGTCCAGGTGCGGGAACCCTTTCATCACCACCTTATCAGTCTAATTCTTACCTTCCACATGGAAACCAAACTCCATCCAATCCCTTCAAGCATTCTTGTGAGACACTTTCCTTTCTCATTCCAGCAGATGGAACAATTTGTTGGTCTGGTGACATCATCAAATTCCCAGTCTTAAATCCAAAGCCTACATAACGTCCTATAATAAGGCTTCTAGCCTGTGGTAAGGCCTATAACACCAAGCAAGAGACAAGGAGTGGATGCAAAGAGGGCCGGTCTTGGTACCCTTTCAAGGCCGGAGTTTTTTTTGTCGACAGAGTGAAGTCTCGTGGAAGGGATATAACAAATAATGTATCGGGACGCACCTGAAGAAAAGGAACAGGAGAGAGAGGAAGGTACCAACCGCAGGATAGAAGGACAAAATAGAGGACGGGGGTCGGGGGGACTTCGTATTTGTACAATTAGAATGTTAATACGTCTATAAAGTATGTACAATGAGAATGTGAATACGTCTATAAAGTATGTACAATTAGAATGTGGATACGGCTATAAAGTATGTACAATTAGAATGTGGATACGTCTATAAAGTATGTACAATTAGAATGTGAATACGTCTATAAAGTATGTACAATTAGAATGTGGATACGTCCATAAAGTATGTACAATTAGAATGTGGATACGTCTATAAAGTATGTACAATTAGAATGTGAATACGTCTATAAAGTATGTACAATTAGAATGTGAATACGTCTATAAAGTATGTACAATTAGAATGTGAATACGTCTATAAAGTATGTACAATTAGAATATGAATACGTCTATAAAGTATGTACAATTAGAATGTGAATACGTCTATAAAGTATGTACAATGAGAATGTGAATACGTCTTTCAAGTATGTACAATTAGAATGTGAATACATCTCTGAAGTATGTACAATTAGAATGTGAATACGTCTGTGAAGTATGTACAATTAGAATGTGGATACGTCTATAAAGTATGTACAATTAGAATGTGAATACGTCTATGAAGTATGTACAATTAGAATGTGAATACGTCTATAAAGTATGTACAATTAGAATGTGAATACGTCTATAAAGTATGTACAATTAGAATGTGAATACGTCTGTAAAGTATGTACAATTAGAATGTGAATACGTCTATAAAGTATGTACAATTAGAAGGTGAATACGTTTATAAAGTATGTGCAATTAGAATGTGATTACGTCCATAAAGTATGTACAATTAGAAGGTGAATACGTCTATAAAGTATGTACAATTAGAATGTGAATACGTCTATAAAGTATGTACAATTAGAATGTGAATACGTCTATAAAGTATGTACAATTAGAATGTGAATACGTCTATAAAGTATGTACAATGAGAATGTGAATACGTCAAGAAAGTATGTACAATTAGAATGTGAATACGTCTTTAAAGGATGTGCAATTAGAATGTGATTACGTCCATAAAGTATGTACAATTAGAATGTGAATACGTCTATAAAGTATGTACAATTAGAATGTGAATACGTCTATAAAGTATGTACAATTAGAATGTGAATACGTCTATAAAGTATGTACAATTAGAATGTGAATACGTCAAGAAAGTATGTACAATTAGAATGTGAATACGTCTTTGAAGTATTGTCCTGTCCGTGCCGACAAACACCGGTCTCACAGCGTATACGTATATGTAGCATTATATTTAAAATGTTGTGGACGGATTATGACAAAATGTGGTGGACGAGTTGGGTCGGTGACATAAACAAGCCGATTATGTTTTGGTTCAGCTCCCGTGTATCATTGGGATATGAAATGGAAACTGTTCACCTTGGCGGAGGTATGCGCTCTCCCGAGTGCCGTTCTTGTTATATTTCAGTTTTGTTGAAAAATCACTTATTCCCCAAAATCCATTAACCCCACCCTCTAACCACAGTACCACAACCATTTAATGCGCAGTCCGAACTGCAGCTGAACCGATGGGAGAGAGAAATAATAATAATAATAATAATAATAATAATAATAATAATAATAAAGGAGTCTTATATAGCCCCATCAAGCAGAGTAAACTACAAGGTCAAAGGTTGGGAAGCCGGCCCAAGAGGGGCTGTTCATGACCGGGTTGGCATACCCATGCACCGTCAGTAGCCAACCTCCCTGGATGTGACCACAAGATAAAACTTGATCGAACATTGCAGAGAAGGATTGGTCAAATAATGGAGAAAGCACCTTGATCAACTGCCAAACAGATTCAAGCTTACCTTCAGACATAAGGCACAACAGTTTCAACTCGCACCATCCGTCGCCAACTCAATGAAAGGGGGTTCTATGGTAGGAGACCCAGGAGGACCCCACTGCTGAGGGCGAGACATAAGAAAGCCCAAATGGAGCTTGCCAAAACACACCTGAACAGAACAAAATCCTTCTGGGAGAATGTCCAATGGACAGATGAGACAAAATTAGAGCTTTTTGGCAAAGCACATAATCTCTATGTTTACAGAAAACAAAATTATGCCTTCAAAGAAAAGAACACCTTCTCTACAGTCAAACATGGAGGAGGTTCAGTGATGGTTTGGGGTTGCTGTGCTGCCTCTGTTACTGGGTGCCTTGAATGTGTGCATGGCATCATGAAATCAGGAGATTACCAAGGCATTTTGGAGCGCAATGTTCAACCTAGTGTCAGAAAGCTGGGTCTCCGGCGAAGGTTATGGGTCTTGCAGCAGGACAATGACCCCAAACACACTTGAAACCTCCCCTCCACCCCCCCTGTGGGGAGATCTCAAAACAGCAGTTGGGAGAAGGCACCCTTCAAATCTGGGAGAACTGGAGCAGTTTGCACAAGAAGAGTGGATCAAACTGACAGTAGAGAGGTGGAGGAAGCTCATTCATGGCTTCAGGAAGCGCTTGACTGCGCTTGACTGCAGTTATTTTGTCCAAAGTCTGTGCTACCAAATATTAAGTCGAGGGTGTCAATACTTTGTCAATGCCATTTCTTTTTATTTTGTGATTTAAAAGGATATATTTAGTTCTGAATTAAAAAATAAAGGTTCTGCAATATTAACAGTGAAATAAAGAATGAAGGAGACCAAATACTTCAGTCAATTTCAACTTATTTTCAGAGAAAATTGTGAGTTATTTCAAAAAAGTGCAAAGGTGCCAATATTTTTGGCCACGACTATGTATTGCAAAGCAATTGTCGCTCTTTTCTATCCACACCTTATTCAAAAACATCTCAATCAAATGCTGAACATTTTACGGTTTGTATCCCACTGATAGGTCAGATCTGGATCCGACATGAACCAAAATCTAATCCGCTTGTTCTTGTCACTTACGCAACTCATCCACCTAATTTTGTCATAATCCGTCTATAACTTTTTGAAATATCATGCAAAATATCGTTTTTAGCCCTATCACTCAATGGTGAAGAATCACATGAAAACATTCTTGATCCGGTTCCGGATCCTCACCAAAATCTAATCATTTCGTCATTGTCACATATCAAACCTCTCCACCAAATTTCATCTGAATCCGTCCACATTGAGATATTTTGTTCACAGACAGACACACACAAACAAACAGACAGACAGGGGTGGAAACATAACCTCCATCCACCCTCAAGGGGAGAGGGGAGGGGCAAGGGGGAGTTTAGGAGGGAAGGGGAAAGGGGGAGATTTGGAGGGGAGGGAAAAGGGGGGAGTTTAGAAAGTGGATGATTAATGAAAGATGAACATTGATAACAAATTGGGTTTATTGTGATTTTCAAGTTAGAGATCCGTTTAAGAATGATAGAGGAGGGGTGGAATGAATGTGAATTTAGATTTTAGAGCATGTAGTGAGGAAGAATTCTAAGAGATGGAAATTTTTTTTGAAGTGGAATGAGTTGAAGAGGAAATTAAAAAGAGCCTTTTGAATAGTAAGAAAAACAGTGTGTTGTAATATACCACTGAATAAAACACTGCAGGGGAAAGTTTAAACATATTTAAACAGAACCGTGAAGAACAACCTTATATTCACAAAAATACCAATGGGGACAGGGAGGAGGGGGGACTTTACACATGTTCCACTTGTTTGACCAGTTTGTGATATTATCCAGGTCTGCGTAGAGTGAGGAGGCTGCAGACTGCCGATCTGATGGATGAGGTTTGGAGCGGAAGAGAATGGAGTCATCAGCAAAGCCAGAGAGGATTTTCCAGAGAGTTGGAGAGATCATTGATGAAGACCAGATCACTGCCTTGAGGAACTCCAGCCTGTTTACAAAAAAATATGTTTACCATCTGTGTAGTATTTATAAAATAACTAGTGGAGTCACCTGTGGAGGTGGGGGGGGGGGGGGGTAACACACACGGGGGGTGGGGTGGGTCACACACACCTCGTTTTTTCATTGCTCATATTAACAGACACACACACACACACACACATCTCGTTTTTTCCTTTTTTGTTCCTCACAATTCTATCTCTCTTTTATACACACACACACACACACACACACACACACACACACACACACACACATCTCGTTTTTTCCTTTTTTGTTCCTCACAATTCTATCTCTCCCTTTTATACACACACACACACACACACACACTGCACTGGGGCGTGGGTCATCCACTCCATACACACACACACATATATATATATATATATATATATATATATATATATATATATATATATATATGTCAAGTAGTAGATTTGTTATTGCCTAAAGTTCAGTTATAGACGTTGGGTGCTAATGTGTTATGATTTATATGATGTCTAAAAATGCTATTTCATAAAGTAAATAACAAATTGTATACGTGTGCTTTTTTCGAGGCTGGTCGTAAAACCACGCCCACATGCGCTTGTTTTAGCGTAATGCTAGTAGAATGACATGATCGTTAACCATATATATTTTGTTTTAATCTCAGCAACGCATGACTCTGTATAAACATGCTTTGGATTACTCATGTACACAAACCCATAAATTATATGGGTTTGTTTGGCTAAGCATACACTCTCCTCATTGTGAGTTACATTTCTGTTTTCTCGGAGCCCAGAGAAACATTTGGTCCAAATGATAAGGACGGGCTGACTCCCCCGAATGATAACGGTGGGAGGAACCTCTCCCAGTGTTGTTTGTTCCCTCGGAGATTTCCTGATAAAACGTGTCCCTATATAAATGGACTGGGAATCAATGTGTTTTCAGGAAGGCTTGACGTGGCATGAGACTGGCTCTTGCTATAGATGTCTTGGCCTCCTCCGGATCTGTATAAGTTGGTTCTTTAATAAAGCTGCGCCATTCCAGGCTATTGTGGACTTCTTTTGCAACGAAGAGCTGATTCTTCACAGATGGTACCAGGAGTGGGGTGTCAACAGACGCGGAGGACGGGAAACGGAGCCCGAGGGACAGGAGGAAGGCTGACCTGAGGCCGGCGCCGGCACGCTGATTTGATTAAAGGTGGGAGTTGTTTTATATCAGAGGGCTATTATTCCAAATTCGTACCTTCCTCCCTCGCGCGGGTTCAGTCTCCTTGTCTTCCCCGCTGTCTGCACTCGAACAGAAATTGTAAGTAGAGGCTCATTTAGGCCTCAGAATGACGTAGCTTTGTTAAAGCCAGGATAAACAAGTAAGGATAAACCAGTAAGGACTTAACAGTAAGCTTAAAGTTACAGTTAGCACCAGGAGGGGAAAATGAGGTCGGACAGCCATATAGGTTGAAACCAGGTGGCCAAGATTTTTCCAGGAAGGAACAGCCCAGAGACAAGATGGGGTATGCCATTGCATGCCAGGGAACGAAGGGCTGTGGCTAAACTTAGACGGCCAAAGGGACATGGCCAGGAAGGGTGAAATGCGTAGGTACCAGGTAGGTTTGACAAGAAGGTAGTGACAACTACGAGGTCAAGCCAGGAAGCTCTAGACTAAGTTCTAGACAAGAGGTCCAGATAAAGCAGGCCAGGACCTGGTGGACAAGAGAAAATAAATAAGCTCACAGGAAATGGGCCAGGTGGCCACAGGGTGAGAAGGACAGGTTAGGTTTTGAAATATTGAAAATTGAAGCAGGAGCTGCATTGTAGGAATTTGAAGCTTCAGAGCCAAAGGAAGCAAGTTCAGGAAGCAAAGTTCAGGACAAAACAATTAAGGAGGTAGTTAAGCAAGCAAAACAGCGAGTGATGCCGCTGGACCAGATACCAGACCAAGACCCCCCACCCCCCCCAAGACCTGAGCTCAGTCCCGGGGCTCTAGGCAACACCCCCCACCCCCCCAAGACCTGAGCTCAGCCCCGGGGCTCTAGGCAACACCCCAACACCCCCCGCCCTGCCTCCCCTTTCCACCTCAACCCACCCCCCGTCCAAACCCGTCCCAAAAAATCCTTTTCCTTGAATGAGAGACGTAACATGAATGAGGAATGAATGTATATTGGGATGTTAATTGACGTGTGTGTCTGGCCAATGTGTTTGTCTGTGTGTCATGTGCAAAGCAGAGGGTTTCGGTGTGAAACTTTGTAAGCGATCTGCTCGACTTGGGGGAAATTCAGGCCGGGAATGTCCATTTTAGCGTCTATCCGAGAGAACAGGCGAGGTCCTGAACTGAGTCCGGATTTTCATCTGTTTGGGAGTTGTTTGGGAAGCGAATTGATATAAATCGGGTCAGGAAAGCACCCGGAGTGCCCTTGTCGATCTACTGTTGATATGAAGCGGTTTCTTGGAGATGGTTGCAGAATTCGAATCAATATGTGTGTTTTACTTGAATTGAAGAGTTCATTCAATGGCAGATATTGTGTATTGTATGTGTGGGATGTATCGCTGAGGCAGCTCACCTTTGGAATTGGTGTCATATAGTGCATTTTGGGTCAGAGAGGTCAAGCGTCGGAGATCCTGTTAGCTAGGGATGAGTTCTGACAGCTCAATGTTCTGACAGCTCACTACATGTCAGGTCGTAGATTTGTTATGACAGCACTTTGTTTTGACAGCCGACTGCATGTCCCAACGCGAGGTAAACCCCGCCGCGAACGCGAATAGAGCGGCGTGCAGGGAGTGTTGGGATTCGTGTGGAGGCACGAGGGTGCGCGCCAAGACGGGGGGCGGCGTGGCGTCGTCGCGTTGAGATGGTTGTGCCAGGTCGATCGGCGATCTCTGAATTTAAATCGGATTTTTGTCATGTGTGTTGTGAAATTAAACGTCTATCCGAGAATCCTGGCAATGTTCGTTTAATTATCTGCTCAGAGTGCCGGCGATAACTCGCCCACTCTCAGAGGAAGTGTGTGCCCAAATGCATTGTGGGTCATTTCGACTTTGCTGGATGTCGGACGTTCACATGTCAGTATCTTGTCAGAATCTTCTTCTTCATGTCATGTCCTTCATCCTTCATCTTCTTGTCAGAATTAGACATGAGTCATGAGCCATGTCGGAATAGTGGCCGGCTGCGACATATATGCCAGGCAATGTCACAGGACGAATACGTTATTTAAGATGGATTTATAAGATGGATAGATGGATGGATTTATTTAAGATGGCTAAAATAAACGATTTCAAGACAGAGTAATTAATTTCCGGAGTCAAGTTCCAACAGGAAGTCTTGTTCATACAGTAAGGTACAGTGCGGAGTGGCGGCTGGAAGATGCATCGATGCATTTGTGTTGATCGATGCGGACACAGATTTAGTATGCTGGTAAGGTTGTTATTAAAACACATATGGGTCTGAGGGCAGATAATGTGGGACAAGCTGCCTCACGGGCGCTGCAGGGAGAGTATTTGGAAATTCAATAATTTGAACAGAAATGTCACGTTTTCAACAGAACGCTGATCCGAGGAAGGAGGACGGTTGAGGTTTCAACTGTCGGTATGTGGTGTGGCTTGTGCCAAGGTGTGGGCGCGAGGAGGTGTGTTGATGAAGCGTTGTGCGAACGAGGAAGGATGTGCGAAAGGTGTGCACCAGGTAGAGAGGTGCTGCATTGTAGAGCACGTACGGAAGTTCCTGGACGGATTGTGACGGTTGTTGGATTCGTAGGAGCTAGCATTTTGCGATGTAGAGCCTCAATAAGGGTCATTTGTCTGTCTGGATGTGGTTCTTGCAGGGAATGACGCCGGACTTGTATTATTTGCGGAAAAATAAAGCGCTGGTTACCCCAATTCGAAGTTTGACCTTTTAAAGTTTAGTTGACCTTTGTTCGAGATATGCAAGGGAAAGGTCAGAGGTAATTCACTAACCTTGGAAGAACGACAGGCGGAGTCAGTCTACAGGGTGTTGCTTTAACGACAGGATATATAGGACTTAAATCTGGAGAATATCGGGACATTATATTGTGGGTAAAACCAAAATCATGTACATAATTAGTGGACAGAGAATATCGAGTTTTTTGTTGTTGTGGAAGCGTCAGTCAGGTACAGTACGCTTGGAATTTAATTTAACCGGGTCGAGTACAGTGACGTGTTCGATCGAGCTGTGGGGATTTGAGATGGATTTGAGTCACGTTAAATGGAGGACATTTGTGAGGATGAAGAGATGCAAGTAACGTGGATTAAATTGTGGTATCACGAGTTGGGTGCCAGAGATATTGTGGTTATTATAACTCACTGAGTATAGGGGGCGCCGGGCGCACCGAGTACAGATCGGGTTGCATGATGGAGCACGCATGCATGGATTTTGGCTTTGTGAGGCTCCGGATCGAAATTGGCATTTCGATGCTGTGGATTATATTATGCCTGCCCGGAAAGGGGATGTCCTGTGCTGGGGCTGGCGACATGCCTCTGTTATTTGTCTGTCTGTCGGTCTGATTGTAAGTCTTTGGTACTGGGAGGGCTAATTGAGTGCTCAGGCGTCAATGTTCCATGGAGGCAGGTCCGGGGGTTTTGGTCCAGCCTGCAAGGAGTCCAGGGGCTTGTTTTAGGGCTGGGTCGCCAAAAATGGGATGCTGTGCCCATCTGGATGTAAAATTATCCATCAAGGACGGGGAATAATGTGCAGTGTGATTGGGTAAGAGGTAAAGGCCATAAAACACCAACCCCATGAGGAACGAAATAAATGGAGAGATGTTGGGATCACATGATGGTTGGGATTGAAGAACAACCTACTGGGATTTCAAACCTGTGTTTGGGTCTGGGGCAACTGGGTGATGGGCAACAGTGTATGAGTGAGTAATTATGATCTGTTTAAATGTAAGAGGCGGTGGAGAAGAAAGGGGTGATGAAAAGTTATTTGTTTTAGTGTGAAGTAGGTTGGTTGCTTATTTGTCACAGTAAGATGAGAGTTGTGTTTTTAAGCTTGGTCTTTGAATGAATTGTTGCTTGGAATGTGTTGATTGGAAAAGTGATTTCTGATCGCTGATCCGATCTGGTTTTGAATTGTTGATTTAATTTTGAATTGATTGGAGGTAATAAGGATTTGTGTTGATTTCCTGATTTGAGTTGATCTGGAAACAAAGACAGATGGGATTAATGTGTATATCAGGAACAATTTGGAAAAGAAATATGGATATATGACATTACTAAAATATAACCAAGCAATTGAGAGTTCTTGGGTTAATGGGATATAAATAAATGCATCTACAAGTTGATGGTTTATAAAAATTTAGGTCTGGATGATACTTAAACGATGAACAATGTTGGCAATATACAAAGAATGTGACTTGTTTTTTGGGGGGAAAACATGTGGTTTAAATTTGGTTGGCTAAGTTTTAAAGATGGAGATGTTTCGCAGAACTCTTATGATTATTTACATGAGTGGTGGACTATTCCATGGCGAAGCATTTTCAGTTTTTATGATTAAGGTTTAAGGTCTTTATGATCTGTTTAGTGTATTTTTCAAAGGAGAGGGTTTTGGTCAATGATGATGCCAAGATTCCGGATGTGGATACTGGGAAACCATCGATGTTGGGGGGAATGAAGATTAATTCAGATTTAGCGTAGTTAAGTTCGAGGAAGCTGATCTGAAGCTAGAATTTTATTTCAGTTAGGCAGTTTGTCAGGATAGAGTGGGTGGTGGTGGAGCACGATTTGGTGGAGATGAAAAAGCTGGATGTCATCGGTGAAGCAGTGGAATTGGAGACCATGGTGCATTGGCTATGGTGCATGACGGATTAAGTGACCAAGGGGGGATAGGTACAGGACGAAGAGGAGGGGGCCAAGAACTGAACCTTGGGGGACACCTTAAGGGGGAGTGAATTGTGGTGATTAAGCTGTTGTAGATGCTGTCAATTTTGCTTTGGATGAATGGTCCAGGAAGGAAGGAGGGTGCAGGTGGCACCAGGTGTGAGTGCACAGGTGTGCACCAACAGGTGTGTGGAGCAAGGTGGTGGTATCCAGGGAGCTGAGGAGTTTGTTCACGTTGTAAAGTTTGTTTATTTAGTTTGTTTATTGTAGAGAAGAGTGCTTTTGGGATTCCGGAGCCAGAGTGGATAATTTGAGGGTAGTAGGTGGAGTAGAGGACATCTTTGCAGTGCTGTAGGTGGTCCTTGTAGGCTTGGGGGTGAACTAATTTGGGTTTAATAGGCACAAGCTGGTCTAAACAGGGTGAGGAGGATGGTGTGATTGATGATGTCAAAGGAGGCGTTGAGGTGAGGAGGATGAAAATGTTGAGGTTGCCGGCATCGGAGGAGAGAAAAGGTCGCTGGTGATTTTGAGGAGAGCAGTTTCAGTACTGTGGCTGGAGCAGAATCCGGATTGGGATGTTTCATACAGGTTATTGGCAGAGTGGTGATGTTTGAGTTGAGTGGCCACAGCACGTTCCAAAACTTTTGACAGAAAGGGTAGATTGGAGATGGGTCTGAAGTTATTTAGGGTGTCAGGGTTTAGTCCAGGGTTTTTCCAAAATGGGGGTGAAGTTTCACGAGTTTTTGGGGAAATCGGTATGTGAAGCTGGATTAAGTTGGAACTGCTTGATGAGCCATGGAGATGGATTGGGTTTTGTTGTTGGTTGTCTGGGAGTTCGGTTGTTGCATTGCCAAAGGTTTCTGTGTGGTGGACACACTCGTTGGCTGTTGTCTTGTGTGACGTGGATGGAGATGTATGTGGCTGCGTGTGGCTGCCTGGAGGGGAAGGCGGCTACAGTGGTTGATATTGGTTGTGGGTTGTCCGGGGTGCTTCGATTTGCATAAGGGGTGAAGATTGGGATATTACATTATTTTGAGTAAGTATTGGCATGAGTAATTACAGAAGTAATTATGAGTTATTATGAGTAATTAGTGGTATGAGTATTAGTTATGAGTTCCAGGTGTTGAGCTAGTTATGCTAGTTATCCAGCTAGTTATGAGTAAGTGATTATTTTAGTAAAGTTACATGTTTCGCTGTGTTGTTGATCTGGGGACAAGCTAGTTTGATGGGTACCCTGGGGTCTTCAGCGTGTCTATGTGTTTGTCTGGCTGTTACACTAGACTCTGGGATGTGTTTTCATGAGACGAATTTCAGAATTGATGACAATTCAGTGAGTATGGTGGACAACGTGAAGTGGCTGGTGTGAAGGAAGGGGTTGGGAAAGATGGACCCCCTTCACGAATACCCAGTAGGGTAGCTTAATTTCAGACATAACAGTGAGAATCTATTGTGAGCGAATCACAGTGGGTGAGGAAAACATTGTGTGTGACCAGACACCAGAACTGACCAGAATTGAAATTGGAAGTAGACCAGGTTATTCCTATTATTTGTTTATTCGTGAAAATAAATAAATAATAGGGGGAGGTTCATGGAGGTTAATGGTGGTTTGTTTGTATTAATCGAGGTTAATGGTGGTTTGTGTTTGTGTTAATGGAGGTTAAAGGTGGTTGGTTTGTGGTAATTCTAGTTGAAACTCTCGCTGAAGTAATTTTCGTTTATTTTTATTTTTTGAATGAATTGAATCTATGAATTGGAGACCTGTAGACCAGGCGCTCCCAGGAGACTTGTGGATCAGGTGTTCCACCAGAGGAAAAAGACCAGGTGTTCGTGGAGCACTTCACCTGCAAGAACGCCTTGGAACCAAGGTGGAAGGGACCAGTCCAGGTGTTGCTGACTACACCAACGGCAGTCTTTTGCGAGGGCAAGACTTCGTGGATCCACGCCACGCACTGTAAGTTGGCCATACAAGCACCAGACACTACACCCCAGAACACAGTAAGGATGGGCCTAATCATAGGTACAATACTATTGATAGCGACAGCAGCTAGGGGAAATTCCGATTCCAATAGATGCGAAAACGAAACCCGACACCTCACCGTAACATGGGGACAAAGAGTATCACTACCATGTTTCGAACAGAAAGCCCTGCACACAAATTGGGTGAACATAAATTGGCTAGCACTGTCGGCAGGGCCTGGACGCGTTGGCATGGTACTACAAAAGCAACGAGAGTTCCGGGAAGACGGGCGAGCTAGCATTGAGACCTTGGCCCAACCAGGATACAAATGGGGAACCCCTGATTTTAAGCTACAAACACGCACGCGCCTAGAGAAAGGCATGACTATGCAGGTCCGGTGCAGCGTCTGGACCCCTGGCGCGGCCGGTGGCGAAAAGAACTACATACGATGCAACGAATACATACTCACGCCACACCCCCAGAATAAGGCCCCAAAGAGGGGGGAAAACACATATTGGAAAGTGGCCAGGGAGGTGGCAACAATTCAAAATAGGACACACTGCTGGTCGTGCATGCGCTTTCCCCAAGCAGGCACCACAGGAATACACATGATAGTGCTACCTCTGTCCCTCAATGACCTCTGCTCACAACCTATCGATCCCCCATGTTTAGTCACCACGCTGGAAAGAGAAGGGGTTGACAACGGCAAGAGTTGCAATCGACAATTTAATTATCGCCCGTCAATGATTGCCCATGTGGCCGAGAGGCCTGCCCCCGTCTGGGTCAAACCACAGAAAGGGAAGGTCTGCCTCCAGGGTTCCGGCCACTTGCGTATGGGAGAATCAGAATGCGCCTACACTCTCCCCGGAAAGCTGGGACAAGGGAGCTCGGGGATTACATTACGAATAGTACTGCAAGATAAACACAACCACAACATAACGGCTATAACATTCTCTAGGGGGGTTAGTAGGATTAATGGGGTGGTAAAGGGACTCCAGTGCTTATCCACCCACCTGGTCCCACCCCATGGGACAATGTTTATATGCGGCGACAAGGCTTACCCCTATTTACCAAATAATTGGGGGGGCACATGTTATCTGGGTTCAGTCCTTCCTGACGTTGAGATACTGGATGAGCTAGACCCAAAGTCCTTGGACAGGCGTTATAAGAGGTCAGTCATGAACGAAGATGGAACCACTAAACTACACGGGAGTCTATGGGAAAAGGTGTTTGGTTTCTTCTTCCCAGGAGCGGGCACAGTCATGGATAGTTTCCGGATAGACAAATTGGCTTTGGCCCTAGAAAAGGTGGCAAACGACACCGCTACGGCTCATGACATACTATTGGATCGATCGGATCGCGCGCGAAAATTCTTATACATTTAGCTGGCTCACTGACTGGTTCCAGGGATGGACGGGCACCATAGTGAAGTGGTTATTGACCGCACTGGCTGTGATAATCGGGGTAGTAATTTGGGGGGCACTAATGAAATCTCTAGTCCTCCTCTGTATGAGAAAGTATTTTACAGGATGGAAAGTGAAGAAGCCGCCGACAACGACTATGGCTCTGACCACAGAGGCCGTCGACCTGAACGGGTCCTTCAACAAGGCAGTTGCGACCGGCGCTCCAGAAAATTGCATTGAATTTTGTAATGACTGTGATACTTGTGTGGATCCCATGTGGGAACTGGCTGCTGCCTGTAACGGTGTATGTGATGACTGTGATACTTGTGCTATAAACCCCTTGCGTGTACTGGCTAACGCTGCTTATGTATTACAAGCTGACAGCTGCACGCCCCCTTCCGACCCAACTATGGATCTGATTGCGACACTGGGTCTGGCGGTCGAGGGACCCGACGTGGATATCCTAGACCCGCAAGCCGACCAGGCGCCCATGGGAGACTTTGACATAAAGGAAGTCCCTCTCTTTTCTTCAAATGTTTCGGATCTCTTTGATCCAAATGTTTCGGATCTCTTTGATCCACATGTTGCGGATCTCTTTGCTTCAAGTGATTCGGATTCGGATTTTTACGCTCTGTACCCTGACCAGGAAATTGAGACACAAGATACTGACGACATTTTGTATTCCCCAGAACAGCAACACGTGAGGGACCTCATGGGCATGACCGTTGATTAACTTCGAAGATCTGCAAGGACTGCGTCTGCAAAGGGTGGGGGGAGCCAGTTCCGCAGGGGAAGTGATGCACCCTCTGGCGGAGCAGAACCTCATCTGGACCAGACGTCTTCGTTGTGGATCCGAAACGTTAATGAACTTTCATGTTTTGAGCCCTCAGGCTCCGAGCACGCACCACACGACACGTTCGCCAAATGCACGGGCGAGGCGCTTTGGGCGCACGATATGCCCTTGGGAGATACCCGCATTACACAATTATTTTTTCAATACCCGCATTACACAATTATTTTTCAATAAAGCCCGATGTGGCACGTTGTCTCTTAAGATACTTTGTCTCGACGAGACAAGAGGAAGGAATGTCAAGTAGTAGATTTGTTATTGCCTAAAGTTCAGTTATAGACGTTGGGTGCTAATGTGTTATGATTTATATGATGTCTAAAAATGCTATTTCATAAAGTAAATAACAAATTGTATACGTGTGCTTTTTTCGAGGCTGGTCGTAAAACCACGCCCACATGCGCTTGTTTTAGCGTAATGCTAGTAGAATGACATGATCGTTAACCATATATATTTTGTTTTAATCTCAGCAACGCATGACTCTGTATAAACATGCTTTGGATTACTCATGTACACAAACCCATAAATTATATGGGTTTGTTTGGCTAAGCATACACTCTCCTCATTGTGAGTTACATTTCTGTTTTCTCGGAGCCCAGAGAAACATTTGGTCCAAATGATAAGGACGGGCTGACTCCCCCGAATGATAACGGTGGGAGGAACCTCTCCCAGTGTTGTTTGTTCCCTCGGAGATTTCCTGATAAAACGTGTCCCTATATAAATGGACTGGGAATCAATGTGTTTTCAGGAAGGCTTGACGTGGCATGAGACTGGCTCTTGCTATAGATGTCTTGGCCTCCTCCGGATCTGTATAAGTTGGTTCTTTAATAAAGCTGCGCCATTCCAGGCTATTGTGGACTTCTTTTGCAACGAAGAGCTGATTCTTCACATATATATATATATATATATATATATATATATATATATATATATATATTGTTACTGTCGCGGTTAAGATGTTATATTTGACCGAGCGGTTGGTATGACCGCGACCTAACAGTTCCCCCGATTCTTCCCCAACTCACCCGATTCACCCCCAACTTTGGCCGTATCGCACCGCAGCTGCCCAATCTGGAAAACTCTAAAACGACCGAATGCAAAGAGGAAAAGGAATAAGACGAGAAGACGGACAGAAGAGTAATTGGATTTATTATACACATATAATCAAGAAGGAGCAGTCACGATTATGTACAGGGACACGAGACGCAGGTGACACAGTGAATTCCTTATACAAGCTTAATTACCTACCCAGGACAGAACAAACAAAAGACAGACTCACACGGGGAATGATGACAGGAATTGGCTGGAAGGAGAGGATGGCTTGGAGTTGTATTGTGCAGCACGATCGTCGCGTTTAGCAGCCGCCGTTCCTTCGCGGCCCTGCTCAAAACCGCCGTCCAGGCCCCAAGCGGCTGTTGGGTGTTGTTGCTGCTGTGGCCGCCGCTGCTTTTCCAGGATTACAACAGG
>NC_136269.1:15283325-15480825 GCF_964187855.1 Myxine glutinosa | reverse complement strand
TTAAATCCTCAATAGACCCAACTACTAAAACACATTAAATATAACATTGAAGTCAATGCGGAAAATTCAGCTTTTGACTCACACCTGCATTTAACTTATTAACTCTCTCCATTTTTCATTATACTCATACAGAGACCCAACGAATGTTTGTGTTTCATTTTTAGGTAATAATTTAATTTTCTTAACAGCAGAATCACCATCTTGAGCTAACATTGCATCATTTCCAGTTAAGGCTTACCCAGGTTTGCCCAGGCTTGCCCAGGTAATTTCCACAGGAAATGACACGCACCAACCATTCTTAGACAAAGGGTTCCAGCGCAGGCTTTTTTTTAAACAGACTTCCTGCCTCTCTTGAGAATGGACTACTGTTCACAGCTTGTGGGATGATTGCGGCCTACCTTGGGGTCCTACTACCTGTGTGGAGCTCAACCTTCAAATTGATGAACTGGACTCGAACCTCTTATCAATGGAGGTAAGTTAGTTTGTTTATTTGTTTATTTATTTACTTATTATTATTATTTATTTTTTAAAATAAGATTGAGACTCGTGTGAGAGTCAGCAAAGTTTATTTTAATATTCACAGAGCTTGATTTATACAAATAATAAACTTGTTTTAAATTAATACATTGTTTTTTTCTCTCACAGGAAATTGTATCTGAGAGCCGAAATGAAAATACTGCTTTTAATACAACTTGGGGTGAAGTTATTGATTTGCTTGAAGACATTTTGAACAACTAAGACCCACAGAACGAGTTCTACCCTGATAATCCAACGAAAGAGTTTTACCTTGGAGGCTCTTTGGATTCTAAAGCAATGAACAATGTTCTTTGTTTCATTATGCTTGATTTAAGGTAAGTTCAGTTGATTAAAAATAAATTAAATTGTATATATATATATATATATATGTTATTTAATTCAATATTAGACAAATATATATATTTTTTTTCCATGTTTCAGCAATATCAAGAAAGTTCGGGAAAGAAAATGCTGGAAAATTATTTCTTCCTATTTCTACTTCTTCAAACTTGAAAGCCTTGAAAGACAGAATTGGGAGAAGAGGAAAGAAAAAAAAAGATTATATTAGGGATGGGTTATTGAATGTGAGGTGAATTTTTGAATGAATGTCATACCTCACACTCATTTATCTTGTATTATATATCATTGAATTGTTTGAAAAAAGTATTTTTATTTTTATTTTTTACAACGTTTGATTTATCTTACTCTAATTCACCAAATGTCCGTCGGTCTGTTCGAAGGTACCGTAAAAACTGCTGAACCGATCGCAAAGATATTTTGGGTGGGTAATCCTGGGACCCCTGGGAGTAAAAGAGGCTATTTAGTTTTCCCAATTTAAGCTTTGGTCTCCAGCATTCTCAGGTTTGGACTCCCGCATAACATTCGCGTTCACATAACGCTCATTGTGACGATGTTCTCATTGTGACGAAGTTGTGATGATGTATGTGTTCACGGTAGTGTTTGACGTGACGGAGTGAACGTAATTTCGTAATGTTTTTTGTTTCGTAATCCTTTCATGAACGTTTAATGTTTGATGAACGTTTAATTTTTAATGAACGTTTAATGCCCTTTGATGTCCGGGGCCGCACGCGCGCTACACTGGACGGGCCAGCGTGTACCATGCTCTGGTAAACCGCTGAGCCCCATCCGTGATGGGGACTGGGGCTTGAGACATTGTCCCACGAACAAGGAATTCCCAGGAAGCACGAGTCATCAGCTCGCATTGATTAAGTCCCTGTCCTTTGTGCACACCGCCCGTCACTACTACCGATCGGATGGTTTGATGAGATCCTCGGATCAGCCCCTGCACGGGCCGTTCTCGGATCATGCCGGTGCACCGAAAAGATGAGCGAACTCGACTGTCTAGAGCAGGGGTGGGGAACCTTTTTCCTGTCGAGGGCCATTTCGATTTTTAGAACATCCTTCGAGGGCCATGCTAAATTATTGAATACATATATCGGACTCACCTAATGCGATGGCTGGAACTGTTTCTCTTTGGCGAGGCGTTTGGTGTCAGGTGGTAGTGATGATGATGCTACTCGCAGCTGGTTTTGCAGGTTTGGGTCAGTCAGTCTTGAGCGAAACCGAGTGTTTGCAAGAGTCAGTTTTGAAAAGAACTTCTCACAGCTGTAGGTCGTCCCAAACAGTGATGCAAACTTCAGTGCATGTCTCCTCAGAATGGGAAAATCCTCAGCACATACATACAGTTTGTAGAACTCGAGCAAAGGGAGGACAAATCTCACACTCTTACTATGTCTCTCCGAAAAGATCGACTGGACAACCCTCCCATCTACTTTCTCAACAATCCTCTCCAAGAAGTTGTGTCGCTCAAGCTTTTGGGTCTCACTATCTGCCATGATCTTTCTTGGGAAAACCACATTTCCAAGCTGGCCTCCAAAGCCAGTCGCCGACTGGGCATCCTCCGTCGTGCGAAGTCCTTCCTAGGCACACCTGAGCTCCTCACCACATACAAGGCTTTCATCCGCAGCTCAATGGAATACTGTTCTCCCCTATGGGCTGGTGCTCCTGCCTCACACCTGGCTCGGCTTCACGCTGTTGAATCCAAAGCTTTCAGAATCATTGGAATCTCCCGTGATGAAGCTATCTCTGAGGGCCTTTCACTCACTCACCGCAGGCAGGTAGGTGGTCTTTCTGTCTTCTTCCGACTCCTCTCCGGCCTTGCACCCCCAGCTCTCTCTGTGCTCTGTCCCCCAAATATTCCTACAGGTCGCACAAGATCTGCCAGCAACCCTCTGATGGTTAAACTGCCGAAATCTCGGCTGTCTGCTCACCTTCACTCTTTCATTCCTCTTTTCCCTCGCCTCTGGAACAAACTCCCTCACTCCCTTCAATCCCACTCCTTCCTCCAGGTCTTTAAAACAGCTGTTCACCACCATCTCTTATCTTCCCCCATCCAAAACCTTGATCTTTTCTACCCCTGCTAATTCACCCCAGATCCACCTTGTTTGAAAGTCCAACTTCTTTCCTGGAAGTCCTGGCAGTGTCCATATGTTTTATACCTCTCCCACCCCCCTTCCCATGCCCCCCCCCAAAGCCCTTTCCATCTCACAGATCTCTCGATGTCTCCATGTCTCTCGGTCCCTGCTCCCAAATGTTGTGTTTGTGTCCTTCCCCCTCTCTCCCCATCTTGTCTACTGCTCCCGATGTTATTTGTTTTATGTGTCTGTTTGTCTTTCTGTGTGATTAATGTTCGCTCTTTCACGAGCCTCGATCTTGTATACAAAAAAAAAATTTTTATTTATTTATTTATAGATAGATGAATTGCCTGGCGGGCCGGATCAAACGGTCTCGCGGGCCGTATACGGCCCGGAGGCCGGAGGTTCCCCACCCCAGGTCTAGAGGAAGTAAAAGTCGTAACAAGGTTTCCGTCGGTGAACCTGCGGAAGGATCATTATCGTGACTACATGAGAGCGAGCGAGACGCGAGACGCGAGACGTACATGGTACGTGATCGTCCATGTACTGTTTAGCCATGTACTGTTTAGATTTTGATGATTTGTGTGAGATATGATTCAATGGATGTTTATATGAATCGTTTAAAATAAAAAAACCTTCAATTTCTGATATTTTACCTTTTCATTTGGGCTTCCCAAATGAAGCCCCGCCCGTAGGGTGGGCACTGTTGCTGGTATATATAATAATATTTTATTAAATTAATACATTGTTATTTTCTCTCACAGGAAATTGTATCTGAGATGCAATGTGAAAATACCACTTTCACCACAACTTGGGGAGAAATCATTGATTTGTTTGAAGACCTTTTGAGCAACCAAGACCCACAGAATGAGTTCTATCCTGATGACCCAGCCAAAGAGTTATACCTTGGAGACTCACTAAATTTGGGAAAAACATTATGAGGTCTGCCTAGATGGTTCTAACTGTGGAGCCGACCTTGGAGACTCACTAAATTTGGGAAAAACATATCATGAGTTCTGCTGAGATGATTCTAAATGTGGAGCCTACCTTGGAGACTCACTAAATTTTATAAAATCAGGAAAAAGAGTTTTGCCTTGGAGACTTTGAAAACTGGTTTCATTTTGGAGACTCTGCTTTATCATCCAAAGAGTCTCCAAGATGGGTCCCACAAGTAATGAACAATGTTTTTTTGTTTCATGACGCCTGATTTAAGGAAAGTTCAGTTGATTGAAAATAAATTAAATTATATTTGTTATTTAATTCAGTATTAGATAAGTAATATATTTTTTTACATATATTTCAGCAATATCAAGAACGTTCGAGGAAGAAAATGCTGGAAAATTATTCCTTCCCATTTCTACAACTTCAAACTTGAAAACCTTGAAAGACAGAATTGGGAGAAGAGGAAAAAATATATATTATGTTGGGGTTGGGTTAGGGATGGGATTTTGAATGAGAGGTCAATTTTTGAATGAATGTCATACCTCACAGACTCATTTATCTTGTATTATATATTGTTGCGGATATGGGATTTGCATCCATCCATATCCGCTTGTAAATATTCCCCTATTTCCTCAATACTTCCCAACTATCCCCAATCCCCCATTCCCTAGTCCCATTTTCTGTAAACAACACTCTGTAGACCCGACCTCCCCCTATTTCCCCCATTAAATGTCGTGCCCAGGTTCACCGCATCTCATGTAAGACAACTATAGGACACCTTGCTAGTTATTCTTAGTCTATGTCAGTTAATAATAATAATAATAATAATTCATTTATTTTGTATAGCGCTTTTCCAGAAGCCCAAAGGTGCTTTAATTAAGTTAAGTTAAGTTAAGGACTCGTTTCCATTAATTCTGACCCTTCGTTGCACCAGAATGTGATTGTATGGCACCGTTAGGAAGTTTAGGACCTCCCAATACCTCCCCGCAGCTCTTCCTCACGGTTCAGCAACAACAACAACAGCAACGGCGGCGGCGTGCACAGGGAGTGCGCGTCCTCACTCCGGCTTGGTTGGTAGGGGGTGTTGGGAGGGCACGAGGCCTTCCCAACGAGCCGCCATCAAACATGTGCTCGACGGGGTTACCAAATAGGGGCTCCCTGTCAGCTCCTCGTCAAGGGCGGAGCCTGGTAACCCCCGCACCCAATGGAAGCGGCGGACCGGCCCCAGGGGGGCGGAGCCAACCAGCCGAGGGCGTGTCACTCCCCGCTGAGCATGCGCAGGAAGAGGGAGGTGACGTCAGATGCGCGCTGAGCTTGGAGCAAGCAAGACATACCCTCCGAGCGCTGTGAGGCCTCCCCGCATCCTCTGGACTGGACCGTGCTTTATCCTGTCCCCGAGCCAAGGTGCACCTTGTGCTATCGACTGCCTGTCCCTTCCTGCCATCAATCCCTGTGTAAGTCAGCCTTGTTCCGTTTGTCTGTGGTCTGTCTGGGATAAGATAAGACTGTAATTAAGTGCCTATCTCTTCTGTGTCTTTACCTCACTACCGTGTAATCTACCCCCTTTTCTCCACCACTGTAATTATACCCTCCTCCGGAGGTCTTGAGAACTGTACCCCTTGCGTCGTTTCATCTATCCCAGTCGTTGTGTCCTTTCCATCATTGATTTAGCATAGCGCGATTTGGTCAACGTCTGGGTGGAATTGGGGTCCAGTCAGGGAATAACTGTTCGGTCGCGGTCATACCAACCGCTCGGTCAAAAATAACATCCAAACCGCGTCCGTAACAATATCATTGAATTGTTTTTAAAAAGTTGAATTTTTTTATTTATTAAAACGGTTTAAAAAACGGTTAAAGCATACTTGTATCCCTTATCATTATTTAATTCAATCAAATCAGCGGACCAGATGTAATCAACACCCTTGGAATAAACCTTCCTTCTTTTAAACTTTGTGATTATAGGTTTATGTAATTCATTAACCAAAAGCTCCTCAGTCTTGAAAACATCATGAGAGCTTACGTGTTTTTTGAGGGTGAAACACCTGGATAACCAAGACCAAGTTTCAATTTAACACATCAATTTTTTCACAATAAACCTATCGACGTTCTCTCTCAACGTTGGATTTTCTATCAAAGACAAATTATACAACATTTCTCTGTCGGCTTCATGTTTTTCATCCAATGTAGTGGCGTACCCCGCTTACCCGGTGTGTACCCCGGTTTAGAATAGTGTTACGGATTCGTCCCTTCCGCTGTTGTGGTTTTCATCCACTTGAAACCCTTCTGGTTCTATGTATTATTATTATTATTATTATTGGGGTTTGAAGGAAATGGCGACTATGGTTATTGTTTTTTAAGGGAAATGGTTATTGTGGTTAAAAGGTTAAAAGCGCTCATGGAAAAACGAGACAGGAAACAGGATCGAGCACCGGAAGACGACGGTAGAGAAGAGGAAGAAGGCGTGAGGAAGAAGTGGAAAGACGCGTGTCTTGAAGCTCCGTACCAAGCGTGGTCGAGCGAACGTCGCGAGGGAACTTTGAGTCTGTGAAAGGAATTTTTGTGCGATTGGTGTTATCGAGGGAGTATTGAAAAACCTGCATAGTCAGGTATAGGCGTTGAGGTTCCGGAGAATCCTCGTCTGGAGGCTCCGGCTTGAGTAAGAGCCGGCCGCCATTTTGACCCTCGCGCGTCGTTCACTGGAAAAGGTTTTTGCCGCGTCAGCTGGTCTCACCCTCCGGTGGTCTGCCGGGGATGGGTGTGCACTAAAGCGGCGTTTGAAATTACACTGCGGTTCGCTGATCGATCGGTGAATGTGCACGTCTGGATCGCGTCTTTGGGATTTCTCTTTCCACCGCCAGTTTGCTGTTGGTTTGGACCACGTGACGGTCCACGCCTTGCCTACACCTCCTTACTTGCCGCATCGCCTCTTCGCCGCATCGCCTCTTCGCCGGGATCCTATTTGAGTTACAGAGACATTGAGGAGTGTTCTGTTCCATTCGCTGGGAGCGTAGTGAGTTCGGTGACTTCAGTGGTGGTACCATCCTAAGATATATTGATTGTATGGTTGATTGCTATCATAAAAAATAAAAAAACCCACCTTTAGAGGCCATTTTTCCCCGCAAGGCGGGGGTTGGCCTTTTTCGGGGACCGTGGTTGTTGTTGTTTTTCGGTCCCCTTTTTGAAGCAATGTTTTACGGCCGGATGCCCTTCCTGACGCCAACCCTTTTTGCCGCCTTTAACGACAAACAGGGAATTACCAGTGAACTGGTATTCAATTAGCCGACCTCGGAAGGATGACAGGCTGAGTCAACCCCCCTGGCGTTAATTCAGCAATCGACCGGGATTCGAACCCAGGATCCTAGGATCCTAAGCCGGCACCCTAGCCACTAGCCCAACACCAGGGATTGATTGCTATCATTGTTGTATCGTTATCCCTGTGTCATTTTTAATACATTATTGGTTTGTTGATAACTCTCGGTGTGGTTTCCATATTGATTTCAACGCGGAATAACATATTTTTCTTCCGTGGCTCCTCCCGGGTTTCGGAGGTATACCGAGACCAGGAGGTCGGGGAGGAACACGGAACAATAGGTACACCGTATCCCTGCACATCGTAAGAGGTGACTAAGGGTTGGCACCAGGAAGGGCATCCGGCCATAAAAACATTGCCTCAAACAGGGAACCATGATTGTCATGGGGCCCGCAAGGCTAACCCCTGCTCTAGCGGGGAACATGGCCTTAAAAACGATCATTCATTCATTCATTCATTCGTAGTGGTATTTCCATAATCGTTATCGTGCTTCACACACACTTCATCAACCCTATTTGGAGGTTTAGACCAAGGTTTAGGATTGTCAGCCTCATCTAATCTTTTGTCCAAGTTTGTTCCTGGTCCACAGAAAGAATACCCCAGTAGGTGTAACTCCCCTGGTATTCCAGTTGTTGTAATTTTACTCCCAGACAAAAACTTTTGAATATCTCCCCCACTTTTATGCTTAGAAATGAATTGACACTTTTTAGAGCCACACACCAAACGTATTCCCTTTTGATAAACTCTATTATTTTTACTTTTAACACAGGATATATTTTTAGTATTAGTTTTCTTTTTACACTTAAAACAATAACTCATTTATTTATGAGAAAAATCCATACAGAGTGCAAAAACCTTTTTGGTTTTAAACGTATACATTTCTATCTTGATTTTTAAAACATAAATAATTCTTAGAAATGCCTTCACTCTCTCCTCCATTTATTTACAAATAAAACTCAGCAAAGTCAATAACACCAACATCATTAACCACATAATCTTTTCATTCTTCTTTATCCACACTTTCTCGTTTAAATCTCCCCCCTGATATTGGTGGCGTCTAGTAATATTTTCACTAGACTTTGTTTTTCTTCATTTTCTGCAAGGTGGCCGGCATGCCTTGGCTTTGGGCCCAAACCTTGCGTGGTAAAAGCACAAGCCTGGGGCCTTCCGCCGCTGGGCCATAATGGCGGCCGCGATGGTGTCCGCCCGTGGCGCAGGCTCGACGGGGCCGGGGTCCCATGCAGCCACACGACATTGCTGTCTGGCGGAGAAATACTTGTCTGCTTCCCTGGCCAGGGTGTGGAAATCCTTAAGACGAGTTGGCCAGGGCTGTCCGTACCTGACCTGGCAGCTGTTGCAGGAACAGTTCTTTGAAGAGGAAACATGGCCAGTGGCTGCCCAGGAGAGACAACATGTCGTCCATCAGCACCGACGGCTTGGAGTCGCCCAGCCCGGGTAGAGAATGTAGCTGGCGGGCGCGCTCGGCCTCAGTGAGCTCGAAGGTTACGAGCAGCAGCGCCTTCAGCATCTCGTACTTGCAGCCCTTCGGAGGATCCTGGAGTAGGCTCACCACTCTGGTCACAGTGAAGCCGCTGAGCGCAGACACAACATAATAATACTTCGTGTCGTCCGCAGAAATGCTCCGAATGGCGAATTGGGCCTCAGCTTGTGCGAACCAAACGGCAGCTTGTCGTTCCCAAAACTCCGGCAGTTTAATCGAAACTACGCTTGTCGCCATGTTCGTTTGAAGCTCCGAGAACGTTCGAGAGCAAGACGGGGTCACCAATGTAGGAGTTGCGGACAACGAGAGGGTGAGGCACTTCGTGGCTTGATCAAAGCTCCTTTATTCCAACAGAACTAGACTAATACCGGAACTCACGCATCTTTTATAACACAAAATCACTCTTAAGGTGGCGTGTCTCCAACAACCGAGTGCGCGCCACGCCCATACCATCAATAGCCCCACTGTCCCGTGCCTGTGGATTCTGTCTCAATGGGGTAACCCCCACAATAGAAGTTTCACCGTGTTTCGAGCTAATAGTTTTATCCTCATTTTCGATAACCTCTGTAGAAAGAGTTTGTTTTTTGATATTTTAACATCTTTCATTACCTCCTCTAGTTTGTTAAAGATCTCTATAAATAGTGGTGAAACTTTTGTTATAACTACTCTAATTGATGGCTTCCCAAAGACAGAGAATGCTCTTCCTTCAAAAGGGATTGAGAAGCTCATATTTATCTTTCATAATAGGTTCAATCCAAAAGTTATTGTAATCATCTTTGTTAAATTTTACATCAGTGCAATATCTTTCAGTATCCTTTTTAAATGAGGAAATTGATTGACATTTGTCCTTTGTGTTTTGAAACATTGTATTTATTAAGTAAAAAAGTTACAGGGTTAAACAGTCTCCTCCAAAATAAAAATTGAAAAATAAGGTCTAAAACCTTAAACAGTCTCCTCCAATGAGACATACTAATTTGGATCTGTGCCAAGAACTGATTTTTATTTTAAGCACAGAATGACTTATGAAAGAGACCATTCTTAAGTGGTTGAAATCATTGATACTATTTCATTTTAAGCGAAGAAATATCTATAAATTACCCCGACATTTTTAGTTTAAGCGAAAAAATATCTATAAATTACCACGAGATTTTCATCGTTTTTTTACTATATAAATATGGTGAATACAACGTGTTGCGACGTTTGTAATCGTGAATATCATAAGCGTGCTTTGGCACGTCATCTAAAAACAAAGGCAGAGACGAAATGCAGGAGAACAACCGCCAGAATCTAATGTTAAACACTGTGATGTCTGCTCTAGGGATGTCTCAAAGGTATGTTATAACAAACACCTTACCACAAAAAAGCATGGACGAAATGCAGGAGAACTACCTCCTGTGTCTAATGTTAAACACTGTGATGTATGCTCTGAGGACATTAAAAGGGGAGGCTTTAAATCTCACCTTCAATCACACAAACACAAGAAGAAGGAAGAGTCAGTTAGATACTCTATGAAAAACTCTGATGGAGCATTCAAGGGACATATTATTAAGATAAGGGTTTTTGAGTTTGGAACTCCTGGACCAAAATCAATAGCTGATGCGATTGAGATGGTTAAACCTGCTGTTGAAACACTTATAAAAGATACGTTGACTGAGATGAATACTTTAAAGTTTTATATGGGGGTAAAAATGGGTATGGCAAAAGATGATGTTGAAGAAACTCCTTATATGAGAACAGTCCCTCACTTTATCACATCATTCCAAGATTTCTTGTCATCAGGTGTTTATGGTGAACTTATAAAACAGGAGCAGGATGTACACTACCGGTCAAAAGTTTTAGAACACCTCAATTTTTCCAGTTTTTATTGAAATTTGCACAGTTTAATGTCTCAATGTACTCTGAAATTAAGCATAGAACAAATAAACAATTGGACATAAAAAAGAAATCATGGAATCATTTTGTTTAACAAAATTTAATTTACATTTTTGATTCGGCAAAGTAGTTACCTTTTGCAGATATCACCGCCGAACACACTCGTGGCATTCTTTCTACAATGGAAATCAAATATTGTTCGGGAAATTCTTCCCAACACTGTTGCAGAAGTTCCCACAAATGTGTTGCACTTGGAGGTTGCTTTGCTTTCACCCTTCTGTCCAGTTCATCCCAAACCAGCTCGATGGGGTTTGAGTCTGGAGAATGTGCTGGCCATTCCATGATTTGAAGCTTTCAGTCTTGTTCTTTTCCTCGAAGGTAGTTTTGACATAGCCTGGAGGTGTGTTTCGGGTCATTATCTTGCTGTAGGATGAACCCCTGACCAACTGGGCGTATACCAGAGGGTATTGCATACTACAACAACAACAACAACAACTTAAAATGTAAGGCCATTTTCCCTGCAAGAGCGGGGGTTAGCCTTGCGGTCCCCATGACAGTCTTCTCCATTTTGCCCTATTTTCTGCATCTCTCCTTGTTTAACCCCCTTGCCCGCATTTCTTCTTCCACCATTTTTAGCCAAGTCTTTCTCGGTCTTCCCCGTCCTCTATTTCCTTCTACATTCATTTCCATCACTCTTCTCAACCAGTCACTTTCATCCTTCCTCAACACATGACCAAACCATCCCAACCTGTTCCTCTCCACACCATCAATCACAGGCTCTATTCCCATCATCTTTCGCAATTCATCATTTGTCTTCCTCTCTCTCAACGATACTCCACACATCCACCGAACCATTCGCATTTCCACCCTTTCCAGCCTTCGTTGCTGCTCTACATTCATGACCCATGTCTCGCTCCCATAAATCATAACACTTCTCACACATGCAGCATGCACCTTTCCCTTCAGCTTCAACGACACTCCCCTCCTCATCAGCACGCCACTCAGTTCCCGAAACTTCTTCCATGCACATCTCACTCTCGCAACCGTTGCCGAGTCTGATCCACCTTCTCCATTCAGCATGTCTCCGAGGTAGCAAAATGTTTTCACACCTTCCAGCTTCAGGCCGTGTCCAAGTTCCAACTCAACATTTCCTCCATCTGCAGCTCTCTCTGTGCACACCTTACATTTGAATGCAGCTGCCACACTGGTTAATGACCCTCTCAGACCACTACATTTTTGATGAACCCACTCAGCACACATTGTACATTGAATGGAGTTCACTCCGACACCCTTCCTGCACACAGCACATGGCCACTTCCCAGTTGTTTCCACCTCACCACATGCTTTACCACTTGCCATCACCTTCCTTTTTCCTATATTCACCTTCAGACCTTTTGTCTCCATACATTCCTTCCACTTGTTCATCTTTTCCTTCAGTCCATCCATACTTTCTGCAATCAACACCACATCATTTGCATACAACAACTCCCACGGCAAACCTTCCTTTACGTTCTGAGCCAGCACCTCCATCACAGCTACAAATAGTAGTGGACTTAGTACCGACCCTTGAGGCACTCCCACCTTCACCTCAAACTCACCACTGTTCCCGTGCTTCGTCCTTACGGCTGTGCGTGCTCTTTTGTACATTGCCATCACGACTCTGATCAACCATTCCTCCACTTCTAACTTCCTCAATGCCCATGTCAATACTTCGCGTGGAACCCTATCGAATGCTTTCTCCAGATCAACAAACCCAAGAAACAACTACTTCCTCTTCTCCATGTACTTCTCCTGCAACTGCCTCACAATAAAGAGCGCGTCTGTCGTTCCTCTTCCTGGCATGAATCCAAACTGCATTTCGTAGATCTTCACCTTCTTCCTTATCCTCATCTCCAACACCCTTTCCAATACCTTCATTCCATGCTCAAATAACTTTATCGCTCGGTGCGAGCCACACCCCAGAGGGTCACCTTTCCCCTTGTATAGAGGGATGAGGGTACTCAGTTCCCAATCCACTGGAATGCAGCCTTCTTTCACCACCAGATTACAGATCTCTGTCATTCTCTTCACACCCCAACTTCCTGCTGCCTTCAACATATCTCCCACAACTCCCGTCGGCCCTCCCGCTTTTCTACTCTTCATTGCTTTTATCGCTTCCTCAACTTCCTTCTCAGTTATCTTCTCTGCCGGTCCTAAAACTGGGTTACTCTCTATGTTGTCATCCCATTCATTCTCTGTATTCAACAGCATTTCCAGAAATCTTTTCCATCTTCCTTTAATTCCATCTGGGTCCACAACGATTTGTCCCACTTCATCCTTCAAGCAAGTGTTACGTGCTCCTCCCCAATCCCCGGTCACAGTGTACCTCCGAGCCGCGAGAGGAGTCACGGCAGAAAGATGTGTTATTCTATATATCAAAGATCAATGGTGAAGCCACACCAATTGTTACCAACAAACAAATATTGTATTAAGATCACACAAGAATAACAGTACAACAACAATCGTAATCAATTGTACAACCAATATATATTTCCTATGATGGTACCATCAGGTTTGTACAATATAACTCACTGTGCTCCAAGTGAGCGAAAAGAAGAACATTCCCCAATGTCTCTATTCCGGCAACAAGCCAAAGTCGATCCGCTCCAGCGATTGTCAGAACGATGTCCAATTGAGACCAGAATCTCTTTCGGATGACAGTCACAGTCCCACTGCCAAAGCTGCGCAAAGGTGCCCTCAAGGCGACTGGGAAATCACACCCTCGGGTATGGACGTTCCACGGCTCCAAATCGGTGAACCGCAGATTTCCCACTCAAAAGCCACGTGACACACGCACACCAGATTAACGTCTGAATGCGGTGAAAATGGTTGAAACGAAGTGAAAAACCTTGAGCGATGCGCAAAGCGCGCGAGTCAAAATGGCCGACGGCCCGTTCTCGTGGCGTAACAGCACTCCAACGATTCTCTTCGGAATCGACCGCAAAACCTGACACGCAGTTTGATCTGCCACAGCAATAACAACTCGGTTGCAGGAATCCCTTTCCCGGGAAACCCAAAGTTCACTCGTGACCCTCGTTCGCCAATCGTTCGCTCCAGACCTCGAAGCAGCTCGGCTTCTTGTCCGACTCACTCGCTCCGCCTTCTCTTCCTCTTCTTCCTCTTCGTCGTCATCCGGTTCCGGTTTCATTTAAAACATTAACTTTTTTACCTTTTGAAAATAATAATCTCTATTTCCCCCAAACGACAACAATAATAGTACATGGAATCAAAAATGTTTACAGTGGATGAAAACCACAACAACGGAAGTGACGAATCCGTAACACTTCCCCCCCTCAAGAAAGAAAGTTTGAACATCGTGAAAACTTTCTTTGCAGGCAAAAACTCTTTTAACAAACAAAAGTAAAACTCGCACCCAAATCATCAATTCCCGTGAGCAACAATAATTAATTTTTCCCAAAATAAAGCAACAAAACTTCCAAACAACCTACAGGAATTTCCAAAGTTAGTTCACTCTGGATAAGGCATCGGCAACGACATTGTCCCTGCCCTTTACATGCTCAATTTCCAAGTTGAACTCCTGCAAAGCCAAACTCCATCTCATCAACCTCTGATTCTTATTTTTCATTTTTTGAATGAAGGTTAAGGGGTTGTGATCAGTGAAGACTTTTATAGGAAAGGTAGTAGTTCCCAGATACACCTCATAATGCTGAAGTGCTAGCAGGAGAGCAAGGGTCTCTTTTTCCACAGTGGTATAATTTGCCTGATGTTTGTTGAACTTTTTGGAGGTGTGGCACACCGGGTGATCCACTCCATCCTCATTACTTAATTGTCTTCCTGAAATCCATCTTCCTGAAATAGAACTGCCCCAGCCCCCACATCACTTGCATCAATGGCCATCTTGAAAGGTGCTTGAAATTCCGGGGCTGCGAGGACAGGAGAGCTCATTAATATTGCTTTGACGTGGGCAAAGGCAGCCTGACATTTGTCATCCCAAACAAACTTGGTCTCTTTCCTCAGCAAATTCGTTAAAGGGGCTACCACATCAGAAAAATTCCTGCAGAAACGCCGGTACCAACCAGCCATACCCAAGAATCTCATGAGCTCCTTCTTCCCTTTTGGAACTTGGAAGCGATCAATAGCTTCTATCTTGGCTGTCACCGGTTGCACCTGACCCTGACCTACTACATGGCCTAGGAACACCACCTGTGCCTTTACAAACTCACTCTTAGATAAGTTGATGGTCAACCCTGCCTCGGTCAGTTTCTTGAAAAATGCCTGAATTTGTTTAATATGATCTTCCATGGTCATAGTGTGGATGATGACATCATCCAGATAAGCCTCCACCCCCTCAAGGTCTGCAATAAGCATATGAATCAGCCGTTGAAATGTAGCAGGCCCGTTTTTCAATCCAAAGGGAAGAACCTTGTACTGATACAACCCATTTGGTGTGACTAAAGCCGAGATTTCCTTGGCTCTATCAGTAAGAGGAATCTGCCAATACCCTTCAGCAAGTCAAACTTAGTTACAAATTTAGCTGGGCCTATTCTATCAATACAGTCATCAATCCTCGGGATGGGATATGAGTCGGTCTTGGTCACTGCATTAACCCATTTTAAATCCGTACAACAGCGAAAACTGCCATCGGGTTTTGGAACCAACACACATGGTGAGCTCCATTCACTGCTGCTTGGTTCGATGATGTCATTCTCCAACATATACTGAACGTCCTTCCGAAGAAACCCCATCTTCACAGGGTTCATCCGATAGGGGTGTTGTTTCACAGGAGTGGCTTCCCCCACCTCAATATCATGATATACCAAGTCAGTACGACCAGGTACATCTGTGAACAAATGTGCAAATTCAAAAATGAGGCTGGATAGTTGTCCTTGTTGTTCCCTCGTCAAATGACCTAATTTCTCATCTAAATGACTCAACACTTCGGTGTTCGTCAATCTGGGACAAGCCTGGTCATCAAATTTATCAAACTTCACACCGGCATCAACCTCTGGATTCTCTTGCACCCCGACTACAGGCACGACAGGTGAGACAGGAACCATTTCTTCCACAGGCTTCCTCATAATATTTCTTCAGTCGGTTGACATGACAGCTGCCGCTTTTTCCGTCGGTCGGGAGACGTCAGCACGTAATCTGTTTCATTAACCCTCCTTTCGATTGCATAGGGACCAAAATATTGTTGTGGATCTCGGTTTCGGCACTCCCCTTACTGAGGGGGGTTTAATCCCCTCGTCTATCAAGCTGGCCGCCTCCGGTCCTGGAGCTATGACGTCACTTCCGGTCAGCGCTGAATAGGGTAGTAGGCCAATTGTTCCAATTACCTAATTACCAGCGCCTTCCGGTAAGCGAGGAAATGAGCCCCGCTTGAGCCGCGGCTGTAATTGACACGCCGAGCGAAGCGAGGCACGACTCAGGCCGTTAACAAAAGGACTAACCCCGACTATAGCGGTTGGCCAAATCGTGCCACAGGTACTCAATGGGGAAAAGACTAAGACGATTGGACGAGAGGAAGCAAAGAATACGGAGGGTAAAGGAAGAACAAATATGATTTATTACTATCTACAAGAGGAAACGGAAGAAGGGAATACACAAACAGAGGAAATAAAAGGACATAGGGCAACCTTAGACACTCTTATATTAACACTCCCAGGACAATACAGACAGACTTACATGAATAGGGAATGGCAGGAAGGAATGGCTGGAAGGGGGAGAAGGTCCAAGCAGATGGCACAGCCTCGAGGTCCGCTCCAGGTCGTGCTCCGGTCCACGCTCCGGGCTTGAGGCGAAACCCAGCGGCAGCTGCACGTATTGGTTTCACGCGGTCGGACAATGCAAATATATTGCGGTATTGTCGCCGTCAATGGACCCACTCTCCTGCCTTACGACTCGTCGTGTTCATCTGCTGCCTCTCTCTCTCTGGTCAAAAGGCTTTGCGCTCGCCTTTTATTGCAAGGCTCGCGTATTAAGCCGCGTCTGCTTTGCTCCGCCTGCCCGTGAACATGCCTCGGCCCGGATTGGTCACAAG
The DNA here is from genome assembly GCF_964187855.1 of Myxine glutinosa. Lineage (NCBI taxonomy): Eukaryota > Metazoa > Chordata > Myxini > Myxiniformes > Myxinidae > Myxine > Myxine glutinosa. Next base: position 15,464,209 of record NC_136269.1, on the reverse strand, counting down.
GGTTCACTCGTACCTCCCCTCGTGATGCGTTGATGGGGCCACGCCTGTGTTCCTGGCCGCTCCTCCCTTTTTCTCCCACTCTGACCGTGTGCGTAATGGCCGCTTGGGGCCAGCAAACAAACCAAAAGGGCAGCGAACACTGCCATACGGCTACTGGCACTTTGGAGAGAGAGAGATGATTGGGGGATAATTGAAGGGGCCTATCTTATTTGATTAATACAACGCAGAGTCAAACTATTGGAAACAGATCCTTACCTGAAACACATACTAATGAAATAACTAAAGAAGAATCTATGGTGTCCTACGTGTTGCAATATGACCTAACTAGGGTGCGACCTTTGAACTTTACACCAAAAATGGGAGTATTTACAGGGGATTATTTATAAGGGAACATTTACAAAAATTTACCAAGTGGAGGGTTCTAAAAACCACAACACTGCACCCTCATTACCTCCAGGGCCACCCCAGCCCGAAAGAACTTTACTTAATGTGACACTCAGGTGTAGTAACCCTCTACGATTAACCTTACCCTGAGTGCGACAGTTTTAAAACAATTAAGTATGTCCCGCCTGCTGCGTTGCATTCTATCTAACAGATTCACGCCCACAGAATAACCGAATCACGGAATTAATTCGCAAAGGAAACATTTACGGTGGGGAGCATTATTTACAAAGACACTATTTGGTATTTACAAACGTGAACCCAGGACCTGTTCTTTTGGGAAACAAAAGCAGAGTTTTTGAGAAGAGGAAAGGCATACACTGCACTGCACCGGCACACCACACCCACGGTGCTCCGAGACGCACAAGTGATATTGCAGTGCAATCTCAGCACCAAAAGCACCACCATAAAGCACCCAATAAAAAACACAAAGCACCATCCAGTGCACATTTCCACAATAAACAATAATCATGGCGTCCGACGTCTTCTTCTCTCTGCTGGTCCGCTGGTTCTAGACGACTTCTTGATGTTCTGTGCTTGCGGCCTATTTGATAATAATAAGAAGGCACAAAATGCGTCCATTTCTTAATTATGGCCAGCAGGGGCCAACTGAGGTGGTCCACCTGTTTGGCATAGGTGCCACCTTCACCGTGGTCCGCAAGCAAGATTCCCAGCAGCGATGCCAGGCCCCAAAACGTGGGATCCATGAGTGGTGCTTGGCCACAGACATGTGGTCCATAGGGTGGTGCTCGGCCACAACAATGTGCGGTCCATAAGTGTGGTACCGGACCAGGCAGGCAGCAGCGAGGATGCGGGCACACAACTGCGGCGCCTGCACGCTTTCCCCTCAGTGCCCAGTGAGCATGGTCCATAGATGGGGAAGGAAGACAAAGCAGAGTTAGCGGGGTGCAAGGGCGCAAGGGTACACAACATCACAAGGTAATGCAGAGGTGAGGTGCGCAGGAGAGCGAGCGGAGAAAGCTCATCCCTACTGTACGCCCCCCCCCCCCCCCGTCACCTAATCTACCCTTGCCCTTACCCCATATTTACACAATTTACAAATCCGTCGCTATCGTCTTGTCTTCCCCATATTTCCCCTTTATACCAAATTCGTCCACAATCCCTCGAACCAAATTTGCCATCAATCAATTCCCCATCAATCCCTCCTGAGGAGGAAGAGATGGAATCACGAGCACAATTTCACCCCCACGTCATGATGCGTCTCACCATTCCAAACATTTGGCCAAACCGGTGGTGTGGAGTCTTGTCACCTTGGCGAGTGGATGTAGATGGTGCGAAGAGATTCCAATCCTAACTATACTCTAAATGACTTTAACACTTTTACTCTACCCGGGGTCTTTCCCTGCCAAACCATTGGCCATTTTACACTATGTGGTTCTAAAAACCGAACTCCCATTGACCAAACTGTGGTGCTCACCAATTTGGGGTCTCACTCCCCCGATTCTACTGCCTGTGCCCTCGCACAATTTCCGGGCTGGGTCGTGTGGCGCTCCCAGCAGGTCCGCTCACCTGCACACCGCCGCAGCTGCAGTTGTCTCCGAGCTTACCTGCTCCTTACCCTAACCTACCTGGGGAAGGCCCTCTGGCGCTCTCACCCCCTACCGCCCTCTTTGGTGTCGGGCTACCCGGGTCCGTCCTCCGGATCCTCGGGCCCCATTGAACAACTCTACTGGCTCCCAGAGCCTACCTGAGGCCTCACCTGGCCGACATACTAACAGTGGCGGAGTGCCCATTCAATTACACTCACTAACAGGCCACACACCCAGCCATTCCACTTTGCTCATGCACCAATCACAACACTCTGTGCAAATACTCACACCACAGATGCCAATATCCAACCACAATTTATCTACTCCCTCTACCTACTTTTAAACTACCCTCCCCGGGTACTTGTGAAGGGGTCCATCTTCCCCATCCACTCCCTTCGCACCAACCACTCCACTCCATGTATTCCACACTACACTCCACACAATCCATTCCATACTCCATTTACTCCAGACCATTCATTTCATCCAACCATTCTCCGTACACCTGTGCTTCACCTGCACACCTGTGCCCACACACACCTGGTGGCACTTGCGCCCTCCTTCCCTCCAGGACCATTCACTCAATACAACGCACAATCACACTTTCCACAATACTCTGCTCAATCACTTCCTGCACACACACACTGCATCATCTAAGCTGACTACTCCCTTCTAAGATTCATGCTTCCCAGTCGCCCCTTATGCTATTGCACATCCCACGTCGTTAACATCCAAATTAATCTACCTACGTCCCCTACTACAGGTACATGTCGCTACTTAAATCTAACGTTACCTATGGTCATTTCTCTAGATCCCTATCATTTAATCCTAACCCTCCCGGGCTAGTTTTCACAGCCAATCCCCATAAATCCTATTGCTCATGTGCCCGGAGATATGTGAGGGACGGTAGGGATACCACCTCCCAACACTGGGTATCAATTTCCAATTTCCAATCCAATTCAATCCAAACCAATTCTCAATTTCCAATCATCACTATTCCCGACTTCGAATCACTAGTTATTTCAATTTCAAATCCCTATTAATTCCAAACAATTACACGATCATCATCACAGTCCGCTGGCACAATGAGCCTCCTCGGTACGTCATACCTCATTGCATTATCAAAGCTCGGCTTCGCAAAGCCGAGCAATGCATACGGGTGGTTTGGTCTCTTGTGGTTGGGTCCGTCCGGCACTCGATTCAGGGGAGGAGGTTTCGTCGGGCCAAGGTTCAAAGCACCATCCCTTCGCAGGGCTTTTCGCTCCCATGCACGACGGCCTTGCCTTACCCGGGTGGAGCGCCGCCACCACAAGGGGGCGCCGTTCCGACCCCTTCCACCTCCCCTCGAACCGGGCCGGTCGCTTTGCCTGGCAAAGCGCGGACTCGACCGTGCAGGGCCCGGCGCGAATCGTGCACGGCGCCCCGAGCAGGAGCGACGCGACACCGATCCCCGCCGGCTCCCGCAATGCATTAAATCAGACTTTTTCAGACATCAGATTCAGACAAGTAATGCATTAAATCAGACTTTTTCAGACATCATATTCAGACAAGCAATGCATTAAATCAGACTTTTTCAGACATCAGATTCAGACAAGCAATGCATTAAATCAGACTTTTTCAGACATCAGATTCAGACAAGCAATGCATTAAATCAGACTTTTTCAGACATCAGATTCAGACAAGCAATGCATTAAATCAGAATTTTTCAGGACATCAGATTGAGACAAACAATGCATCAAATCAGACTTTTTCAGACATCAGATTCAGACAAGCAATGCATTAAATCAGACTTTTTCAGACATCAGATTCAGACAAGCAATGCATTAAATCAGACTTTTTCAGACATCAGATTCAGACAAGCAATGCATTAAATCAGACTTTTTCAGATTCAGACAAGCAATGCATTAAATCAGACTTTTTCAGACATCATATTCAGACAAGCAATGCATTAAATCAGACTTTTTCAGACATCAGATTCAGACAAGCAATGCATTAAATCAGACTTTTTCAGACATCAGATTCAGACAAGCAACGCAGTAAATCAGACTTTTTCAGACATCAGATTCAGACAAGCAATGCATTAAATCAGACTTTTTCACACATCAGATTCAGACAAGCAATGCAATAAATCAGACTTTTTCAGACATCAGATTCAGACAAGCAATGCATTAAATCAGACTTTTTCAGGACATCAGATTCAGACAAACAATGCATCAAATCAGACTTTTTCAGACATCAGATTCAGACAAGCAATGCATTAAATCAGACTTTTTCAGACATCATATTCAGACAAGCAATGCATTCAATCAGACTTTTTCAGACATCATATTCAGACAAGCAATGCATTAAATCAGACTTTTTCAGACATCAGATTCAGACAAGCAATGCATTAAATCAGACTTTTTCAGACAAGCAATGCATTAAATCAGACTTTTTCAGACATCAGATTCAGACAAGCAATGCATTAAATCAGACTTTTTCAGACATCATATTCAGACAAGCAATGCATTAAATCAGACTTTTTCAGACATCATATTCAGACAAGCAATGCATTAAATCAGACTTTTTCAGACATCAGATTCAGACAAGCAATGCATTAAATCAGACTTTTTCAGACATCAGATTCAGACAAGCAATGCATTAAATCAGACTTTTTCAGACATCAGATTCAGACAAGCAATGCATTAAATCAGACTTTTTCAGACATCAGATTCAGACAAGCAATGCATTAAATCAGACTTTTTCAAATTCAGACAAGTCATGCATTAAATCAGACTTTTTCAGACATCATATTCAGACAAGCAATGCATTAAATCAGACTTTTTCAGACATCAGATTCAGACAAACAATGCATTACATCAGACTTTTTCAGACATCAGAATCAGACAAGCAATGCATTAAATCAGACTTTTTCAGACATCAGATTCAGACAAGCAATGCATTAAATCAGACTTTTTCAGACATCAGATTCAGACAAGCAATGCATTAAATGACTTTTTCAGACATCATATTCAGACAAGCAATGCATTAAATCAGACTTTTTCAGACATCATATTCAGACAAGCAATGCATTAAATCAGACTTTTTCAGACATCACATTCAGACAAGCAATGCATTAAATCAGACTTTTTCAGACATCATATTCAGACAAGCAATGCATTAAATAAGACTTTTTCCTACCTTTATTTACACATCGTAACCCACAAACAACTTCCAGGGGGAAAAGAAATTCTACAAATTTCAGAAAATTAATGAAAACACGAAACGAGAATATCTTGGTCCGCCAGTTAGCTGAGATAGACCTCATCGTGTCCTCACTCCATCGGATCACACACAACACGCCGTTTTTGTGAATAGATCGAGCTTTATTGGGAGCTCACGCAAAACACAACAAGCTCAAGGAAATAAAAGAGCGAGAGGAAGAAGATCATGAAGGCGACAATAAGGCACAACCGAGCATGCGCGGGACGGCGCCAGACGACGTCACGTCCTGTGTCCGAAACCAACAACAACCAATACGGGCGTGGCCACTTTCTTTCCTTGAAAAAACGACACTTTGCTCACTAATATTTCTCGTTACCTAGTACAAGTTAGCGTGCATATGTGGTGTATGAATATGTAGATAAAATGTACACTAATGGGAATATAAAAGCAGCACAGCAAAAATTCAGTCAAACCATGAAATACTGCATTGTCGGGTCACAAAACTGAAAAGCAGAACAGTATTTGTGCACGTGCCCGAAGGCAGTAGGCCCGATGATGCCAGGTTAAGAGGAAAAGCGCCATCACTGGATTGGCTGTCCTCAGATGCCTCGGGATGCTACTGCCCCATTGACACATATGCAACCATTCATCCATCAAGAACGTCGTCATCCAAATGTTTGGGGCGTGAACGAAGACATCCTGACCTCCTGATAGGAGGTGACGCAGTTGTCGTGCTGTCAGAAGCATGGCGTTGGACCTGGGAATCACATAGTCAACCAGCCAACACAGGCTATTGTGTCATTTGATGGCATCTCTTTGTAACAAACAAACGAACTGGCCAGGCACGTTCTATGGGTCCTATGTAACATCACCAGGGTGGATGTCAGTTTGGCTTTGGCCGACCTGATGAAAGGTTCCACTTCCGCAAGTTTGGGCTCAGTTTGTATCCCTGGGGGAAAACAAAGCTGATCTTGCTTCATTCCTTTCAGATGACCTGATGATCCGTCATGCTGAAGTTCCTGACGGTTGCGAGTTGATAGTCGGTGGAGGATTCACCACTCTCGAGAAGGCCTCATCAACAAGTCGAGGTATTCTGACCAGTTTGAGCTGTGATCACGAAGAAGCGGATACCCGCATTATTCTCCATGGGCTCGGAGCTACCAAATCCGGATCTGAGAGAATCATCGTTCATTGCAGAGACACTGATGTCTTCCTTCTTCTGCTGTATTTCTTCCAACAAAGCCTTGTTTGGATGATTGGTGGGACCTTCCGTGATAGACGATGTTATCCGGTTCACGGAGTCTCGCAAAAGCTGTCAAAACCTGTCAAGGATAATCTGTTGGGGTTTCATGCTCTGACTGGATCAGACACAACTTCATCATTTACAGGATGTGGCAAGAAGACGTGTTGGAAAGTCTTTGTAGAATATCCGCATCTTCTCTGTGGAGTTGGTCGCGATGGACCATTGGCAGAAGTTCAAGAGTTTGTGTGTCGCCTCTACTCGGCTCCGGATCCCAAAGGCGGTGTCAACCAGGCTAGATTTGATCTGTTCCGAAAAGGAAAGAAACAAATTGAAAATCTTCCACCCACAGAAAATGCTCTCAAGTCACACTTGGCAAGACCAAACTACCAGGCGAAGTGTGCTTGGCCGCTCGACAGTGTGACAATCGAAAGGCAGTCGGCTTGCCGTCATCTTCCGGTGGATGGCGAGAAACTGAAGGGGGACTTGATGTAGTCTGGATTACTCTTCCAGCAGTACCAGTGCCATGTATTGAGTTGATGACTTGTGGTTGCAAAACAAAGTGCAGGACCGCTGCATGCAAATGCCACAAGTCGATGCAGATGTGCATCCTCGCATGTGGGTACGAATCCGAGGGTTGCTGTAACTCTGCTACGAATCAGTAACTGTGAATCGGGCTGTTTATCGCAGCCACAATTAACTGACAAAATGGTGTGAAAGAGACTCTGTGCAAGTAATTCGATCCAATCTCGTCTTATGCTGGTCTTTCGGCGTGTTATATTCTCTCACTGTCTCTCGTAAATATAACTAAATGAACAGACAGACTCAATTGTTAGCCTCCCCCTCCCCAGACTCAATTGTTAGCCTCCCCCTCCCCAGACTCAATTGTTAGCCTCCCCCTCCCCAGACTCAATTGTTAGCCTCCCCCTCCCCAGACTCAATTGTTAGCCTCCCCCTCCCCAGACTCAATTGTTAGCCTCCCCCTCCCCAGACTCAATTGTTAGCCTCCCCCCCCCCCCCCCACATTCAGACATTTTAAATGTGACTTTCTAATGTTAATCGGACAATATGTCAAGTGTACTGACTTCATTGTAATATTCATCATTGTTAACAGAATGTGGACACGAGTAAACAAGTTTGTACAATTAAAGATGTGTTATGTTACGTATGAGACGCATTATATTACAATTGATGCCATATGGCAGCCATTTTGAAAAAAAATGTTGTGCAGTTAATTTCTACCTCGGCGTTTGCCGAGGTCTCGTCCCATTCTATTCTCGGTCCCATTCTCAAAATTCTAGGTCCCATTCTAGAAATCAACAACCCCATGGCTCTCTTCCCAACCCGAGAGTCCATAAATCATGACGGAGCATCTGTGGAAGGTCACTCTCACACCATCACGTTCCACAGATTCCCCAATGGTTGTCCGGCAGGCTGTCTCATTCCTGTCCATGCGGATTAACCCGCGTCCATCGACAAACCAGCATGTCAGGTCACCACATGCTGGTTGTCCCAAAGTCTCAGGAGGAGGGTGCCAGGCCGCATGCCCGGGTGGTCACCACATCAGGCCCAAGTTGGCCGTCCGCAGTGCCACCACCAAAGCACGACCCACAACACCTCCCCCTAGTGGTCCTCGATATTTGCCATCCCAGGCTTGAGAAACCACCTCGGACCCCCTGGAGGTCTTAACCCCCACCAGGGTCCGGTGACCCTGTCGGCCCGAGCCACCAGCTCGGACGGCGCCCCGACAGACAAGGGACGCCACACTCCACCAGACCCCCCATGGGGCCCAGGTCGTACCTCGACACCCAAGGCTCGACCCCACGTCCAAATCTCGCCAGCACAGCCCCCCAGCTGCCTGGCATCCCCAAATTTACAAAGGGGCAACTTTTCCCCGAGGCCATCACCCATGACCTCCCCATGTCCAAATCCCGCAGCCCGGTGACAAACTCCAACCACGGCTGCTCCAAATCACATTCCCATTTTTATTTGATTTTAGATTTTCTTTTACCAATTTTTGCTCCAGGTGTCCAATCACCGCAGCTGCAGGGAACAACCTCTACCACAGGTTGTTCTGCCCCTCCCTGCAGCTGTTCCACATTCTCTACGGGCACCAAATCGTCGGAGGCTCGATCTCCCGACTCCCCTAGGTCCAAATCCAGCCCGGAGCCAACACACTCCCCCAACTGGTTGTCCAATTTTGGAGCCTCTGTTTCCAAATCGTAGTGTACGGTGAGCGCCCCCTTGGTCATTCCAACCACCTCCTCGGACCAACTGACCTCGTCCCCCAAACTCCTTTGGACCTGGTCAACCTTTACCTCCATGGGACTGTCCCAGATCCCCAGCCGCTGAATCAAATCATCCTCATCATCATCAAAACAAATCATTTCTGGCCCTGCCAGGTCTTCATCAATATCCCCAATAAATACCCTGTCCGGCTCCATTACACGGACCCCCAATTGCTCTGCACCACCGCCCTGGTGCTGCACCAATTCCAATTCATCGCCCTGTTGGGGTGTTGTGACATCCACTCGGTCCCGACAAACAACCAGGCCACCAGGTGGGAAACACTCCCGATTACAATTTGGCACTCCACGCTCACCTGTTGGCATTCCCCATCTTCCTGTTCACATGCCACAATCAGGTCTTCCCCCATTTACCTGTGGGCACTCCACGTTTACCTGTGGACTCGCCCATTCTTCCTGTATGCATTCCCCATCGACATGTAAATTTCCTTCCCTACCTTCCTCATTTCCTTCAATTGCGATTCCCGGTGCAATTCCCTGCTCGTGAGCAACATGCACATCTGCATGGGCCGTACTCTCTCCCATTCCCAATTGGCACTCCACGCTCCCCTCTACGCATTCCCCATGAGCCTCTTCATCTGCCATTCCTGGTGCAATCCCCAATTTGCCTTCCCCCCGTTCAGATTCAAACCCTGCCACATTTGGCTTCTCCTGTGCCCCGCCTGCACCATTCGTTCGTCCTTCCTTCCATTTATTCGTACATCCATCCATTATATTTCCCATTCGCTCAAAATGGGCATCCGTTAATTCCTTTAAAAATTTCATGAAGGCCTGGTCGTCTCGAAGGTCGCGGAGGAAGTTCCAATGCTATTCTCAACCCAACTATTTCCGGCTTACTCCCGATCCTTCCCACATCCTCCATTCTCCTTTCCGTACCGCTCACCTCCTCCTCCGTAAAGGAGGTCACGTTCCTGCGCGGCTTTTCCAACAGGAATTGAATTAATTTAATGACGCACCTTTCGCGTAGTGCAAGCCCAATCGACTATATAAATTTCCGCCTCCGACTACAAAAAATTTTCTTTCCAAATTCTCCACACTCCTTGACACCAATTTTTTTTATTTTTTTTTAGGATTCAATCCCACTCCTCGACAACAGTTGTCGTGCAACTCCAATTAACATCAGAGTTGTGGATAGCCTAAACGGACGAAATGGAGGCAACTACCAAAACACGGATTCGGCTATGGCCGCGCGGGAGGAAGAAGGAAAATGAAGGCTGCGGTGAAAGCACTTAACTGCAGCACGCCGGCGTAGCTCCGGTCCTGTGAGAGGAAATTAACTCAAGCGGGCACAGGTTTGAATGGGGGATGCAAAATAATACAAGGGTTTATTCAAATGAAAAAGGCAGGACAGGAAAATGCACACCGATAATAAATATCCTTATCGGGATCCTGCACACCAGACTTCAAATACGCCACACAGGAAGATGAATCACCAAAAGAAAAACGTTCGTTATGTTATGTAAATGTGATGTAGTGTGCAGTCTTATCTGTCCGTAGTCTTGCAGTGTAACACAGCCCCGCTCGGCCCCGCTCCAAGCCTCTCGCCGCTCACGAGGTCCGTGCACCAAAAGCACCACACGTCCAACGCACCAAAAGCACCACGTGTCCAACACAGGCCAGCGCGCTCCACACGAGGTCGATCTCCAACACGAGCACAAACTGAGAACCAAGAAGAATGGCAAAAGGGGGAGCGGGCGCAAGTGCGACTGCACGCCATGAACCAAGTCCAAGCCCGAGTTCGCTCTCTCTCCGAGCCAAGTGCGTCCTTTTTATAACCTTGCCGCGGTGACATCAGCCTTGGCGCGCCACCCAATCAGTGCCCTCCACCGACTCGTTGGCTGGAGGTTCGCGCCTACCGCGCCAACCCATCACTCGTTCCCTGTAGCATGGTCATGCTTTTCGAGGTGGATAGGCCTGCCGGAGGTGTAGGTGGCGGCGGCCATCATCGGCGGTGTCCTGGCTTGGTTTCCTGTCCGTTTTCTTCCAAAGTCACGGTCAGGGAAGGTAATTATTTAATGTTGCGTTAGGGACCTAAGTGTCTACAGGTGTGCATTGCCATAAGGGACAAAGGTTTGATGACCAGGTTGGACTCACAGGGGCGTTATCTTTAATCCCTAACTACTTAACACTCGAAGTGGCTACTTAACACTCGAACATCCTGGTATGTTCACAAGCAGACATCTTAACCCGACAAATCGCCCACACATGAAGAACTTATTACAGTGTTACGGATTCGTCACTTCCGTTGTGGTGGTTTGCATCCACTGTAAATATTTCTGATTCCATGTACTATTATTGTTTTCAAAAGGTTTATTGTTCTCGAACTGTTTTCAAAAGGTAAAAAAGTTAATGTTAAAAGAAACTGGAAACCGGATCGGGAACCGGACGACGAAGAGGAAGAAGTAAAAAAAAAAGGGCGGAGCGAGTGAGTCGGACAAGAAGGAGTGGAGATACTTGCGATTTGGAGCGAACGTTGGCGAGCAAGAGTCACTGGCGAACTTTCGGGTTTCCCGGGTAAGGGGTCCCTGTGACAGAGTTGTCATCGCTGTGACTGATCAACCTGCGTGTCAGGTTTTTGGCAGTGGATTCCGAGGAGAATTATCGCCGGGCCGTTACGTCTCAAGAACGGGCCGTCGGCCATTTTGACTCGTGCAGGACTTGTGCTTCGCTCGTGGTTTCGTCTCTTTTCGACCATTTTCACCGCATTCAGACGTCGATCTGGGGCGTGTGTGTGACGTGGCTTTTTGAAGGTTAATTCGTCCATACCTGAGGGTGTGATCTCTCAGTTGCCTGTCGGGCGCCTTTGGGTTTCCAGTCGCCTTGAGGGCGCCTTTGTACAGCTTTGGGCTGTGTGACTGTACTTGCCATCCGCACGGGATTCTGGTCTCGATTGGACATCGTTCTGGCAATCGCTGGAGCGAATCAACTTTGGGCTTGAAGCGGGAATAAGAGACATTGGGGATGTTCGTGTCTCACTCACTTGGAGCTCAGTGAGTTCTATATTACAAAACTGATGGTACCATCATAGGACATATTGATTGTACTTTTGAATACTATTATTGTTGTACTGTTATTCTTGTGTGATCTTAATACAATATTTGTTTGTGAGTAACAATTGGGGTGGCTTCTCCACTGATCTTTGACATACAGAATAACACATTCTTCTGCCGTGACTCCTCTCGGGGCTCGGAGGTACACCGTGACCAAGGGGTCGGGGAGGAGCACGTGACAACAGGTAGATTCCCCATCGCGACAGTCGAATACCTACCTATACAGATCTACATAGCTTTAGATATTGCTTTACCCCCAGACATAACAATACTTTGGCCAATATATCCAGTTAATGGCTTTCAAAACAAATTCCACCGAAGTGCAATAGTTTTTGCTTTCAAATTATATATAAATACATGCAGTCATGTGAAAAAGTAAGTACACCCCATGTAAAGTTTTGACTTTTTCAACATATTTCAACATACAGCTATTTGATCTTCATTTCAACAATATTGATAGATAAAGGTGATATAATATAACAAATATCATGAAACATTTACATTTTGTAGTCCATTGTATAATTTAAATAAACATAAATGCAAATTTCGCATGTGGAAAAAGTAAGTACACCCCTACATTTTTCACTACTTCAAATACCTAAAATTAGAATCAGGTGCACCAGCTCAGGTGCAAATGATTAGAACATCGTTAGAGAGGATCTTGGAGGAACCTGTCTTATTTAAACCTCAGACATTTAGTTTGGTTTGCTCTTTGTTGTTGAAGTGTGCGGCGTCACCATGCCTAGATCAAAAGAGCTCTCTGAGGCCTTCAGAAAGAAGGTTACAGATGCCTACGAGTCTGGGAAGGGATTTAAAAAGATCTCCAAACAATTTGAAATTAATCATTTGACTGTCCGGAAGGTCATCTACAAGTGGAGAAGATTCCATACAACTGCCAACTTGTTCAGGCCAGGCCGCCCCAGCAAGTTCAGCCCGAGAGCAGACCGCAAGATGCTGAAAGAGGTCTCTAAGAACCCCAGAATATCATCACGGGCCCTACAGGTAGCTCTTGCCACTGTTGACGTCAAAGTGCACGAGTCTACCATTAGAAAGAGGCTGCACAAATTTGATCTACATGGGAGGAGTGCCAGGAGGAAACCTTTGCTGTCCAGAAAGAACATCAAGGCAAGACTAAAGTTTGCCAATGAACACCTAGGCAAAGACCAGCACTTCTGGAACAATGTGCTCTGGACAGATGAGTCAAAGGTAGAGCTATTTGGCCACAGTACCAGAAGACATGTTTGGCAAAAACCAAAGACAGCATTTGACCACAAGAACGTGATACCAACTGGAAAGCATGGTGGTGGAAATATTATGGTTTGGGGCAGCTTCGCTGCATCAGGGCCTGGGCAACTCACCATCATAGAATCCACTATGAATTCTTCATTGTACCAGAGGGTCCTTGAGGAAAATGTGAGGCCATCTGTCGGAAAGTTGAAGCTCAACCGAAGGTGGACCTTGCAACATGACAATGACCCTAAACATATCAATAAACCCACTATGGAAGAGTTCTGTTTCTTAATGGAAGAAGAATAGAAGACTCCACTTTGTTCTTTTATAGATTTATTAAACTCAAAAGGGGGTAGGGAATTAACGAACTGATTCAATTTATGAATAACTATGAACTAACTAAACTCGACGAAGCCTCGTTCAGCCGGTCGGAGCATGGCCCAATCCTCTCTCCTTGATCTCTCCTTCGGTCCTCGGTCCAGCGCAACTCTGAGAGTTGTTCTCCTCGAATAAGCCCCTTTTATCTAGAAATTCAGTTCTCCTGGTGTTCGAACTGAATTTCCTTATTCGGGCAAGGAATGTCAGAATTCCGCACCGAGCTGGGCCGAGACAGCGGCCCAGACGGGTCTGGTCTGGTCTGTGTCAAACCGAACTACTAAGAGCCATTCCAGACAGTTATTATCTGTTGAAGATACAAAACACCTTTATCTATCTTTTGTAGGTCACTTTCTGACCTCTCCACGCAAGCTCTTTCCTCCTCCAAATTCCATCTCGACAGAGTCATGCAAAACATACATTTGGATAAAGAAATCAGAAACACATATATACCTTCCCAGAGATATATGAAATAATATATTGTTGCGGATATGAGGATTATGTTTTTTTGATTGTGTTGTATTGTATAATGGTTGTGAATTATTGTTGTAGTCTGAGCCCTCCTTGCTCCAGTGTGTATAAAGGTCAAAGGGCGTCCCGGTAGTTAATTCCATAAAGCATACACGTCAGCCAATCATAGAATATCCCTGTTCAGTAGTTTATTTCCTTATTCTGTGTATTAGGTTAAGGCTTTGTCTTCCATTAAGATGACACTCCATTGCACCAAGTAAAATAGATAGATTCCCTTCATCCTTCATTCCCATTCCCAAAAACCTCCATTTCCCTTTTCGTCATTGCCAGGCCTCGATTGCCAATTACATCCCCTCCAATAACCGCCATTGGCCACGAGGCAGGGTCGGAGAAGAAAGGCGTGCCCGCCCGTCGTCATCAAGGGCGGAGCCAGAGGGCTGTGCCCACCAATCATGGCCGAGGTAAGCTCACCAAGGGGTGTGTCCAGAAGGCCGGCGGCTTAATCGCAGGAGGCGCTATAAAGCACACGACGCGCAAGAGTTAGTGAGTTGGTGGTGGTTGAAGAGAGTCGGTGGTTGTCGGTGGTTGTTAAGTTGGTTGGTTGTGAGTTGAGTCGGCAGTGGTTGCAAGAGTAGTGGTCGGTGGTGAGGAGTAATTGGACCAAGAGAGAGAGAAAGAGTGGTTGGACCAAGAAAGAGAGAGGAGAGAACCCGTCACGCCAGACCCCCCACCAGCGCGTCGGCTCCACCAAGCAGCTCCGACCCGTGATCCCGCGCACACGACAGGATCGGTGGCATCAGCGGCCGTCGAGGTCCAGCCCGACGTCCCGTGCGGGATCAAGCTCCAGCCAGCTCCGTGCCTGCCTCCCCCTCCAGCCACACACCTCCTTCCAGCCAATCCACTCTGCAATTCCCCGTGTGAGTCCGTCTTTGTTTGTTCTGTCCAGGGAATAAGTTAAGCTTGTATAAGGAATTGCACTGTGTCACCTGCTTTTTCCATTTTCCCTGTAAATAACCTTGACTGCCCCTTTTGCTTTCGTGTGTATAATAAATCCTGTCATTCTTCTGTACGTCTTCTTCTTCCTCTTTACATTCGGTCGTTTTAGAGGTTTCCAAATTGAATATCTGTGGCGCGATCTGGCCAACGTTCGGGAATCGGGTGAATCGGGAAAAACTGTTCGGCCACTGTGCCTTCGCTCGGCAAACATAACATCCTTATCCGCGGACCGTAACAATTGGAGTCAGGAGTGTTGGATTCGGACCTGGGACTAAATTCATTTAGCCCAAATTTTGGACTCAATTGTACAATTGGCGGTAACAATTGGTGTCGGGAGCGAGGTCGGACCCGAAGCGCGCTTAACGCGCTCAAAATTACAAGTCACTGAAATTTGTTTTGTTTTACAAAACCCGAATTTTGAAATCGCGCCATGGCTGGTCAAGGCGACGGGATGTCGGTGGGAGAGATAGACAGGGTAGAGGCGACCCAGGACCTAGGGGAAATGTATGTGGAAGAAAGGGAGGAGGAGAGCAATGAGGTGGTTGAGGAGGTTTCAGGCGCACAAAATGACGCCCTCGCGCACGAGGGTGCGGGCGCGCAAAATGGCGCCTCGCACATGGCTACGGCGGCCGCGCCCGCTGCACAAGTAGGGGGAATTGATGTGCGGGACCTCATGGCGCAGATTAATGCAGCCATACTGATGGCGAATATGGGGCTAGAAAGCAGAATGGGTGAGCGATTGGAGGGCCAAATGGGACAAATGGGGAACCGGATGGATGCTCAGGGTGAGCAATTGGGGGTAATGAGGGACGAAGCGAGGGGTACCGGTGAGGGGTTAGACAAGAAATTTGAGGGGTTAGACAAGAAATTTGAGGGGTTAGACAATGGGATAAAAGAGGTAAAGAACGGGTTAACGGGGGTGGAAAATGGAATGGCTGCCCAGGAGAATCAGATAGAGGGGGTGAAAAATGGGTTAATGGGGTTAGAAAATAGGATGGAAGACAAATTGCAGGAGATAGGGGAGCAATCCGCCCGGGAAATCAAACGAATGGGGAACCAGATAGAGGAGGTGCAAATCGGGTTAGAAAGTAAATTGGATGCTCAGAGGGATGAATTAGGACAGATGAGAGTGGCATCTACAAAAGAGATGGAGGAGATGAAAGAGGAGATACGACGAGGTGTAAGTGAGGAGGTCTCGGGGGTACGCGAGGAGGTAAAGCGAGGTTAAAAGCGTATGGAGAAAGAGGTGAGAAATGGGACGGCAAGGTTACAGGGGGGAATAGAAGATCTGACGGAGGAGGTGGAACAGCTGACGGTGGGACAGACAGAGTTAGCGGAGCAGGTACAAAAGAACACTGCAGTACTAGGAGGGTTAAAAGCGACACAAAGAGACATCAAGGACGACTTCATAGCGACACAGAGGCAATGTCAGATGGTACGTGAGGGACTGACAATGAGGTTGGACGAGGTGACAGAGGTAATGGAGACGAAGGACCGGCAGGTGAGGACGCACATAGAAACGGTCAAGGTAGCCTTAGAGGACGAAATCGAGGAGACGCACCGGGAAATAAAAGAGGTGAAGCAAAAGTTAAAGGAGGTGGAAGAGGGGGTGAGTGAAATTAAAAAGAGACGGACGGAAACTAAGAGGGAGATAAAGGAGGAGGTGATGGAATATGTGCAAGGTTGGTGCTCAAATCGTGATGGTGTGCTCGCTAACCAAATAAAGAGTTTGCAGGTGGCGAAGGAGGTGCGGAGACGAGGTGCCAAGGTGAGTGGCGATATACGCGGAAATGTATATGATGTGAGGAAAGCTTCAGTCGGCTTGGGGGTTGCTTTGGACCCGGGTGTTCGTGAGAGGCCGTTGGTGAAGTGTGCGACAGGTCCGGTGTGCGAAGGAGGAGGTGTGCGAGAATGTCCGACTCTGGGGCGTGTGAGAAAAAAGTGCGCGCCGAGGAGTGAGTGTGCTGTCGAGAGTGAGTTGGTCGTAGCGCGTGTGCGAGGGGGCACATGGAAGCGCGGAGTGGGGAGTGTTACAGAGGATATAACGAAAGAGTGTACACCTGTGGTGAGTGTTACGGAGGAAGTAACGGGAGAGTGTGCGCAAGAGGATGCACGAGAAAGGTGTGTAACGGACGGGTGCATGGGGAAAGAGTGCGCTGGCAAGAGTAAGGGAGAATGCACGCCTGTGGTGAGTGTTACAGAGGGTGTAATGGGAGAGTGTGCGCAAGAGTGTGCGCGAGAAAGGTGTGTAACGGAGGAGTGTATGGGCACAGAGTGCACTGTCAAAAGTAAGGGTGAGTGCGCGACCGAGTGTGGAGGTGAGAGTAGTGAGAGTGACACGGAGCGTGAGTTGGTGGTGACAGGTGACAGAGGATGTACACCTGGAATGGAAGGATGCACACCTGGAATGAAAGAGAGTGTATGGGAATGCACGCTGGAGGTGGTGGTGAAGCACGTGATTGGGTGTGCGAGGGAGGACACACCCATAATTGTCACAGAGGAGGTGACCGAGAAGGGGGTGCGAAGAGGTGTGTTGTTAAGGTGTGCGAACGACGAGTGTGTGCAAAGGTGTGCGGTGGTCAGGTGTGTGACCAAGTCTGTGAGCGGAATGAGTGTACCTGGGTGTGTAAGAGGAGGTGCAATGACGAGGAGCATGGGAACAGCTGGATGTATGAACAAGGAACGGGCTGCGTGGTGTACGGGCGGCGTTGGAACACCGAGCTCGGTGAGGGTGAAAGGGTTAGCGTATGCGTGTGAGCATGCAGGTGAAACATCGACGGTAACCGGGTTAGCGGTTAGAACGACGTTTAGCCAAATCAAGCCCTCGGTGAGTGCCGGGATTCGCGTGCCGCGAGGACCAGCGGGGATCCGAACCACGGCGGTTTGGAAAGAACCGCCGTACACGATCCACGCTGGGCCTCGCCCGGAACGGTCGCGTCCGAGCTCCGCCAGGCGGAGCGGGCGGTCCTGTTGGAAGGGTCGTCATGGCGACCCCTTTTTGTTGAGGCGTTCCGACAGGGCGAGATCGGGCCATTGGACGTTTCCGTGCCGAGATGGTGCGTTGGCTCTCGGCCCGAGTAAACCTTCCCTGCACCGAATGCCAGACGGACCAATCCGCTGGCAACGAACCACCCGCATTCATTGCTCGGCTTTACGAAGCCGGGCTTTGGACAGGAATTGGCGCACCGAGAGGCTCAAGTGAGTGGACAGTGATGATGATGATGATAGTGTGATTTGATCCAAAATTTAGAATAGTGAGTAGAATTGGCAGATGATTGGAACATTTTGGATTTGTGGAATTTGGACGAGCAAAATTGATAGTAAGGGATGCCCCATGTGATGGGATGGCCAATCCACCATCCCTCACAGCAGGGGGGCAAAAGAGCACTAGATTTATGGGGTTTATGGCAGTGTAAGCTCGCCGAGGGAGGGTTTGGATAATGTGTAGGGACCTAGAAGATGACCTTAGGTAACGTTAAGATTAGGTAGTGACAATGATACCTGTAGTGGGGATGCAGGTAGATTAGAGTGGATGATAATGACGTGGGATGTGCTTAGTTTAAAGGGAAGACGGGGAGCACTAAGTTAGCAGGGCAACAGGTAGTTTAGATGATGCCGTGTGAGTGTTGGAGGTGTATTCAAGTGTATTGTGAAAAGAGTGTGAGGAACAGGTGTGATTGCACAGGTGTGCAACTGGACAGGTGGATGGAGCAGTGTATGAGGGAGTGATGTGTGTTGTGTTGACCAAATGGTCCAGGAAGGAAGGAGGGTGCAGGTGGCACCAGGTGTGGTTGCACAGGTGTGCAACAACAGGTGTATGGAAGAACAGGTGTATGGAATAAATGGTATGGAGTATATGGAGTATTGGAATGGATGGTCGTGGAGTGAGTATGATGGAAATTGTGGAGTGGAGTGGATGGTGCGGAGGTGTGAATGGGGGAAGAGTGGACCCCCATCACGAATACCTGGGGAGGGTAGTGTAAGTGTTAGGTAGAGGGTATAGGTAAATTGTGGTTGGATATTGGCATCTGTGGTGCGGGTGAAAGAATGGTATTTGGATGGGTGCATTAGTGTTGTGGAAATGACTGGGAGTGTAGCCTGTTAGTGTGTGTAGTTGGTTTGGGCACTCCACCACTGTGAGGATGTCGGCCAGGTGAGGCCGCAGGTGGGCTCTGGGAGCCGGTAGTTTTTGTGGATGGGGCCCGAGGATCCGGAGGACGGACCCGGGTAGCCCAGTGCCAGAGGGCACCAAGGGGTGACAGCCAGGAGGGGCCTTCCCCAGTAGATAGGTTAGGTAAGGAGCAGGTACGCTCGGGTGGCAACTACAGTGGTGGAGGTGTGCAGGTGGGTAGACCTGCTGGGAGAGCTACACGCCCCAGCCCAGAAATTGTGCAAGGGCACCGGGAGATGAATCGGGGGAGTGAGACCCCAAATTGAGAAGCACCACAGTTTGGTCAATGGGAATTGGTTTTTAGAACCCATAGAGTAAGTTGGCCAATGGATTGGCAGGGAAAGACCCTGGGTAGTGTAAATTGTATTAAAGTCATTTAGAAGGTAGTCAGGATGGAGATCTCCTTGCACCATCTGCGTCCACTCACCTGAGGTGACAGGTACCTCCACACCATGCCAGGTTGTTTTATTATTTTATGATGCAAATGTTTGGAATGTGAGATGCATCATGACGTGGGTGTGACATTGTGCTTGATGTTCCATCTCTTCCTCCTTATGAGGAGTGATGATGAATTTGGTGATGGCAAATTTTGGATAGTGGGATTGTGGGAACGAATTTGGTGTAGAAGGGAAATATGGGGAAGACGTGACATTAGCGACAAATTTGTAAATGTGTAGATTTTGTACATATGGGGTAAGGGCAAGGGTAGTGTAGGTGACAGGGGGGGTGACGTACGGTAGGGACGAGCTTTCTCACTTCGCTCTCCGTACGCACTTCGCCTTGCATTGCCTTTGTTGATGTGTACCCTTGTGACCTTACCCCTCGCTCATCTGTCTTTATCCCCTTTTGTCTCCCACATGAGGACCTGTGCACCATTGGGCGCCGAGGGGAGCGTGCGTGAGTCAGCCATTGTGCGCCCGAACCTCTCGCAACCACAGCTGTCTGCATTGATGCACCGCATTATGGACCACATGCCTGTGGCCGAGCACCACTTATGGACCCCATGGGTTGGGGCATGGCCCCTCTGCTGGAACCGGCCATGAAGGCCCAAAATCTTGCTGGCGGACCTTGATCACAGGGCACCGATGCCCCACAGGTGAACCACACTAGTCGGCCCTGTGGGCCATAAATAAATCAAAATAAAATGGACACGTTGGGTGCACTTTCTTTATTGCAAATAGGCCGCCAGCAAAGGAAGATGACAACACCAGGAAAATAATAATAGCCAGCAGAGGGAGCCGAAGAGCAAGAGACCACCTGCAGGGTTAGGGGTTGTTGTTTTTATTTTTACTGAACAGTGGTGACTGTGCACCGATTGGTGCTTGAGGGTGTTTTGGTGCGTTTATGGATGCTCTCAGGATGCATCGATGCAGAGCAGACTGTCTCCCCCCCCAGAAAGAACAATCACAGGTCCTGGGTTAGTTTTGTAAATAAAGTAAAGCCATTGTAAATAATGCTCATCACCGTAAATGTATAGTTTGAAGACCATTCCGCAATTCGGTTAGCTGTGGGCATGAGTCTGTTAGGTAGGGTGCAATGGAGCAGCGGGACATATTTATTTATGTTTTAAAACTGTCGCACTCAGGGTCAGGTTAAAAGTAGAGGGAACTACACCTACGTGTCACACTAAATGAAAGTTGTAGGCCCGGGACGTGCCTAAGAGGAGGAGGGTGCAGTGTTGCGGATATGAGGATTATGTTTTTTTGATTGTGTTGTATTGTATAATGGTTGTGAATTATTGTTGTAGTCTGAGCCCTCCTGGCTCCAGTGTGTATAAAGGTCAAAGGGCGTCCCGGTAGTTAATTCCATAAAGCATACACGTCAGCCAATCATAGAATATCCCTGTTCAGTAGTTTATTTCCTTATTCTGTGTATTAGGTTAAGGCTTTGTCTTCCATTAAGATGACACTCCATTGCACCAAGTAAAATAGATAGATTCCCTTCATCCTTCATTCCCATTCCCAAAAACCTCCATTTCCCTTTTCGTCATTGCCAGGCCTCGATTGCCAATTACATCCCCTCCAATAACCGCCATTGGCCACGAGGCAGGGTCGGAGAAGAAAGGCGTGCCCGCCCGTCGTCATCAAGGGCGGAGCCAGAGGGCTGTGCCCACCAATCATGGCCGAGGTAAGCTCACCAAGGGGTGTGTCCAGAAGGCCGGCGGCTTAATCGCAGGAGGCGCTATAAAGCACAAGACGCGCAAGAGTTAGTGAGTTGGTGGTGGTTGAAGAGAGTCGGTGGTTGTCGGTGGTTGTTAAGTTGGTTGGTTGTGAGTTGAGTCGGCAGTGGTTGCAAGAGTAGTGGTCGGTGGTGAGGAGTAATTGGACCAAGAGAGAGAGAAAGAGTGGTTGGACCAAGAAAGAGAGAGGAGAGAACCCGTCACACCAGACCCCCCACCAGCGCGTCGGCTCCACCAAGCAGCTCCGACCCGTGATCCCGCGCACACGACAGGATCGGTGGCATCAGCGGCCGTCGAGGTCCAGCCCGACGTCCCGTGCGGGATCAAGCTCCAGCCAGCTCCGTGCCTGCCTCCCCCTCCAGCCACACACCTCCTTCCTACCAATCCACTCTGCAATTCCCCATGTGAGTCCGTCTTCGTTTGTTCTGTCCAGGGAATAAGTTAAGCTTGTATAAGGAATTGCACTGTGTCACCTGCTTTTTCCATTTTCCCTGTAAATAACCTTGACTGCCCCTTTTGCTTTCGTGTGTATAATAAATCCTGTCATTCTTCTGTACGTCTTCTTCTTCTTCCTCTTTACATTCGGTCGTTTTAGAGGTTTCCAAATTGAATATCTGTGGCGCGATCTGGCCAACGTTCAGGAATCGGGTGAATCGGGAAAAACTGTTCGGCCGCGGTGCCTTTGCTCAGCAAACATAACATCCTTATCCGCGGACCGTAACAATATATTCCTCCACACCACCAAGGAATGGCTGAAAAGAAAGAAATGGAGGGTTCTGGAATGGCCAAGTCAAAGCCCGGATCTAAATCCCATCGAGATGTTGTGGGGGGATTTGAAACGAGCTGTGCATGCAAGAAACCCCTCAAACATCGCACAGCTGAAAGAATTCTGCATGGAGGAGTGGGCAAAAATTTCTCCCAGTCGATGTCAGAGACTGGTCGACAGTTATTAGAAACGCCTACTTGAGGTTGTTTCTGCTAAAGGGGGCAATACCACTTATTAGAGCCAAGGGTGTACTTACTTTTTCCACAAAAGGAAATGGCATCTCTGTTAATTTTTTGTTAAATAAATTATTGCAAAGTCAATTTTTCATTAGTTTTTGTTCAATTAGATCACCTTTATCTATAGATACTGTTTAAATGAAGATCAAATATTGATATGTCCACATATGTTACAAAGATTTAAAAACATTTCATGGGGTGTACTGACTTTTTCCACATGCGAAATTTGCATTTATGTTTATTTAAATTATACAAAGGACTACAAAATGTAAATGTTTCATGATATTTGTCATATTATATCACCTTTATCTATCAATATTGTTGAAATGAAGATCAAATAGCTGTATGTTGAAATATGTTGAAAAAGTCATAACTTTACAAGGGGTGTACTTACTTTTTCAAGTGACTGTATACATGAAGAAATATATCAAAATATATACACACTTTATAACTCTTCAAAATGTTATTACCCAAATCTGATGGGCTGGCTTAATGGCCTCATGGATAAGGCATCAGAATCCCAAGCTTGGGAGTGTAGGTTAGAGTCCCATTTGGGTTGAATAATTATTTTCTTCTTACTTTTTGAAGTATTTTATATCGTCTTGAATAATGAAAGGGAGGCACGAAGGCGCCTCTGCCTTTATATGGGATCGTTTCACTGTATGCAACTTTAACATGGGGACTGAAAATTCGTTTGTCAGCTTCTATTGGTATATTAAATATCTATAAATATACATTTATACACCCTTTATACCCCTTTAAAATGTAAAAAAAATAAAAAGAAATTCTAATGTGCTGGCTCAATGGCCTCATGGATAAAGTATCAGAATCTCAAGCTGGGGATTGTGGGTTTGAATCCCATCTGTGTTGAATATTCTTTCCCCTTACTTTTTCAAGTATTTTCTATTGTCTTGAATAAAGTCTTGTACAATGAACAAATGCATTTTGTTTGTATTTAAAATGTATCTTGTGAAAAATGTCAGGGGCATAGAAAAGGCCCCTTTATATGGGATGTGCCATGTGGCACATCATTGTTGATCATTGTTGATCTGGAGAAAGCATTCAACAGGGTTCCACGCAAAGTAGAACCCGATCATGTGAGGGCATTGAGGAAGTTGACATGGGCATTGAGGAAGTTAGGAGTGGAGGAATGGTTGATCAGAGTAGTGATGGCAATATACGAAAGAGCGCGCACAGCTGTAAGGACGAAGAACGGGAACTGTGGTGACTTTGAGGTGAAGGTGGGAGTGCATCAGGGGTCGGTACTAAGTCCACTACTATTTGGAGCTGTGATGAAGGTGCTGGCTCGGAATGTAAAGGAGGGTTTACCGTGGGAGTTGTTGTATGCAGATGATCTGGTGTTGATTGCAGAAAGTATGGATGGACTGAAGGAGAAGATGACCAAGTGGAAGGAATGTATTGAGACAAAAGGTCTGAAGGTGAATATCGGAAAGACTAAGGTGATGGCAAGTGTTAAAGCATGTGGTGCGGTGGAATGAACTGGGAAGAGGCCGTGTGCTGTGTGCAGAAAGCGTGTCGGAGTGAACTCAATTCAATGCACAATGTGGGCTGAGTGGGTTCATCAAAAATGTAGTGGTTTGAGAGGGTCATTATCCAGTGTGGCAGCTACATTCAAGTGTAAGGTGTGCACAGAGGGAGCTGCAGATGGAAGAAATGTTGAGTTGGATCTTGGAGATGGCTGGAAGGTGTGAAAACATGCAAAGCATCGAATCATAAGCCTGCACCAAACAGTAGGTACAAGTGTGATGTGGAAAATTAACTCTCTGGAGTCTACAAGCCGATTCTATCGGCTTCACGCATGCCCCGAAATGTCCACAAGCCGATTTTATCGGCTCTAACCGCATTCAAATTTACCGCGCAATTACTGCCTCCTGGATTCGATGTGATATATAATAATAATTATAATAGTGGACTCCAGAGGGTATAATAATAATAACTAGAACGCCACTCAGTAGAGCGCATACTCCCGCCGTGGGTCAAGTTGGAATCGTACGATTTCACAAAAGTTTGAGGGAGTAGTTCAGTGACAACACAAGACAAGACAACACAAGACAGACACTGCACAGATATATATACTGTATATATATATATATATATATATACTAGCTTGACTCGGCTCGCTATGCTCGCCCCACCAAGCGTCGATACTGAGGAACGGGCTTATTTTAGCTGAGGCTAATGACTGCACCTGAGTTGCTGTGTTGTCATGATTTTCACCAATCATAATACAAACAATTACTTTGCACAAATGTATTTGTTGTGTTTGTGATATTACATTTTTATAGGCAATTTAGGTTGAATGTTTTTTTTTCAAGAAAGAACCCCTCAGCACATACATAGGGGAGGGGTAGGTGCAGACTGGAAGTTTGGGACGATTCCACCTCACCACCACGTAATTCAAAACACCTCACCACCAAGTAATTCAAAACACCACACCACCACGTAATTCAAAACACCTCACCACCACGTAATTCAAAATACCTCACCACCAAGTAATTCAAAACACCTCACCACCATAAAACACGTAATAAAAACACCTCACCACCACGAAATTAAAAACACCTCACCACCACGAAATTGAAAACACCTCACAGCCATCAAGCACGTAATAAAAACACCTCACAGCCCTAAAACACGTAATAAAAACACCTCACCACCACAAAATTAAAAACACCTCACAGTCATAAAACACGTAATAAAAACACCTCACCACCACAAAATTAAAAACACCTCACAGTCATAAAACACGTAATAAAAACACCTCACCACACCGAAATTAAAAACACCTCACAGTCATAAAACACGTAATAAAAACACCTCACCACACCGAAATTAAAAACACCTCACAGTCATAAAACACGTAATAAAAACACCTCACAGCCATCAAGCACGTAATAAAAACACCTCACAGCCATTAAACACGTAATAAAAACACCTCACCACACCGAAATTAAAAACACCTCACAGTCATAAAACACGAAATAAAAACACCTCACAGCCATAAAACACGTAATAAAAACACCGCACCACCACGAAAATAAAAACACCTCACAGCCATAAAACACGTAATAAAAACACCTCACCACCACAAAATTAAAAACACCTCACAGCCATAAAACACGTAATAAAAACACCTCACCACCACGAAAATAAAAACACCTCACAGCCATAAAACACGTAATAAAAACACCTCACAGCCATAAAACACGTAATAAAAACACCTTACCACCACGAAATTAAAAACACCTCACAGTCATAAAACACGTAATAAAAACACCTCACAGCCACAAAACATGTAATAAAAATACCTCACAGCCATAAAACACGTAATAAAAACACCTCACAGTCATAAAACACGTAATAAAAACACCTCACCACCACGAAATTAAAAACACCTCACAGCCATAAAACACGTAATAAAAACACCTCACCACCACGAAAATAAAAACACCTCACAGCCATAAAACACGTAATAAAAACACCTCACCACCACAAAATTAAAAACACCTCACAGCCATAAAACACGTAATAAAAACACCTCACCACCACGAAAATAAAAACACCTCACAGCCATAAAACACGTAATAAAAACACCTCACAGCCATAAAACACGTAATAAAAACACCTCACCACCACGAAATTAAAAACACCTCACAGCCATAAAACATGTAATAAAAACACCTCACAGTCATAAAACACGTAATAAAAACACCTCACAGCCACAAAACATGTAATAAAAATACCTCACAGCCATAAAACATGCAATAAAAACACCTCACAGTCATAAAACACGTAATAAAAACACCTCAGCCACAAAACACGTAATAAAAACACCTCACCACCACGAAATTAAAAACACCTCACAGTCATAAAACACGTAATAAAAACACCTCACAGCCATAAAACACGTTATAAAAACACCTCACCACCACAAAATTAAAAACACCTCACAGCCATAAAACACGTAATAAAAACACCTCACCACCACGAAATTAAAAACACCTCACAGTCATAAAACACGTAATAAAAACACCTCATAGCCATAAAACACGTAATAAAAACACCTCACCACCACAAAATAAAAAACACCTCACAGCCATAAAACACGTAATAAAAACACCTCACAGCCATAAAACACGTAATAAAAACACCTCACAGCCATAAAAAATGTAATAAAAGCACCTCACCACCACAAAATTAAAAACACCTCACAGCCATAAAACACGTAATAAAAACACCTCACAGCTACGAAATTTAAAACACCTCACCACCAAGTAATTCAAAACACCTCATCACCAACTAATTCAAAACACCTCACCACCACCTAATTAAAAACACCTCACCACCACCTAATTATAAATACCTCACCACCAAGTAATTCAAAACACCTCACCACCACATAATTCAAAACACCTCATCACCAAGTAATTCAAAACACCTCACCACCACCTAATTATAAATACCTCACCACCACGTAATTCAAAACACCTCACCACCATGTGATTTAAAAACACCTCACCACCATGTGATATTAAAACACCTCACCACCACGTCATTTAAAAACACCTCTCCACCACATAATTCAAACTACCTCACCACCACGTGATTCAAAACCACCACAACGTTATTAAAAACACTTCACAACCACGGAAACAAAAGTTTGAGGGAGTCGTTAAGTGACAACACAGACACTGCCCAGATGTGTCGACATATAGATAAATGATTGTACCCGAGTTGCCGTTTTGTCATGGTTTAAACTTTAAACCAATCATAATTCAAACAATTATTTTGCACAAATGTATTTGTAATATACGTGATATCACATTTTATAAACAATTGAAGTTGAAAAAAAAAAATTTCCCAAAAAAATTCCCCCCCCAAAAAAAAAAATTGCATTAAAAAAAAAAAAATACCCTCATTAGGACATACCGACGGGAGAGATATGTGCATTCCAGAAGTTTGGTACGATTTCACAAAAGTTTGAGAAAGTAGTTCAGTGACAACATAACACAGGACAGGACAGGACAGACGCTGCACAAATATATATATATAGATATAGAAATAAAAGTATATATAAAGATAGAGATAAAGTCACACCAACTGTACCGGAAGGATCATAGGACGATTGGGGAATGGCACGTGGAGTGATTTTTTCGAAGGGAAGCACAGTGGTGGCAAGATGTCTGAGAAACACCAGGATGGGAGTTTACAGCTGGGTCGGTATTCGTACGCAGGCTATACAGTACAGCTTAAAGGTCAGGTGTGCACCTTGAGACCATCCTGCCACGCACCTACACCTGAGCTGGAAATGAACGTTCGGGTTCATCGCGATGCACCAAACGTACCCAAACAAAGATCCATGTTTCAATCTGTGGTCTGAAGAAGTGTTTTTTTTTTGTTTGTTTTTCAAATCCATATTTTAAAAACCAAAATGCAAGGATGTGTCATGAGTTTTAAGTTTATTCCATACGTCATTGTTAATGAGGGTGATGATGGAGATTAAGCCCCGCCCCTTTGCATTGTGACACAGTGCTTTGCCGTGGCGTTTCCGAACTCTGGTGTTTAAGTGGATGGAGATGAAGCCCCGCCCCTTTGCATTGTGACTCACAGTGCTTTGTGGATGCTTTTCCGAACCTGTGTTTAAATTCAAGTGGATTCGACGTCGTTACTACCATTTTGGAACGATCAGTGGCTTCCAGCAAAGCAAGATGTGGTCTTGTTGTTGTACGAGGAAGAAAAAGAATAAGAAGAAAAACGACGACGATCGTCAGGTAATAATTGTTTTATTACCTCTGCCACCGGCACAAAGTTATGTTTTCACCGCCGTCTGTTTGTGAACACGTTATCTTACTATAATTCACCAAATGTCCGTCCGTCCGTCTGTCTGTCTGTTCGAAGGTACCGTAGAAAAACTGCTGAACCGATCGCAAAGATATTTTGGGTGGGTAATCCTGGGATCTCCAGGAGTAAAATAGGCTTTTTAGTTTCCCCAATTTCAGCTTTCGTTTCCAGCATTCTCAAGTTTGGACTCACGCATGACATTCGCGTTCGCATAACCGTCTTTTTTCTCATTGTGACGATGTTGCTTTCCCGGGTGCTGCACCAACGGCTCCACCGATCGCTGCACGGACTCGATCGACCGTTGTGGGCGTTGAATCGCTGCTTGAGAGAATTCCATCCCCCTCGCCGCCATCACGGCCGTCTGTCCATCCAACTTACAATCCCACGAGATATGCGGAAAGGACGACCCAAAACCAATATGAACATCATTCGTAAAAAACATCATTAAAAGTAAATAATGACCTCGGGAAAAGTTCAAAGACATTTAATATCTACTGGAGAGAATTCCACATAGCTCTTTGGGCGGTGTATAGGCTACAGATCGCTGTCTCCATCGATCTTGCCATGGCCGCAACACCTATCGGCTGAAAATCCTTTTAACTGTTCATTTGATCGTTTTTACAATGAAGGAAACGTTAACAATGTTGTTAAAAGTTTATTTTGTGATTAATTGGAGTTATGTTGTTCAGAATTAAAAAAGATTTCAAGTGAATGACGATACGCCGTGATGGTTTCTACTAGAGTCCCTGTATATAGAGGGACTTTATACAGGGACTCTAGTTTCTACCAAAGATCGTACGCGGAGCTCCGCTTTTCAATCTTTGGTTTATACTTTCTGAACGTGAACTTCGCGGATCGCCATATGCAGATTCGCTACGGGCCCACGATCGATGTTTCTTCACGTGAACGCACCTGTTTGTTTGCGAACGGGTACGTTTTTCATGGAAGTCCTTCACGAACTTGCTGTCCATGTCTGACGTGCGCCTGAAGGTGCTGCAGGAATGTGGAATTGATTGGTTTCATGCTTTAGCATTCGCTGTATCTGCATTGCCTGTTTGCTTCTGGGCTCCCACCCGCACGGAGCATCCACACACACGTAGCATCCATACACGTGATTGTGTGGACGTGTGGAATGTGGGACATTTGGTCAATTATAGTGAGATACTGTTTAGATTTTGATGATTTGCGTGTGAGATGATTTATCGGATGTTTATATGAATCGTTTCAAATAAAAAGCCTTCAATTTCTGATATTTCCCCTTTTCATTTGGGCCTCCCAATTGAAGTTCCGCCCGCAGGGCAGGTACCGTTGCTCGTCTTAAAAAGTCGTGGACAGATTTGGCCGAAACCTGGTGGAGAGGTTGGGTGTGCGGCAAGGAAGAATGGATTTAAATTTGGTGAAGATCCGGATCCGGATACCGGGATTTAAACATTTTTAAGTGATTCTTCACCGTTGAGTGATTCGGGCCAAAAACGATATGCAGCATGAAATTTGAAAAAAAGTTGTGTACGAGGTATAACAAAACTTTGTGGATGAGTTGGGTTTGTGACGAGAACAAGCTGATTCGATTTTGGTTGATGTCGGATCCAGAACTAGCGCATCAGTTGATACAAAACGTAAACTGTTCAACCTGGCGGAGGTGTGCTCTCCATCGAGTACCGTTTCAGATGAGATGAGACTTCAGTTGCTGCTCTGGGACGAGATTCATTCGTCGCTCGTGTAACTATTACGTAAACACCATGACGTAAGAACACGTTCGGATTTTCTTATCTTACGCCATCAATAAAACACCCTTCATTCGTCATTCATGATTCATTCACTGTACCTAATTAATGCGAACACTATTCACTCTTCATGTGACTCGTACACTTCATGTGACCCAAAACACCACGAAGAACCAAAAAAACCCAAAGACCCTATAAAGACCCCAAATACCCATGAAGACTAAAGACCGAAAAAAAACACCACGAAGACCCAAAATACCCTGAAGATCCAAAATACCCAGAAGACCCAAAGGACCCTGAAGATCCAAACGATCCCAAAGACCCTTAAATAACCAGATGACTTAAAAGACCCAAAATACCTCAAAGATCTAAAATACCCCAATACCCTTAAAGACCCAAAATACCCTGAACATACAAAAGACCAAAAAGACCCAACATACCCCAAAGACCCTCAACGACTCCATAGACCCAAGCAAACCAAAACACCAAAAAGACCCCAAAACACCAAAAAGACCCAGAGGTCCCAGTGGACCCCAAATACCCAAATTACCCCGATGACCCAAAATACCCCAAATACCCTAAAATACCCCCAACGACCCATAGGACCGAAAATACCCGTGGACTCCGAAATCCAGAGGACCCAAAAGACTCAGATGAACCAAAAGATCCCGTGAAACCAGAAGACCCAAAAGACCGAGGACCCAAATAACCCAAAAGACCCTGAGGACTCCGAAGACCGAAAAGAAGAGTAATTATGTCTCTTACATTGGAATTGTAGATGGTGGCTTGCAAACTGAACCTCAAGGGTGGTGGACAGAAGCGGGTTTTTTTTTTCATCGCAATAAATACAAGGCGCATGAGGTGAAATTCACTGCTTGTAATGTTCAACGTGTGCAGAGTAAACCGAGTGTTCATTTACGTCTATCGGATGTCTAATAAATAAAGAAGATATAAGCACACCTGACACGAGGCCCAGGCTTCAGACTTTGGCACGATCACGAGGCTGCACTGTCAAATAAACTGTTCCAACCCGTCATTTTTGACGGGCCATATACTCGTTTTAAATAATATATTTACTAATCACATGGTTTGTGTCTTCCTCACCAATGTTTCATTTACTCATCACGTGGTTTGTATCTTCCTCACCAACCCCGTAGACCGAAGCTGTTGAACTTGGCCGCAGATCTGCAGTAGATGCCTCTAGGCACAGTGACCAGCTCTCCCCCATTGAGTCGCTGCCACAAGATTCTGCCAATGACGCGGAATCTGGTGATGCGTCAATGACAAATAAGAAGAAGTCAAAATGCTGGAGGTGGTTCAGCAAGTGGAGAAAGTCTCGTGGGGCACAGAAGGTGGTGGATGATGATGCAAAAGATTCTCCCGTAACCACCGACAAGGTATCACAGTCGCCTTTTATATCGTACTTGGGAAAAATTACATTTAAAACCTTTGGAATTGGCTACATTGTGAGAGAAAATCATAAATTATGTAATATTATACAGTACAGGAATGGTGTTGGGGTTGTGGTGAATGTGGACATGACACAGGCTTGATGGGCTGAATGACGTCCACCTGTTTCAAGGTTTCTGTGTATTTCTAATTTCATACCAGCAGAGGTTTTTGGTGTGTGTGTGTGTGTGTGTGCATGGTGTGTGGTGTGTGGTGTGTGGTGTGTGTGCGCACGCGTGTGTGTGGCCGGATTTATTTAAGGACAACTGGGACACGTGCCTGGGGCCTCCACCACCCAACGGCCCATCCAGGATTATTTTCAGGATACATACAGGGCCTGTAGAAAGTCTACACCCCTTTTCAAAATGTGCACCTTTTGTTGCCTTATAGCCTGGAAATAAGTTGCATTAAACCAGACTTTTTCCACCTTTATTTACACATCGTAACCCACAACTTCCAAGTGAAAAACAAATTCTACAAATTTCAGAAAGTTGCTCAAAAAAAACAAAACGAGAATATCTTGGTTGGATAAGTGTCCATCCCCCTGAGTTCATACTTGGTGGAAACACCTTTGACAGAAGCACCTCTTTCTGGTCCACTCAAGGACATTTATCTTTTCGTTCCTGAGCCCCTCCAGTGAAGCTTTGGCTGTGTGCTTCGGGTCGTTGTCATGCTGAAAGGTGAACTTCCGTCCCAATTTCAGCTTTCTTGCAGAAGGTAGCAGGTTTTCCTCTAGTATTTTTCTGTATTTTGCTCCATCCATTTTCCCTTCTATCCTGACATGTGCTCCAGTCCCTGCTGATGAGAAACATCCCCATAACATGATGTTGCCACCACCATGCTTCACAGGAGGGATGGTGTACTTTGGGTGCTGTTGGGTTTGCGCCAAACATAACATTTTGCATTTAGGCCAAAAAGTTCCATCTTGGTTTCGTCTGACCACAGAACGTTAATTTTTATATATATATTTTTGTATACAGAATCGAGGCTCGTGTAAGAGCAAACACATTGAACATGAAAACATGCACAGATACATAAAACATGCAATGAAGGGAGCGGGAGACACGATGGGGAGAGAGATGGAAGCGCAACAACAGTGGAGAACAGGGACGTTGGTAGATATGTGGAAGGGAGAGGGCTGGGGAGGAGGGAGGCGTACACGGTATAACGCAAATGAACACGACGAGGAATTTCAGGAAAGAACTTGGGGATTCAAAGAGGCGGACTTGGGGTGTTTTAATTGGGGTAGAAAAGGTCAAGGTTTTGGATGGGGGAAGATAAGAGATCGTGTTGAACAGCTGTTTTAAAGACCTGGAGGGAGGTGTGGGATTGAAGAAAGTGTGAGAGTTTGTTCCAGAGGTGGGAGAAAAGAGGAATAAAAGATTGAAGGTGGGCAGGGAGCCTAGATTTTGGCAGTTTTACCATCAGAGGGTTGCTGTCAGATCTTGTGCGACCTGTAGGAATATTTGGGGGACAAAGCCCAGAGAGAGCTGGGGGAGCAAGGCCGGAGAGGAGTCGGTAGAAGACAGAAAGACCACCTACCTGCCTGCGGTGAGTGAGTGAAAGGCCCTCGGAGATAGCTTCATCGCGGCAGATTCCAATGATTCTGAAAGCTTTGGTTTCAACAGCGTGAAGCCGAGCTCGGTGTGAGGCAGGAGTACCGGCCCATAGGGGAGAACAGTATTCCATTGAGCTATGGATGAAAGCCTTGTATGAGGTGAGGAGCACGACGGAGGATGCCCAGTCGGCAACTGGCTTTGGAGGCCAGCTTGGAAATGTGGTTTTCCCAAGAAAGATCATGGCAGATAGTGAGACCCAAAAGCTTGAGCGACAGAACTTCTTGGAGAGGATTGTTGAGAAAGTAGATGGGAGGGTTGTCCAGTCGATCTTTTCGGAGAGACATAGTAAGAGTGTGAGATTTTTCAGGATTGAAAGACATGTTCCACTTGTTTGACCAGTCTGTGATTTTGTCCAGGTCTTCAGAGAGTGAGGAGGCTGCAGACTGCCGATCTGAGGGAAGAGGAATGGAGCGGCAGAGAGTGGAGTCATCAGCAAAGAGATAGAGAGGATTTTCCAGAGAGTCGGAGAGATCATTGATAAAGACCAGAAAAAGCACAGGGCCCAGAACACTGCCTTGGGGAACTCCAGCCTGAACAGGAAGGGGAAATGAGAGAAATCCATTCAGGGCCACACGTTGACTACGACCACAGAGGAAGTCCGCAAGCCATGCGTGGAGATTTCCATGGATACCATAGGAGGAGAGTTTGGTGAGCAGAGCTGGGTGCCAGACCGTATCGAAGGCATGTGATATGTCAAGGGAGACAGCTCTGATTTCCTGTTTGGCATTGAGGACTTCCATCCATTGTTGAGACAGTAGAAGCAGCATGTCCAGAGTAGAATGACCTGGTCTGAATCCAAATTGATGATCAGAGATCAAGCCATTGGAGAAGACGCAGGATTTGATATCCGAAGCAATGATGGATTCCATGACTTTGATGATAATTGGGAGCAGGCTGATTGGTCTGCAGTTGCAAGGATCTGTTTTTGCACCTTTTTTGTGTAAAGCGGTGATGTTGGCTGATTTCCAGGATGCTGGCACATGACCTTGAGCAAAAGAGGGTGAAAATAACAGAGAGAGGGTAAGATAGAGCGGCAGAGCAGGATTTTAGGACCCGTGGGCTGATGCCGTCTGGTCCAGTTGCAGAATCAGAGTCGAGGTTTGACAAAAACTTCTCCACCTTGTCAGGAGAGAAGGACACAGAGTCCAGGAGCAGTTGGGTTCGACTGGGTAAGGTGGAAACAGAGAGAGATGGGGTTGGGACACAAGATTTTGAGGCAAACACAGAGTTGAGGCATTCGGCTTTGTCACGTGTGGTGTCAACTGTGTAGCCATTTGAGGTAAGGGAGGGGATGGAGGGGGAACAAACACCAGAAACGGATTTGACCAGACGCCACCAGGATTTGGAGGAAGGAGACAGGTTTGAGAGTTCATACTTGAGTGTGGAGAGATAGTGCTTCCTGGCACTCCTGAGGGTAGACACACACTTGTTCCGAGCTTGGTGGAAGGAACTGAGATTGCCTTCAGTTGGATTTGCCTTCCAAGAGGCAAAGGCAAGTTGTTTCGGGGCAACTGCCTCACCACAAGATTCAGTGTACCATGGATGGGAGGAAGGGTAAGACAACTGAAGATGAGATGGGATAAATCTATGCATGAGAGAGAGAGCAGTTTCCTTTGGAAGAATTCCCAGGAAGAATTGATGTCGGAGGCAGTGGAGATGGGAGACCAGTCCAGATGATTGATGGCTGCTTGGAGACCGTGCCAGTCGGCCCGAGTGAGATGCCAGACTCGTCGACGCTGAGGAGGCTCTCTGAGAATGGCCAGAGAGATGTCTGCTTTAACAAGCACATGATCAGAAGAACTGATTGGAGCAGAAGAAGAGCAGCAGACATTTGCAGGGAAGTTTGTCATAACCAAGTCTAGAAGAGAAGATACTCGATTGGCTGAGATCCGGGTCAGGAAATTGACAGATTGTGTCAATCCCAGTGAGTCACAGAAGTCCTTTGCTGAGGTGCCATGGCTGGTGAGAGAGGAACCCACACCCAGCTAGCTGGCATGATGACAGTTGAAGTCGCCACATATGAGGAAGAGAGAGTTGGGATGAGTGGATATAAGTTGGTCCATGTTGTCGGACAGTGAAATGTAAATGGAGGCATCACTGTTTGGAGGATGGCACAGAACACATATGAACAAAAGGTGGGAGCGGAGAGGAAGCCATAGCCAGAGGTACTCCTGGGGGTGAGGTGGAGAGAGGGCAGTGCAAGGAGAGTGAGGAAGAGAGTTTTTGATAAGGATAGCAACCTCATCACCAGGACGAAGCTCAGGTCTATCATACCGGAGGAGGGAGTAACCAGGAAGAGATATTAAGGAATCGGAGACATCTTGAAGGAGGAAAGTTTCTGTTAAGCAGATCAAGTCGGGATTGTCAGAAGCAACCTGTATGGAGAGATCAGTCAGGTTTGAGCGAAGGCCCCGGATGTTTGAGGTCCATACCGTTAATGAAGAGAGAGAGTGGGAGCATCGGGTACAGGACAGGGGAGTGGTGGGGCAGGGTAAGATGAAGGATGAGAGGGGGAGGTAGGGAGAGCAGTTGATCGTGTGTCAGAGATTACAGAAGAGTTACAAGAAAGGGAAGGATGAGGAGGATGAAAGGTTTGATGGTGATGGGATGAGGCACAGTGAGGGGTTGTTTGAGGGGGGAAGGCAGTGGAAAGTAGAAGGTTGGGGGAGGTGGAGGTATGAGATAGAAGGGAGACGAAGTGGGGAGGAGGCAGCTTTGAGGAGGAGGGGGGAGAAGGGAGAATTGGAGAGGAATGGTATGCGGGGGAGATTTGAATGGGAGGGGTTAGGGGGGAGTTTTGAAGGGGAGGAGAGAGGGGGGAGTTTTGGAGGGGAGGGGCAAGGGGGGAGTTTTTTGAGTAATGGCTTCCTTCTTGCCACCCTACTGCACAGGCCAGAGTTGTGGAGTGCTTGGGATATTGTAGTCACACGCACACAGTGACCAATCTCTGCCAAAAAGGCCTGTAAATCTTTCAAAGTTGCCATTGGCCTCTTGGTGGCCTCTCTGATCAGTCTCCTCCTTGCTTGGTCATCCAGTTTGGAGGGACGGCCTGATCTTGGCAGGGTCTTGGTGGTAGCATACGCCTTCCACTTCTTAATGATCGTCTTGACTATGAAATATTTTTATACCTATCCCCTGATCTGTCTCTCCACAACTTTATCCCGGAGATCTTTTGAAGGCTCCTTGGTGCTCATGGTGGAGTCTTTTCTGTGAAATGCACTACCCAGCAGAGAAAACCGACAGGAACAGCTGATTTTATTCTGATATTAATCAGAATCACTACAATTTGACACAGGTGGAGGCCGATTAACTTGGTGTGTGATTTGGAAGGTGATTGGTTACACCTGAGCTAATTTGCAATTGCTATAATTATGAGGAAGGTGGACACTTATCCAATCAATATATTCTAGTTTTGCATTTTCAATCAATTAAAAAATTTGTAGAATTTGCTTTTCATTTGGAAGTTGTGGGTTACGATGTGTAAATAAAGGTGTAAAAAGTCTGATTTAATGCATTTTAATTCCAGGATATAAGTAAACAAAAGGTGAAAATTTGAAAACGGGGTGTAGACTTTCTGTAGACACTGTGCATCTACAAAATAACCCAACTGGGGTTTTTGATTGGATGTTTGGACGGATGGACTAATTCATAAATCCGAGGCCTTAGCATGTCCAGACAGACCTCAGGCTTTTGGCCTTCAGGCCTCGAATAGCTTCCTTCTCCGAAGAGATTGTGTTGTGTTGGTGTTGTTGTTGACGACTTCTTGTTGTTGTTATGAAGGCAATGTTGAGGTAATTTTTTCAGAGCAATCCTATTATTGGAGGTGTAGTTGTTGTTGTGAAAGCCACCACCACCCATGTGTGCACTGGGGCCTCCACCACCATAAACCCGTTGCTATGTGTGTGTTACGTTATGTTGTGGGGGATTGGAGAAACAGCGGCTCTTTGTATGATCGTCCATCTTGGTTTTTAGGCCAATGTGCCTTTGTCAGGCTTTTCACGGCTTTGGAAAAACCCGACACTTTGGGATTCTGATTCAAGATCACGTGTTGAATTAATGAAAAAAAAGGTGGAAGACATCAAACATTGCTGTGATGCTTGATTTTTTTTAACCCTTTGTTAATTAAGAGGCGTTTTTAAATCACAGACCATTCATCATTTATCACCAATTCTGGATCTCGATGCTCCCAATGTTGTTAGTTTCAGGATAAAAATAGAATATTTCCACAACATTGTTCAACGACCGTGAGTGATTCATTTATCTTGTGAGTGCAGGTGGAACCAAACACGACCCAGAAGGAGAACGAGCATCTGGAGTATCTCACCTGTCCCATTTGCCTTGACATCGCAGTTGGGCCGCACAAGTACCTTCCCTGTCACCATGTTTATTGTGTGTCGTGCCTGCGAAGAGTGCGTCGTCGCAACACCGGACAGGTGCACTGTGCGCTTTGTCGGAGCCCCGTGACGCATGAGATATTCTGCCGAGGTAACCATCAGGAATGGAAGATTACCAATTGCTGCTTTCATAGTTACCTTGTTTTTATTACAACTACTTTCTTCTTTCAACTTTCTTCTTTCAACTTCCAACTTCTTTCCTGGAAGTCCTGGCAGTGTCCATATGTTTTATACCTCTCCCACCCCCCCCCTTCCCATGCCCCCCCCAAAGCCCTCTCCCTCCCACTGATCTCTCGATGTCCCTGCTCTCAGATGTTGTGTTTGTGTTCCTCCCCCTCTCGCCCCATCGTGTCTACCGCTCCCCATGTTATATGTTTAATGTGTCGGTTTGTCTTTCTGTGTGATTAATGTTCGCTCTTTCACGAGCGGTAGACACGATGGGGCGAGAGGGGGAGGAACACAAACGCAACATCTGAGAGCAGGGACATCGAGAAATCAGTGGGAGGGAGAGGGCAAAACAAAATGAAATGGATCTTGTATACAAAAAAATAAAAATAAACTAGGTGTGCATGTCATCTGGTCGTTTCGATGACCATTCTTAATCAAATGACGGCAAGTTGCACTTCATAAACATATTGCATGTGTATCTGTGAATCTCATTGAGGATGTAAAATGAAGTGAAACGTAGAAAATGTTGTTTTATAATACATTATAGTTGTTGTTGTTGTTGTGGTTTGTGTGCTTCTTCTGTGTCGGTCACGCTTTTTTCCATAAACAAGACCGGAAGTCTAACAGCGGCTTAGCCGGGCTTGTAAAATATTATAAACCACAAACACGTATGATTAGCTTTTTAAACAGTTGCTGATGGTGTTTATAACATTAAACAAAGAAATTTGGAGCAAGCCCGACATCCATGAGGTAAGTTTTACTTGCAGAACTGAGCGAAGATCTACTCTAATCTATATACCCCATAAGGGCTGGAGGTGTGCTCATTTACCAAGCAGCTAGCTAGCGCTTGCCAAGCCAGCCGTTCCTTACCGGTTTTGAATGGAGTTCTTGCTCGAATGTTTAAACCACTTGGCGATCTCTCCACAAGATACTTGGTAAATGAACACACACCCAATGTTCTTGAGACCCGACCATAGATCGTCTGTAATCTATTTACCCCAAAGATGAATGACCTTTCCTGCCACTCTCAAAGTGAGCAGGTGTTTACACCGTAATGACATCATATATATACGTGTGACCTTGATTGCCACCTGTTTCCCACTTCAGACCTCGACATCGAAGCTCGAAAAGCTTTCCCAGGTGAGTACTTCCCTCAATATCTTCGGGTCAAAGAATCAACACCTCACCTTGGAGGAGGATTCATGCATGACCTGAACATTCGTCGCGCATATCGACAATGGAATGCTGCCAAGGTAAGGTACCATGAGGAAGTAAAATGTTTTGGATTACTTTGCACAAGATATTTGATAAAGTTCGAGGTTATATTATTTATTTGTTTTGGCAAGTGGAAAATCAGACTGTGAGGTGTACACATTAATGGGTGAGACGAATAAGCATATATGTGACAGACAATGTTCATTATACAGATGAAATAAATCATTCCAGTTGTCCACGAGGTTCACCATTCGGTGATGATGGGTAACCAGCTGTCGTAAACTGGAGGGCCTCATTCACATCCTGAAGGCCTGAACGGTCCAGGTGCGGGAACCCTTTCATCACCACCTTATCAGTCTAATTCTTACCTTCCACAAAGAAACCATCCTCCATCCAATCCCTTCAAGCATTCTTGTGAGACACTTTCCTTTCTTATTCCAGCAGGTGGAACAATTTGTTGGTCTGGTGACGTCATCAAATTCCCAGTCTCAAATATCCAAAGCCCACATAACGTCCTATACGAAGGCTTCTAGCCTGTGGTAAGGCCTATAACACCAAGCAAGAGATAAGGAGTGGATGCAAAGAGGGCCGGTCTTGGTACCCTTTCAAGGCCGGAGTTTTTTTTGTAGACAGAGTGAAGTCTCGTGGAAGGGATATAACAAATAATGTATCGGGACGCACCTGAAGAAAAGGAACAGGAGAGAGAGGAAGGTACCAACCGCAGGATAGAAGGACAAAATAGAGGACGGGGGTCGGGGGGACTTCCTATTTGTACAATTAGAATGTTAATACGTCTATAAAGTATGTACAATGAGAATGTGAATACGTCTTTTAAGTATGTACAATTAGAATGTGGATACGTCTATAAAGTATGTACAATTAGAATGTGGATACGTCTATAAAGTATTTTCAATTAGAATGTGAATACGTCTATAAAGTATGTACAATTAGAATGTGAATACGTCTATAAAGTATGAACAATTAGAATGTGAATACGTCTATAAAGTATGTACAATTAGAATGTGAACACGTCTATAAAGTATGTACAATTAGAATGTGAATACGTCTATAAAGTATGTACTGTTACGGTTCGCGGACAAGATGTTACTTTGGCCGAGCGGAGGTCATACCGCGACCGTTACAGTTACCCCAGCATACCCCAATTCACCCGAGCGTTGGCCAAATCGCGCCACAGATATTCAATTTGGAAAAAACAAAGACGACGGATGTGAAAAGGAAGAAAAAGCGGAAGACAGAAAAGGTTTGAAATACGATTGTAATTTATTACTGTTTACAGGCTCAAAATAACCAAGGAGAGAGAAAGATAATAAAATAATATACAGAAGGGATCAAGATGACACAGTGCAAATTTAGCTTAACTACTGCCTTAATTAATAAACCCCAGGACAGAACAAACAGAACACGGACTCACTCGGGGAATGATGATAGGAATGGCGGAGGTGGATGGCTGGGGAGGGAGGCAGGCACGGAGCTGGCTGGAGCTTGATCCCGCACGGGACGTCGGGCTGGACCTCGACGGCCGCTGATGCCACCGATCCTGTCGTGTGCGCGGGATCACGGGTCGGAACTGCTTGGTGGAGCCGACGCGCTGGTGGGGGGGGGGGGGGGGGGGGGTCTGGCGTGACGGGTTCTCTCCTCTCCCTTTCTTGGTCCAACCACTCTTCACAACCAACCAACTCTCTTCAACCACCACCAACTCTCTTCTTGCGCGTCTCAGTCAAAGCTCATCTCTGCCAAAGCTTGTCTCAGCTTCTCTTTTGGGAGCGTCGCGCTGTTGATTTTAGCTGCGGTCACGCCTGCTCATTCCCTCCTCTCAGCGCCTCTCTTTAAAAGCGCAGCCTCTTCTCATCTCAATGCTCAGTACTCATCTCTTTCTTCTTCAAAGCTCGTCTGCTTGGGGAGCGTCGCGCTGCGGGTTATATAGGCCCCGCCCCTCAACCTTTTCGAACCTCCCCCAAGCGTTCTCTCTCCGCCCTCTCAAGCCGAACCCCTCGTTCTGGGTTGGATGAGAGGGGCTGACTTAACACCCACCCAGAATGTACTCGCACCCTCACCCAATGCCCATTACACCTTCGTCAACTCCCACCTTCCTCACCTTACCCCCATTGCGGCTCCTCCTTGGGTTCTCCGGGTTACTTCTCCCTGACCCATCGTGACCTTCCGCTCCAGTCTAACCCGCAGTGAAATTTGCACTGCATGGTCTTCCCAAATCCACCGATCCTTACTCATTACGTCATTCTGAAATGCTTACCTCACTCCTTCATGATCCTTCCCCGTTTTCCACATTACCTGCCAATGTAATCACAAATGAAACAAGATCGAAGAAGATGGCACGCCATCGCAAATCCCCACGCTGCCCATCGAAAGCGAAGTTTAAAAATGACACAAGATCAAATTTTGAGTTAAAAAAAAAACATCTTCCGTTTTGACCCCAGTGACCCCAAGTCTCCACCTCTTGGGGCATAAACTGGGAGTCAAATCCCCCAAAAAACTACAACATATTTCAGGTATCCCCTGATGTTGATTTTATAGACAAAGTTTCATTTAAAAAATGTTTTAAATGTGCCCGTAATTGAAGACCTGAGTGGAAGAAGTTCTTGAGTAACATTCTTGGGACAAAAAGATCAGTCCACCATTACGCAAACACATTTCGAGAAATCCCCATTTTATTGAAAGCTCCACTCGTGGTGATCAAGAAAAATCTGTTTCCATAATCATTTGATAAACACTGAGATCTTCTACACAGGGTTATAGATATTTCACAATTTGTTTGAAAACCCACATTTCACAAAAGGAACTGTCAGCTGAGATTTATTGCAATGTTGAATCAGGATCACGCTGATCGGTAGAAAACATTAATTTATATTTCTACTTCTACAACTCTCCACAAATTCAATCACTGCATATCCTGTTCAGAATATCGGAGAAGGAGGTGGGGAGGGGGGGGGGGGGCGGGATCTGGCTTTTTCTTCATTGAGCAACAACAAAACGTTGGAAACATTTTGTTGGATATAAAGATGGTGCAAACACAACATGCATTGAAAGGTTGTTTGAACGTCCAATGGCAAAGGGACACCTTTGGTCTCCTTTGGCTTTTACAGCCGGCTGACAGGAAGACAACGACCAATGGACGGCACGTGGCAGCCTCTCCCAGGCAGCAGGAAGGTCGAGCCTGCGCTTTCTTACAACATAAATCACAAGCCATAGGTGTACCGATATCACGATCCCACGTGCACCGTGTCCAGCTGGAATGCGGTTCGGTGCAAATGCAGAATCGAGGTGAAGACCTCAGATGGGTTTTCCTTCTAGAGACACGACCTTATTACAGGCTAGCTTTTCTGCGAGAGCACAGCGATCCTGAATATCATCCAGCCCGTTCACCTGCCATTCGTGCTTGATGCCTATAATGTGAGATCGATGGCCATAGGCAAGTAATCTGTTCGGATTTGGTCTGAATTCCAGGACTACCAGCGCACCAACCACTCAGTAAAAACTGTGCATCACTTATCAACAATGAAATAACTGAAAACAATTCATGAAAGTTAGATTTTACATACCTGTGAATTTCCTTTTGATCACACTTTTCGAACTTGCATAAATCATTTTGCTCTTAGGAAGAGCAGAATCTGGTGCCATAAAGAAGAAACGAGCATCTTAGGGCCTATCAACATAATAAGTATGCAAATATGACTCCTTCTCCATCTACCTACCCCCAAGATTAATCCACACCCAAGTTCTGCATCTGATTCTGTCAGAGGACCATACCTAAGTTGATCATCTCAGATAGCGTCTGTGGTTGCTTAGCAACCCATCGTGCTGCCGAGTTATTTGCGGCCATCGGCTACAAGGTCAAAGGTTGGGAAGTGGGTCCGAAAGGGGCTGTTCATGACCGGGTTTGCATACCCAGGCATCGTCAGTAGCCAACCTCCCTGGATGTGACCGCAAGATAAAACCTGATCGAACATTGCAGAGAAGGATTGGTCAAATAATGGAGAAAGCACCTTGATCAACTGCCAAACAGATTCAAGCTTACCTTCAGACATAAGGTACAACAGTTTCAACTCACACCATCCGTCGCCAACTCAATGAAAGGGGGTTCTATGGTAGGAGACCCAGGAGGACCCCACTGCTGAGGGCGAGACATAAGAAAGCCCAAATGGAGCTTACCAAAACACACCTGAACAAAACAAAATCCTTCTGGGAGAATGTCCAATGGACAGATGAGACAAAATTAGAGCTTTTTGGCAAAGCACATCATCTCTATGTTTACAGAAAACAAAATTATGCCTTCAAAGAAAAGACCACCTTCCCTACAGTCAAACATGGAGGAGGTTCAGTGATGTTTTGGGGTTGCTGTGCTGCCTCTGTTACTGAGTGCCTTGAATGTGTGGATGGCATCATGAAATCAGGAGATCACCAAGGCATTTTGGAGCGCAATGTTCAACCTCGTGTCAGAAAGCTGGGTCTCCGTTGAAGGTCATGGGTCTTGCAGCAGGACAATGACCCCAAACACACTTGAAACCTCCCCTCCACCCCCCCCCCCCCCTGTGGGGAGATCTCAAAACAGCAGTTGGGAGAAGGCACCCTTCAAATCTGGGAGAACTGGAGCAGTTTGCACAAGAAGAGTGGATCAAACTGACAGTAGAGAGGTGGAGGAAGCTCATTCATGGCTACAGGAAGCACTTGACTGCAGTTATTTTGTCCAAAGTCTGTGCTACCAAATATTAAGTCGAGGGCGTCAATACTTTGTCAATGCCGTTTCTTTTTATTTTGTGATTTAAAAGGATATATTTAGTTCTGAATTAAAAAATAAAGGTTCTGCAATATTAACAGTGAAATAAAGAATGATGGAGACCAAATACTTCAGTCAATTTCAACTTATTTTTAGAGAAAATTGTGAGTTATTTGAAAAAAGTGCAAGGGTGCTAATATTTTTGGCCACGACTATGTATTGCAAAGCAATTGTCGCTCTTTTCTATCCACACCTTATTCAAAAACATCTCAATCAAATGCTGAACATTTAACGGTTTGTATCCCACTGATAGGTCAGATCTGGATCCGACATGAACCAAAATCTAATCCGCTTGTTCTTGTCACTTACGCAACTCATGCACCTAATTTTGTCATAATCCGTCTTTAACTTTTTGAAATTCATGCAAAATATCGTTTTTAGCCCTATCACTCAATGGTGAAGAATCACTTAAAAACTAGAACGCCACTCAGTGGAGCGCATACTCCCGCCGTGGGTCAAGTTGGAATAGTACGATTTCACAAAAGTTTGAGGGAGTAGTTCAGTGACAACACAAGACAAGACAACACAAGACAAGACAACACAAGACAAGACAACACAAGACAGACACTGCACAGATATATATTTAGAATATGTAGAAGATAATGTTAAAAAAAAAAAACAAGGCAATTTCACTGACATTTTCGGATTCAGCGTCCAATTCCATATAAGTGAGTGTATTTTGAGGCATGTGTGATTTCAAATAAAATTGTAAGCCAG
This sequence comes from Myxine glutinosa, assembly GCF_964187855.1. Classification (NCBI taxonomy): domain Eukaryota; kingdom Metazoa; phylum Chordata; class Myxini; order Myxiniformes; family Myxinidae; genus Myxine; species Myxine glutinosa. The sequence goes on along the minus strand of NC_136269.1, from coordinate 15,420,036 downwards.
GAAAACGTTCGTTTCATTCCTGAGGGATACAACATGTAAAACTGGCCCAAACGTCAAAACAAAACTCGCTCATTTTAAGTCGTACAAGCTAATGCGACCACTCATTCTTCTGGGAAGAATCCCGTGCACATGCTGGTCACACTTATAAGTCACCTAAGTCTTTATAAGTTCATCAAATACTGACACCGCGATTGACATTCGCTGAGGTAAATGTTGATATCTCTTCTAAGGTAAAAAACAAATCAAAACAAAAAAGTTTTAAAGCATTATACGCATCAAACGATACATTTTATGAAACGGGGAAACCTAATACACACTTTGGTGGTTTTAAAATGACAGAATATGTCTTTATTAGAAGAAAAATAAAGTACCTTGAAGACAACGCTGCTAACAAAATACACCGCTCTAACGCATAACCACGAGTATAAACTACATTTACAACAAATATGAAAACTATTTTCATATCACAATGTTAAATATAGAATATATAGAAGATAATGTTAAAAAAAAATGAGCCCCATCTTCCAATGGTAAACAATCCTTCAAAAAATTCCTGGATCCAGAATCATATCCTGACCACCAAAAACTAATCAATTCTTCCTTATCTCAAGGGCAATCATCCCACCAACTTTCATCCAAATCCGTTCAGAACCTTTCGAGATATCTTGTTCACAAACACACGAACACACACACGCGCACACACACACACACGGACACGATCGAATGCATTACTCCTTGGCGGGAGTAATTAAATAACTCTCGTATCCAGATCTGTATTCGGATCTTCACCAAAATTGAATCGATTTACACACCCAACCTGTCTACCGTGTTTTCTCCAGAATCCGTGCATACATTTTTGAAAGTTCTCCTATTGCTTTGAGATATCGTATCATTGTTTGCCCTGTCTCAATGGTGAAGAATCACATAAAAACATTCTTGATCCGGTCCCGGATCCTCACCAAAATCTAATCATTTCGTCATTGTCACATACCAAACCTCTCCACCAAATTTCATCTGAATCCGTCCACATTGAGGAATCCATCCTTTTGAATAGTAAGAAAAACAGCGTGTTCTGATATACCACTGAATAACACTGCAGGGGAAAGTTTAAACATATTGAAACACAACCATTAAGAACAATCTTATATTCACAAAAATACCAATGGGGAGAGGGAGGAGGGGGAACTTTACACATGTTCCATTTGTTTGACCAGTTTGTGATATTATCCAGGTCTGCGTAAAGTGAGGAGGCTGCAGACTGCTGATCTGATGGATGAGGTATGGAGCGGAAGAGAATGGAGTCATCAGCAAAGCCAGAGAGGATTTTCCAGAGAGTCGGAGAGATCATTGATGAAGACCAGAACATTGCCTTGAGGAACTCCAGCCTGTTTACAAAAAAATATGTTTACCATCTGTATAGTATTTATAAAATAACTAGTGGGGTCAGCTGTGGAGGTGGCGGGGGGGGGGAGGGGGGGGGTAACACACACGGAGGGGTGGGGTGGGTCACACACACACCTCGTTTTTTCATTTGTCTCATATTCACAGACACACACACACACACACACACACACACACATCTCGTTTTTTCCTTTTTTGTTCCTCACAATTCTATCTCTCTCTTTTATACACACACACACACACACACACACACACAAACACACACACTGCACAGGGGCGTGAGTCATCCACTCCATACACCCATATACACCCATATATATACATATATATATATATATATATATATATATATATATATATATATATATATATATATATATATATATACAGATTTGGCATTTAATATGGAATTTTTTTTTTTCTTGACTTGGGTTTACTTTCTTAACTCAGTATATCAATCTGGTGAGTTTCTTTTACACTTTGGTGATTTATCTATCTATAATTCCAGTAATCTCTGTATGTCTGTATGTCTGTGTGTCTGTGTGTCTGTGACCGCTGTTTCTCGACAACCACGGGTCCGATATACTTTAAACTTGCCAGGTATATTGCTGGGGACCCGAGGATGTGCCTTTTCAAGGTTTCATATTAATCGGAGAAGTAGTTACCGAGCTATGTCCAAAAAACGATTCAACCAATCAGAGAGCAGCGAGCTCTCACGTGTGCCGAACGTGGCGAACAGACTCTGCCTTTTTGACGGCACATTTGAGAACAGACGGCACATTTGAGAGCGTATTCATTTATTTCACGTTGGCAAACTATGTTGGCGCTATGTTGGCGTTAAACTATGTTTTAAAACTAATTAAAACTAATTTGCGATTCATCGTAACTGCGATATGCGACCTTCCGGACAGTGAAGACTGCACTTCCGGCAGCCAATCACAGAACACGTTGTTGCGTAGGCGTGGCCGATGTGAGAGCGAGCCGAGCCGAGCGCGTGCGCCTTTACGGTTCGTAATTCGATTTCTTCCGGAGAAAATAATAATTTCTCGATTTCTTATGCGCATTATTTCTCCCAATTCAGTCAGAGCGAAGGGCGGAAGCGAAGAGCGTTGTTTTTTTTGTTTACGGGCGTACGGGCGGGGTAGAGCGTACGGGTAGCGTTTTTTTTTTTTTTTGGCAAGGAACGGGCACCCACGTACGGGTACGTCCTAGTTTGTTAAAAGAACCATGTCACTGATTGTCTGTCGCAGCTAGAAGTCAACAACAGGATTATATCACAGGTGGCATGGCAAAATGTACGGACAGGTGCATTTGATGATTGGCTTTACAGTCGGGTATACAAGGGTTGTTGCGTTCTGTATTCGTGGAAAACAACTGCTGCACATCTCCAAAAGTTATTGCCGCTTCCTCTGGAGATGGTCCGTCAACTCGACAATGCTGTTTGTCATGGAGTGGTGGCTTTACGAAATTATGGCATGAAACAGCGTGCTATTGCTCGGCAGTATGGCATCACTCAAGGTTAGGTGTCAAAGATCCTGAAATGAAATGCTCAGAGGGGTGTCCCTACTCCAATACCGAGGCCAGGACGTCCCCACAGAACCACAAGGAGGGATGATCGCCAGCTGCACCGGTTAGTCCGCAATGGCCGTACCAAGTCAGCTAATCGGCTTAGGGCTGAGTGGCAGCAACTGACAAATGTGCCTGTATCCAGAAGGCTAGTCAACCAACGACTGGTTCAAGCAGTCTATCGTGCCAGGCGTCCCCTGAGAAAGCCACACCTGACCAAACAACACCACCAGCGCCGATTGCAGTGGGCCAGAGAGCACCATTAATGGCAGCCAGGACACTGGAATCACGTGATCTTCAGTGACGAGTCTAGATTTCTGGTCTATCGTCAAGATGGCCGTGGCCGAGTGCGCAGACAAGTGCATGAAGCCTACAACAAAGATTGTATAGTGCCAAGAGTCCAAGCTGGAGGTGGTGGGGTGACCGTTTGGGCTGCTTTTCATGCAGGGGGCAAAACTGACCTGGTTGTTCTGAATGGAAACCTGAACCAGTTCAAGTACAGGGCAATTCTGGAAGAAACCTTGCTTCCATTTGCTCGTGCAGCCTTTCGAGGAAACTTTGTCTTCCAAGATGACAATGCATGGCCTCATCGTGCTCGCATGATCCAACACTTTCTTGCTGACCGTGGTGTAGAGCATATGGAGTGGCCTGCCATGTCCCCGGATATGAATCCGATAGAGAACTTGTGGGCAGAATTAATGCGTCAAATCGACCACTTGGACCAGCAGCCGACCTCTGTGCGTGAATTGCAGCAGGCTATTGTCACTACATGGCAAGCGATTCCTGTCCAAACCTTGGCAAATCTCGTGAACAGTATGCCTCAACGTGTACGTGCTCCCCTGAATGCTCGTGGGGGTTACACGAAGTACTGAACTGTAATTTTACTGTCCGTAATCCCAGTCGTAATTTAACTTTTGTTTAAAAAAAAATTGGCTAATGTGCAAAATAAAGAGATACTTCTGGAAAACGTACATAAGTTTAATACAGTACTGTCCATGATTTGAGTTCGATATCAGTTTACATCACTTTCAAGGATCAATTTATTTGTTTCGAAATGTCAAATGTGGTTTTTGTTTCTTTTAAAGGTCACATTAACAAAATCTCGAATAATTTCAACATAATTCCAATGAACTTTTGGTTCTAAGACATCTTGAAAAGTAAGTTCACCCCCACAAAAAAAATATTCCATATTAAATGCCAAGTCTGTATATACATACATACATACATACATACATACATGCATACATACATACATACATACATACATACATACACACACACATAGTAAAGAAAGGGGGGTTCTGGCTCACCTTCAAATTTAACATTGGAGTCAATGGGGAAAGAGCTTATTAAAAAAAAAAAAAAAAAAAAAAAACTTACGAACTCAGTTTTTCACCCAGATTTCACCCTCTTTTTGCCCATCTCCAGATATTAAATCCTCAATAGACCCAACTACTAAAACAAATTAAATATAACATTGAAGTCAATGGGGGAAAATTCAGCTATTGACTCACACCTGCATTTAACTTATTAACTCTCTCCATTTTTCATTATACTCATACAGAGACCCAACGAATGTTTGTGTTTCATTTTTAGGTAATAATTTAATTTTCTTAACAGCAGAATCACCATCTTGAGCTAACATTGTATCATTTCCAGGTAAGGCTTACCCAGGTTTGCCCAGGCTTGCCCAGGTAATTTCCACAGGAAATGACACGCACCAACCATTCTTAGATAAAGGGTTCCAGCACAGGCTTTTAAAAAAATTAAACAGACTTCCTGCCTCTCTTGAGAATGGACTACTGTTCACAGCTTGTGGGATGATTGCGGCCTACGTTGGGGTCCTACTACCTGTGTGGAGCTCAACCTTCAAATTGATGAACTGGACTCGAACTTCTTCTCAATGGAGGTAAGTTGGTTTGTTTATTTATTTATTTACTTATTATTATTTTTATTTTTTAAAATAAGATTGAGACTCATGAAAGAGTCAAAGTTTCTTTTAATATTCACAGAGCTTGATTTATACATAAAATAAACTTGTTTTAAATTAATACATTGTTATTTTCTCTCACAGGAAATTGTATCTGAGATACAAAATGAAATACTGCTTTTAATACAACTTGGGGTGAATTATTGATTTGCTTGAAGACATTTTGAACAACTAAGACCCACAGAACGAGTTCTACCCTGATAATCCAACGAAAGAGTTTTACCTTGGAGGCTCTTTGGATTCTAAAGCAATGAACAATGTTCTTTGTTTCATTATGCTTGATTTAAGGTAAGTTCAGTTGATTAAAAATAAATTAAATTGTATGTATATATATATATATATATATATATATATATATATATATATATATATATATATATATATGTTATTTAATTCAATATTAGACCAAAAAAAAAATTTTTTAACATATGTTTCAGCAATATCAAGTAAGTTCGGGAAAGAAAATGCTGGAAAATTCTTTCTTCCTATTTCTACTTCTTCAAACTTGAAAGCCTTGAAAGACAGAATTGGCGGAAGAGGAAAGAAAAAAAACCATTATATTAGGGATGGGTTATTGATTGTGAGGTGAATTTTTGAATGAATGTCATACTTCACACTCATTTGTCTTGTATTATATATCATTGAATTGTTTTTAAAAAGTTGAAAAAAGTATTTTTTTTTTTTTTTTTTTTTTACAAAGTTTGATTTATCTTACTCTAATTCACCAAATGTCCGTCGGTCTGTTCGAAGGTACCATAAAAACTGCTGAACCGATCGCAAAGATATTTTGGGTGGGTAATCCTGGGACCCCTGGGAGTAAAAGAGGCTGTTTAGTTTTCCCAATTTAAGCTTTGGTCTCCAGCATTCTCAGGTTTGGACTCCCGCATAACATTCGCGTTCGCATAACGTTCATTGTGACGATGTTCTCATTGTGACGATGTTGTGATGATGTATATGTTCACGGTAGTGTTTGACGTGACGGTGTGAACGTAATTTCGTAATGTTTTTTGTTTCGTAATCCTTTAATGAACGTTTAATGTTTGATGAACATTTAATTTTTAATGAACGTTTAATGCCCTTTTGATGTCCAGGGCCGCACGCGCGCTACACTGGACGGGCCAGCGTGGACCTTGCCCTTCGCCGTCATGCTCTGGTAAACCGCTGAGCCCCATCCGTGATGGGGACTGGGGCTTGAGACATTGTCCCATGAACAAGGAATTCCCAGGAAGCACAAGTCATCAGCTCGCGTTGATTAAGTCCCTGTCCTTTGTGCACACCGCCCGTCACTACTACCGATCGGATGGTTTGATGAGATCCTCGGATCAGCCCCTGCACGGGCCGTTCTCGGCTCATGCCGGTGCACCGAAAAGATGAGCGAACTCGACTGTCTAGAGGAAGTAAAAGTCGTGACAAGGTTTCCGTCGGTGAACCTGTGGAAGGATCATTATCGGGACAACATGAGAACGAGTGAGTCGCGAGAGGTGAATTTTTGAATGAATGTCATACCTCACAGACTCATTTATTTTGTATTATATATCATTGAATTGTTTTTAAAAAGTTGAAAAAAAATCAATAACGGTAAAAGCATACTTGTATCCCTCATCATTATTTAATTCAATCAAATCAGCGGACCAGATGTAATCAACACCCTCGGAATAAACCTTCCTTCTTTTAAACTTTGTGATTATAGGTTTATGTAATTCATTAACCAAAAGCTCCTCAGTCTTGAAAACATCATGAGAGCTTAAGAGTTTTTTGAGGGTGAAACACCTGGATAACCAAGACCAAGTTTCAATTTAACACTTGTCAATTTTTTCACAATAAACCTATCAACTTTCTCTCTCAACGTTGGATTTTCTATCAAAGACAAATTATACAACATTTCTCTGTCGGCTTCATGTTTTTCATCCAATGTAGTGGCGTACACCGGTTACCCGGTGTGTACCCCGGTTTAGAATAGTGTTACGGATTCGTATCTTCCGCTGTTGTGGTTTTCATCAACTTGAAACCCTTCTGGTTCTATGTATTATTATTGTTATTGGGGTTTGAAGGAAATGGCGATTATGGTTATTGTTGTTTTAGGGAAATGGTTATTGTGGTTAAAAGGTTAAAAGCGCTCATGGAAAAACGAGACAGGGAACAGGATCGAGCACCGGAAGACGACGATAGGGGAAGAGGAAGAAGGCGTGAGGAAGAAGTGGAAAGACGCGTGTCTTGAAGCTCCGTACCGAGCGTGTTCGAGCGAACGTCGCGAGGGAACTTTGAGTCCGTGAAAGGAATTTCGTGCGATTGGTGTTATCGCGGGAGTATTGAAAAACCTGCATAGTCAGGTATAGGCGTTGAGGTTCCGAAGAATCCTCGTCTGGAGGCTCCGGCTCGAGTAAGAGCCGGCCGCCATTTTGACCCTCGCGCGTCGTTCACTGGAAAAGGTTTTTGCCACCTCAGCTGGTCTCACCCTCCGGTGGTCTGCCGGGGATGGGTGTGCACTAAAGCGGCGTTTGAAATTACACTGCGGTTCGCTGATCGATCGGTGAATGTGCACGTCTGGATCGCGTCTTTGGGATTTCTCTTTCCACCGCCAGTTTGCTGTTGGTTTGGATCACGTGACGGTCCACGCCTTGCCCTCACCTCCTTACTCGCCGCATCGCCTCTTCGCCGGGATCCTCTTTGAGTTACAGAGACATTGAGGAGTGTTCTGTTCCATTCGCTGGGAGCGTAGTGAGTTAGGTGACTTCAGTGGTGGTACCATCCTAAGATATATTGATTGTATGGTTGATTGCTATCATTGTTGTATCGTTATCCCTGTGTCATTTTTAATACATTATTGGTTTGTTGATAACTCTCGGTGTGGTTTCCATATTGATTTCAACGCGGAATGACATATTTTTCTGCCGTGGCTCCCCCCGGGTTTCGGAGGTACACCGAGACCAGGAGGTCGGGGAGGAACACGGAACAATAGGTACACCGTATCCCTGCACATCGTAAGAGGTGACTAAGGGTTGGCGCCAGGAAGGGCATCCGGCCATAAAAACATTGCCTCAAACAGGGAACCATGATTGTCATTGGGCTCGCAAGGCTAACCCCTGCTCGAGCGGGGAACATGGCCTTAAAAACGATCATTCATTCATTCATTCGTAGTGGTATTTCCATAATCGTTATCGTGCTTCACACACACTTCATCAACCCTATTTGGAGGTTTAGACCAAGGTTTAGGATTGTCAGCCTCATCTAATCTTTTGTCCAAGTTTGTTCCTGGTCCACAGAAAGAATACCCCGGTAGGTGTAACTCCCCTGGTATTCCAGTTGTTGTAATTTTACTCCCAGACAAAAAGATTTGAATATCTCCCCCACTTTTATGCTGAGAAATGAATTGACACTTTTTAGAGCCACACACCAAACGTATTCCCTTTTGATAAACTCTATTATTTTTACTTTTAACATAGGATATATTTTTAGTATTAGTTTTCTTTTTACACTTAACACAATAACTCATTTATTTATGAGAAAAATCCATACAGAGTGCAAAAACCTTTTTGGTTTTCAACATATACATTTATATCTTGATTTTTAAAACATAAATAATTCTTAGAAATGCCTTCACTCTCTCCTCCATTTATTTACAAATAAAACTAACTAAAGTCAATAACACCAACATCATTAACCACATAATCTTTTCCTTGTTCTTTATCCCCACTTTCTCGTTCAAATCTCCCCCCTGATATTGGTGGCGTCTAGTAATATTTTCAGTAGACTTTGTTTTTCTTTATTTTCTGCAGTGTAGCCGGCATGCCTTGGCCTTGGGCCCAAACCTTGCGTGGTAAAAGCACAAGCCTGGGGCCTTCCGCCGCTGGGCCATAATGGTGGCCGCGATGGTGTCCGCCAGTGGCGCAGGCTCGACGGGGCCAGGGTCCCATGCAGCCACACTACATTGCTGTCTGGCGGAGAAATACTTGTCTGCTTCCCTGGCCAGGGCGCGGAAATCCTTAAGACGAGTTGGCCAGGGCTGTCCGTACCTGACCTGGCAGCTGTTGCAAGAACAGTTCTTTGAAGAGGAAACATGGCCAGTGGCTGCCCAGGAGAGACAACATGTCGTCCATCAGCTCCGACGGCTTGGAGTCGCCCAGCCCGGGTAGAGAATGTAGCTGGTGGGCGCGCTCGGCCTCAGTGAGCTGGAAGGTTACGAGCAGCAGCGCCTTCAGCATCTCGTACTTGCAGCTCTTCGGAGATCCTGGAGAAGGCTCACCACTCTGGTCGCAGTGGAGCCACTGAGCACAGACACGACATAATAATACTTCGTGTTGTCCGCAGAAATGCTCCGAATGGCGCATTGGGCCTCAGCTTGTGCGAACCAAACGGCAGCTTGTCGTTCCCAAAACTCCGGCAGTTTCATCGAAACTGCGCTTGTCGCCATGTTCGTTTGAAGCTCCGAGAACGTTCGAGAGCAAGACGGGGTCACCAATGTAGGAGTTGCGGACAACGAGAGGGCGAGACACTTCGTGGCTTGATCAAAGCTCCTTTATTCCAACAGAACTAGACTAATACCGGAACTCACGCATCTTTTATAACACAAAATCACCCTTAAGGGGGCGTGTTTCGAACAACCGAGTGCGCGCCACACCCATACCATCAATAGCCCCACTGTCCCGTGCCTGTGGATTCTGTCTCAATGGGGTAACCCCCACAATAGAAGTTTCACCGTGTTTAGAGCTAATAGTTTTATCCTCCTTTTCGATAACCTCAGCAGAAAGAGTTTGTTTTTTGATATTTTAACATCTTTCATTACCTCCTCTCGTTTGTTAAAGATCTCTATAAATAGTGGTGAAACCTTTGTTATAACTACTCTAAATGATGGCTTCCCAAAGACAGAGAATGCTCTTCCTTCAAAAGGGATTGAGAAGCTCATATTTATCTTTCATAATAGGTTCAATCCAAAAGTTATTGTAATCATCTTTGTTCAATTTTACATCAGTGCAATATATTTCAGTATCCTTTTTAAATGAGGAAATTGATTGACATTTGTCCTTTGTGTTTTGAAACATTGTATTTATTAAGTAAAAAAGTTAGAGGGTGAAACAGTCTCCTCCAAAATAAAAATTGAAAAATAAGGTCTAAAACCTTAAACAGTCTCCTCCAATGAGCCATACTAATTTGGATCTGTGCCAAGAATTGATTTTTATTTTAAGCACAGAATTACTTATGAAAGAGACCATTCTTAAGTGGTTGAAATCATCGATACTATTTCATTTTAAGCGAAGAAATATCTATAAATTACCACGAGATTTTCATCGTTTTTTTACTATATAAATATGGTGAATACAACGTGTTGCGACGTTTGTAATCGTGAATATCATAAGCGTGCTTTGGCACGTCATCTAAAAACAAAAAGGCAGAGACGAAATGCGGGAGAACAACCGCCAGAATCTAATGTTAAACACTGTGATGTCTGCTCTAGGGATGTCTCAAAGGTATGTTATAACAAACACCTTACCACAAAAAAGCATGGACGAAATGCAGGAGAACTACCTCCTGTGTCTAATGTTAAACACTGTGATGTATGCTCTGAGGACATTAAATGGGGAGGCTTTAAATCTCACTTTCAATCACACAAACACAAGAAGAAGGAAGAGTCAGTTAGATACTCTATTAAAAACTCTGATGGAGCATTTAAGGGACATATTATTAAGATAAGGGTTTTTGAGTTTGGAACTCCTGGACCAAAATCAATAGCTGATGCGATTGAGATGGTTAAACCTGCTGTTGAAACACTTATAAAAGATACGTTGACTGAGATGAATACTTTAAAGTTTTATATGGGGGTAAAAATGGGTATGGCAAAAGATGGTGTTGAAGAAACTCCTTATATGAGAACAGTCCCTCACTTTATCACATCATTCCAAGATTTCTTGTCATCAGGTGTTTATGGTGAACTTATAAAACAGGAGACGGATGTACACTACCGGTCAAAAGTTTTAGAACACCTCAATTTTTCCAGTTTTTATTGAAATTTACAGTTTAATGTCTCAATGTACTCTGAAATTAAGCATAGAACAAATAAACAATTGGAGATAAAAAAGAAATCATAGAATCATTTTGTTTAACAAAATTTAATTTACATTTTTGATTCGGCAAAGTATCCACCTTGTGCAGATATAACCGCCGAACACACTCGTGGCATTCTTTCGACAATGGAAATCAAATATTGTTCGGGAAGTTCTTTCCAACACTGTTGCAGAAGTTCCCACAAATGTGTTGCACTTGTAGGTTTCTTTGCTTTCACCCTTCTGTCCAGTTCATCCCAAACCAGCTCGATGGGGTTTGAGTCTGGAGAATGTGCTGGCCATTCCATGATTTGAAGCCTTCCGTCTTGTTCTTTTCCTCGAAGGTAGTTTTGACCTAGCCTGGAGGTGTGTTTCGGGTCATTATTTTGCTGTAGGATGAACCCTTGACCAACTGGGCGTATACCAGAGGGTATTGCATACAACAACAACAACAACAACATGCATTTTAAGGCCATTTTCCCTGCGAGAGCGGGGGTTAGCCTTGCGGTCCCCATGACAATCTTCTCCATTTTGCCCTATTTTCTGCATCTCTCCTTGTTTAACCCCCTTGCCCGCATTTCTTCTTCCACCATCTTTAGCCAAGTCTTTCTCGGCCTTCCACGTCCTCTACTTCCTTCTACATTCATTTCCATCACTCTTCTCAACCAGTCACTTTCATCCTTCCTCAACACATGACCAAACCATCTCAACCTGTTTCTCTTCACAGCATCCATCACGGGCTCTCTTCCCATCATCTTTCGCAATTCATCATTTGTCTTCCTCTCTCTCAACGATACTCCGCACATCCACCGAACCATTCGCATTTCCACCCTTTCCAGCCTTCGTTGCTGCTCCACATTCATGACCCATGTCTCGCTCCCATAAATCATAACACTTCTCACACATGCAGCATACACCTTTCCCTTCAGCTTCAACGACATTCCCCTCCTCATCAGCACGCCACTCATTTCCCGAAACTTCTTCCATGCACATCTCACTCTCGCAACCGTTGCCGAGTCTGATCCACCTTCTCCATTCAGCATGTCTCCAAGGTAGCAAAATGTTTTCACACCTTCCAGCTTCACGCCGTGTCCAAGATCCAACTCAACATTTCCTCCATCTGAAGCTCCCTCTGTGCACACCTTCCATTTGAATGCAGCTGCCACACTGGTTAATGACCCTCTCAGACCACTACATTTTTGATGAACCCACTCAGCGCAAATTGTACATTGAATGGAGTTCACTCCGACAGCCTTCCTGCACACAGCACATCGCCACTCCCCAGTTCTTTCCACCTCACCACATGCTTTACCACTTGCCATCACCTTCGTCTTTCCTATATTCACCTTCAGACCTTTTGTCTCCATACATTCCTTCCACTTGTTCATCTTTTCCTTCAGTCCATCCATACTTTCCGCAATCAACACCAGATCATCTGCATACAACAACTCCCACGGTAAACCCTCCTTTATGTTCTGAGCCAGCACCTCCATCACAGCTACAAATAGTAGTGGACTTAGTACCGACCCTTGATGCACTCCCACCTTCACCTCAAACTCACCACTGTTCCCGTCCTTCATCCTTACAGCTGTGCGCACTCTTTTGTACATTGCCATCACTACTCTGATCAACCATTCCTCCACTTCTCACTTCCTCAATGCCCATGTCAATACTTCGCGTGGAACCCTATCGAATGCTTTGTCCAGATCAACAATCCCAAGAAACAACTTCTTCCTCTTCTCCATGTACTTCTCCTGCAACTGCCTCACAATAAAGAGCGCGTCTGTCGTTCCTCTTCCTGGCATAAATCCAAACTGCATTTCGTCGATCTTCACCTTCTTCCTTATCCTCCTCTCCATCACCCTTTCCAATACCTTCATTCCATGCTCCAATAACTTTATCGCTCGGTACGAGCCACACTCCAGAGGGTCACCTTTCCCCTTGTACAGAGGGACGAGGGTACTCAGTTCCCAATCCACTGGAATGCGGCCTTCTTTCACCACCAGATTACAGATCTCTGTCATTCTCTTCACACCCCAACTTCCTGCTGCCTTCAACATATCTCCCACAACTCCCGTCGGCCCTCCTGCTTTTCTACTCTTCATTGCTTTTATCGCTTCCTCAACTTCCTTCTCAGTTATCTTCTCTGCCGGTCCTAAAACTGGGTTACTCTCTATGTTGTCATCCCAATCATTCTCTGTATGCAACAGCATTTCCATATATCTATTCCATCTTCCTTTAATTCCATCTGGGTCCACAACGATTTGTCCCACTTCATCCTTCAAGCACGTGTTACGTGCTCCTCCCCAAACCCCGGTCACGGTGTACCTCCAAGCCCCGAGAGGAGTCACGGCAGAAAGATGTGTTATTCTGTACGTCAAAGATCAATGGTGAAGCCACACCAATTGTTGCCAACAAACAAATATTGTATTAAGATCACACAAGAATAACAGTACAACAACAATAGTAATCAATTGTACAACCAATATATATTTCCTGTGATGGTACCATCAGGTTCGTACAATATAACTCGCTGTGCTCCAAGTGAGCGAAAAGAAGAACATTCCCCAATGTCTCTATTCCGGCATCAAGCCAAAGTCGATCCGCTCTAGCGATTGTCAGAATGATGTCCAATTGAGACCAGAATCCCGTTCGGATGACAGTCACAGTCCCGCTGCCAAAGCTGCGCAAAGGTGCCCTCAAGGCGACTGGGAAATCACACCCTCGGGTATGGACGTTCCACGGCTCCAAATCGGCGAACCGCAGATTTCCCACTCAAGTCACGTGACACACACACACCAGATTAACGTCTGAATGCGGTGAAAATGGTTGTTCCACGGCTCCAAATCGGTGAACCGCAGATTTCCCACTCAAAAGTCACGTGACACACGCACACCAGATTAACGTCTGAATGCGGTGCAAATGGTTGAAACGAAGTGAAAAACCTTGAGCGATGCGCAAAGCGCGCCAGTCAGAATGGCCGACGGCCCGTTCTCGTGGTGTAACGGCACTCCAACGATTCTCTTCGGAATCGACCGCAAAACCTGACACGCAGGTTGATCTGTCACAGCGATAACAACTCGGGCGCAGGAATCCCTTTCCCGGGAAAACCAAAGTTCACTCGTGACCCTCGTTCGCCAATGGTTCGCTCCAGACCTCGAAGCAGCTCAGCTTCTTGTCCGACTCACTCGCTCCGCCTTCTCTTCCTCCTCTTCCTCTTCTTCTTCGTCGTCCGGTTCCGGTTTCATTTAAAACATTAACTTTTTTACCTTTTGAAAATAGCAATATCTATTTCCCTCAAACGACAACAATAATAGTACATGGAATCAAAAATGTTTACAGTGGATGAAAACCACAACAACGGAAGTGACGAATCCGTAACACTTGCTCTACCAACTCCACATCAGACTTCACCTGTTTTACCAGGATGATCCCATACAATAAGATATCTTGCTTTTTATGCCGTCACATGACAATACATGAAATATGGAGGCTTCAGATACTGCTGCAATGACTGCCAATCCATGTGCTTCTCTTCTTCTCCATCTGTTCTCTTCTAAAACTACAACGACACTCGGAAGAGAGGAATGGGGATACCTCCGCCAGGCTGAACAGTTTACCTTGTGTATCCCACTGATAGGCCAGATCTGGATTCGGACCCGAAACAAAATCTAATCGCTTTGTTCTTATCATCTGACCAACTCATCCACCAAGTTTCATCATAAGTCGTCCACAACTTTTGAAATATCACGATATATATTGTTGCGGTTTTGAGAATCCAGCACAGGTAAACATCATTAAAGGTTAACGGTTGCACCCCATAGGTAGGCCACATGCAACACGTTGGTCACCTTTTAATCGTAATTAGCGTAATTTGTCGTAATTTCGTATTACGTTTTTCATATTACGTATTACGTTTCGTATTACGTGTCGTAATAAGTCGTAATTTGAGTGCGCTAAGCGCACTTCAGGTCTGAATCCCACTCCTGACACCAATTGTTGCGGAAACGGAGTACGGCTCTTCCCCTTAGCAAGAGGGGGGTTAATCCCCGTTTTATTTTCACTGGCTGTCTCCGCTCCTGAAGCCGCCCCGCTCCCTCCACGAGGCAGGTGGGCAACCTCGTTCGAGACCGCGGACAAGATGTTATTTTGCCGAGCGGATTAGCAGCCTGCGGCTCGAACCATTAGCAATACTAAACCCGATCCTAAACATTGGCCAAATCGTGCCACAGGTACTCAATGGGGAAATCACAAAGACGAACGGATGTGAAGAAAAGAATGCAGAGTAAGGAAGAACAGGAATTTATTACTAACTATTGTACAAAACCAAAGAAACCAAGGAGAAGGAAAGAAACGAAAATAATTTACAGAAGAGGAAGACACAGTGCCATTCTACTTATCTATACAGTCTTACTTATTCCCAGGGACAACACGGACAAACAGACGACAGTCAGACTTACACGGGGATGATGACAGGAATGGTAGGAGGTGGATGGCTGGACGGATGAGGAGGTGGGAGCACAGGACTGGAAGGGTGCGGGTCCGGCTTGTGTCAACGGCAAGGCTCGAGGTGAGCAGCCGCCGACCCTCCTCACTCTCGTTTGTACGGCGGCGTTGCTTCGCGGCCGCGGGTCGAACTGCCGTCGAACGCCGCAGAAAACCGCCCAATGTTACTGGCACTTTGAAGAGGTGATTTGGGGAAACTTGAAAAGGGAACTATCTTATTCGATTCGATGCAATGCAGAGTCAACTAATGGGAAACAGAGCCTTATACTGACATGGAATAAAGAGATAACTATTTAGAAGGGCTTATGATTTTCTACGTGCATGCGATGGATTAACTAAGGGGACGACCTTTGATCTTTACACAAATTGATGGAGGTATTTACAAGAATCATGACACTATTTACAAACAGGATTCTCAAATCCGCAACAATATCTATATATATATATATATATAAAGATGTCCCATTTTTCACGGTGCTGCAAACAGTGTGATCTTTTCTTCCATATAAAGGTACTCGTTTTTCCTATTCTAATCTACTCTGACTGCAATAAATGATAAAATATACAACATGATCACGTGTTATTCAATACTCTCACTGTCGAAGGCCATACGAGGAGCCCCTGGTTTGTTGGTAAAGTTTAACAAACACCTTCATGCACTTTACGTGCTCTTGGGAAAGTTGTCGGCATCAAGCATTTGAAACTGCCACCTTTCTACTACAACAAGAGGCACAAACAGCTGTTCATACACGTGACAGTCAGAGGGATCATGCAATTTCATGCAATTCATCAATCAGGTCATGTAATTCACAAACTATACATCAAATTCGAATTTAAGGAAAGTGTCCTTCCGGCTTGCTTAGCGTGTTAATTTAGGCCTACACACGTCTCTCGGGTAATGTTTTACAAATATGGAATGAAAATGAATAAATAAATAAGTGAGCAAGCAAATAAAAAGCTCAAACACTCTTCTCAAATTGAATTGCTCTCCTGACGAGGTTTAAAATCATATTTATTTACCAATTAATCATTGTTGTGCACAAGAGAGACTGATATAATATTCATATTGTGTCCAGACCACCATTCCATACAAGCTAACAACTCGGTTCAACCTCTCAACTCTTGAAGGCAAGAGAGTTATTAACCGGTACTCTATTAACCCACGCTCATGCCACCGAATGCACGTGTTATCCATCTATGTCAGTCATGCCAAATGTACTTTCTATTGTACTGTGTTATTGTGCGCACAATTGTGTTACCTTGTATGCCAAGTGCACAAACGCACAACCACAAATCACCTCCCACACATTGTCGTGACATTTTATAATTTGCATTTTATAATTCTTTAGACATGAGCTAATTGTAGAAACCAGCAGAGTGCATACCCTCTGGGTGGGGAGAGTTTGCACATTACTTTCTGAAAAAGTCTAGTCTGTGTTTTGCAAGAAAGACAACAGATGTTTGTATTGTGTGCGTCGAAAAGGTTTGAGATGGTATCAAGGTATAAAAGGTCGAAGGGGCCAAAAGAGTCTAAATGGATTTAAAGTGTCTAAGAATGTCCAAATGTCTAAATGATCAAGGGCCCAAGCAGTCTTAAGGGGTCTAAAGATGTCTAATATGTCTGAAGTGTCTGAAGGGTGTAAGGGTTCAAAGGGTGTTAAGGTCGAAGGGGTCTGTGGGGTTTAGAGGTATTAAAATGTCCAAAGAGTTAAGGGGTCTGAAGTGTCAAAAGGGTCTTAAAGGTAAAATGGGTCTAAAGGTGTCTCAGGGGATTTAGGGGTCTGAAGGAATACGGAGATTTACGTGGTCCAAATGATGTAAAAGTCTAACGGTGTCTGAAGAGTCTAAGCCTCCAAGGGGTCTCAGCATTCTAAAGGGTCGAAAGGTTTAAAATGTACGTTCCAATAGTACGTAATTAATAGACATAGTCACGGTGCAACTGACATTCAAACAGTACGTAATTAAGGGACATATAGTCTCGTGGGTAAGTGGCTGGATATACACTTGCCAGATTAATTACACGAGGGGCAGTCAATAAGTAACCTTAAAATATTTTCACAACTTGTTTATTGCATGTACGTGTGTAACAACTGTTATTTTTCAACATAATCTCCACTGCGTTCAATGCATTTTTTCCAGCGCTTTACTAAGGCCTGGATTCCTCTAGAAAAAAAATATTTTGGCTGCTTGTGTAGCCATTCGTGCACCGCTTCTTGAACCTCTGTCAGATCGGAAAGTGGTTCTACCAAGCGCCTCGAAGTGGCCCAAAGATGTGGTAATCCGAAAGGGCGATGTCTGGCGAGTCGGGTGGATGAGGAAGACACTCAAAATGCAAGTCCTCGATTGTTGGAGCTGTAGCACGGGCAGTATGGGGCCGAGCATTGTCATGCTGCAGCAAAACATCGGTAGTGAGTAGTCCACGACGTTTTGATCTGATTGCTGGTTTCATATGATTTTTAAGGAGGTCACAGTATGATGCACTGGTGACTGAGGTCCCTCTGGGTTGTAATGCTCTACAAGTGGGCCTCGGCTATCCCAGAAGAGTGTCAGCATCACTTTTCCAGCAGACGGCTGAGTGCGGAATTTTTTGGGCTTCGGTGAAGTTGAATGGCGCCACTCTTTGCTTGCCCTCTTCATTTCTGGCTGAAAGTAGTGGACCCAGCTTTCATTCCCAGTCACTATGCGCTGTAAGAAAGCGTCACCTTCTGTTTCGTAACGTCGCAGAAGTTCTTCACATGCGTCCACCCACTGTTCTTTCAGTTCGTGTGCAAGGTGTCGAGACGCCCACCCTGCAGACACTTTGCGGAACCCCAGCACGTTGTGAATGATATGGTGTGCTGAACCTTGGCTAATGTTCAATTTGGAGACCACTTCATCCTGCGTAATGCGACTGTTTTCCGTTAGCACGTGCTCAACTCCTGCAACCATTTCTGGTGTCGGCTGTGTGAGGCCGCCCGAGCGAGCAGCATCTGCCACACTGGACACTCCACTTTTGAACTTCCTGTCCCGGTCGTACACCTGCTGCAGCGATAAACACGCGTCACCATATTGCATCTTCATTCTGCGATGGATTTCACTGGGATTCACACCTTCACTTCCCAAGAAACTGATGACAGAACGTTGCTCCTCCCTGGTGCATGCTTCTAAGGGAGCCGCCATCTTGGAACTGCTCCAGTGACGTCATACGCTCAATGTTGCCAGATCTAAAACAGGCAAAACATGACTCTTACCCATAGATACAACATATGTCGTCTACAACTACACACATTACATTCTGGAATTTATATCGCCATTTTAAGGTTACTTATTGACTGGTCCTCGTATATATATTGTTACGGGACCGTGGATAAGATGTTGTTTGCCGAGCGGAGGCCCCGTGGCCGAACAGTTTTCCCCGACTAAACCCGATTCCCAAACGTTGGCCGGATCGCGCCACAGATATTCAATTTGGAAACCTCTAAAGCGACCGAATGTAAAGAGGAAGAAGAAGAAGACGTACGGAGGAATAACAGGTTTTATTAATTATTTTCACAAGCCAAGGCAAAGAGAGCAGTTGGTTATATGCAGAAAATGGAAGGAGCAGACACACAGTGAAATCATTAGCTTACCTATACAAGCTTAATTAATAAACCCCAGGACAACGTGAAAGACAGACGGACGATCACACTTACACGGGGAAATGCAGGCAGGAAGGAATGGCTTGGAGATGGGTGGCTTTTAGAGGCAAGGAAGGTTCAGCGGGTACTGGGCACGGTCGGGCCAGAAGGCACCGCCGTCAAGAAGCCGAGCTTTGGTCCCAAACTGCGCGGGCGAAGTTCCTTTCTCCGTACTGCTGCCTCGTGCACTCCTTGCGTTGCCCCGGTCCACTTTTCCTGCAGCGCGGCACGTCTCACGGCGGCTCGGTCACACCTGCTCGTCTCCAGCGCATCTCCTGGACCCATCTCTGTAAAAGCTCATCTCTGGTCTCATCTCGTAAAAGCTCATCTCGTAAAAGCTCATCTCGTAAAAGCTCATCTCGTAAAAGCTCATCTGCTTGTCTCATCTGCTTGGGGAGCGTCCCGCGGCGGGTTATATAGGCCCCGCCCTTCACCCTTTGCGAACCTCCCCCAAGCGTTCTCTCTCCGCCCTCTTAAGCCAAACCCCTCGTTCTGGGTAGGATGAGCGAGGCCGACTTACTCCTCCCCTCTATGACGAGGTGGAGACCCGCCTTTCTTCTTCGTCGTTACCTCGTGCGTAATGGAGTCAAATGCTGCAAAGTGGCCGGCAGATGAAAATGCAGCAAAGTGCCTAAAGTGTCAATTGCAACAAAGTGGCAAACCTGGCACTTGGAAGCTGCCATGGGGCGTCGGAGGGCCTACTCTTATTTAATTCGGTGCAATGAAGAGTCAAACTAGTGGGAAACACATCCTTAGCCTACAGAGAATAATGGACTAACTATTTAAAAGGATATATCGTGTCCTGTGTGTAGGTTTATGGAATTAACTAAGAGGACGAGCTGCGACTATTCTTAACATTACGAGGGTCAGTTACACACAACAAAACCATACTTTTCACATTCGTTACACTTTCTCAAAATTGTTACACTTCTCAAATCCGTTACAATATGTTCGTCCTATCATCGGTAAAACCCAGCTGGCTTACTAACGACCTTGAAGGACGTGGTAAGTCTGTCTGATGTGGCCTACATAAAACAATTTGTGTGTGTCATGACCAAAGATCGTAGAGCGGAGCTCCGCTCTACGATCTTTGGTCATGACTGCCTCGAGTCCAGAGGCCAGACCCGATTTCTGGTGGTGAAGGTACATTAATCAGCTGGAAAATTTTCATTGCCGTCAGGTGTTCGGCCAATAAGGATAGACTGTCTAAAAAATCATTCAAATTTAAAACATCAGCTGGCATGGCAATACATATCGAGCTCAGGCAGGCTGAGGCCACGCCCACCTTGTGAAGGATTGGTAGAAGGAAGACGCCACAGGACGAGGACCGCCGA
Organism: Myxine glutinosa; assembly: GCF_964187855.1. Taxonomy (NCBI): domain Eukaryota; kingdom Metazoa; phylum Chordata; class Myxini; order Myxiniformes; family Myxinidae; genus Myxine; species Myxine glutinosa. Next base: position 15,399,545 of record NC_136269.1, on the reverse strand, counting down.
TTGGTGGAGTGGGAGAGGATTGGTGATTGGTGAAGCAAGAGCAAAGAAAGCGGCATATCGATTGGCCACCGACGAATGGCGTGAGAGAGGTGATGCGGCCATTGGTGAAGGGTTGAGCCTGTAATGTTGGCCGGCAGAGGGAGAGGGAGATGACGTCAAGAGAGATTGATAAAAAGTGAAGGAGACCGACATTTTCTCTCTCCCGTCCCAATTCGTTGAAGAGACCTCGGTGCTTGGACCTCATTCGTGCTTGAGACGGATACCAATGAACGGCCTCCGGCCCCAGCGCCCCCTATAGAGCGGGCGGTGGTGCGAGCGAGGCTGCGGTCGCTGAACCTCGGGCGGTACGATACGACGGTACTGCAACGGCCTACCTACAGGTGTCCAAAGGTGAGCATCAGGGTTGGCTATTGTCCTCCCCCATCCCCTCCCAAGAAAACAGTCAGGCCTGCCCTTACGTCCTTACGTGCCTGTTACGTCCTTACGTCCTTACGTGCTTACGTGCCTGCCCTTACGCTTTCCTTCACCTCGACCTTCTCTCCTTTCTGACTCGAACGTTGGGTGCATCGCAGTTTCGTGCTGAATTCGGGAGGACATTCCACGGCTGGTGAAGCGGGTTGCACGTCCGCCCGCTCGCTCGCTTGGTGCGAGAGGTTTATCGAGGCCTATTTCAGGCTGAACCGAGGGGAAATCTCGCGACAAATGTTGTCGAGGAGTGGGATTTGAACCCCATCGAATAAAACTGGTGTCAAGGAGTGTGGAGAATTTGGAGTGAATTTTTTTTCAGTCGATATAAATTGTAAAAGTCAGGAGACGATGATGGTTCATGAGCGAGTGGTATTCAATGACGAAGGATGGACTACTTTGAAATGGCCGTCCTTTGTGACCTTTAAAAGTCAAAACTGACATTGAAAATATATAAATAGGAATTTATTATCTGTTATGAGACTCGTTAGCTACACAATACCGAAAATTCGGTTCGATTCCGACAACTTTGACGATTCATCATTCGTGTTTCGATGCCAGCGCCATTCCCAGACTTATGAGGATTCAGAGACCAGGCTATTGGAAGATTGCATGCTGGACAGACTGCACAAATGGTTGCCAATGCTTTCCATGTCAACGTAGAACCATCTACAGGTCACAGGCACGATACCAGGCCACCAACAGCACCGATGACCGCCCACGCAGTGGCAGACCGAGGGTAACAACACCACGACAGGATCGACAGATTGTGCGTCATCACATCCAAGATCGCTTTACCAGGGCTACAGAAACTGCAAGACAAACAGTTGGAACCCACCAGAGACACATGAGTGGTGATACAGTCCGTCGACGTTTGAAGAACAGGGATATCCGTTGTCACAGGCCGTATCGTGGTCCCATTCTTACAGCTTGACACTGTCGTGACCGACTACAGTGGGCCACACAGCATCAAAATTGGCGTTACCAGCAGTGGAGAACCGTTCTTTTCCCAGACGAAAGCCGATGCTGTGTTTCCACGGCAGATGGCAGAGTGAGAGATTGGCGTAGACATGGGGAACGCTACTCAGATAGCATGGGGAACGCTACTCCCCATAGACATAGGGAACGCTACTTTCCGTGTGATGGAAAGAGACTCGTGGGGTGGTTCAAACATCATGGCATGGGGTGCTCTTGCTCTCAATCACAAAGTCGGTCCTGTGGTGTTCCACAATATTGGTCCAGGAAGAGGCAATGGTGTCACAGCTGCTCGCTACATCGATCAGGTCCTCAGCCCTCACGTTGTGCCACATTTTGGACGTCACGGAAATCATGTCTTCCAGCAGGACAACGCCCGTGCCCACGCTGCCAGAGCAACAAGAGACTTCCTGCAACAGAATGGCATCCAGACCAGATTAATAACAAAAATATCTCGATTTAATCAATTTTAAATTCAGGCTGTAATGTGGAAAATGTGCTGAAAGGTCAAGGGGTGTGAAAACTTTCTGAAGGCACTGTATTATACGTGACATTATACATATTATAACACACACACACACACACACACACACACACACACACGCTACAACAAGAACAGGCATTTTAAGGCAATTTTCCCTGCTAGAGCGGGGGTTAGCCTTGCAGGCCCCATGACAATCTTCTCCATTTTGCCCTATTTTCTACATCTCCCCTTGTTAAACTCCTTGCCCGCATTTCTTCTTCCACCACCATTAGCCAAGTCTTTCTCGGTCTTCCCCGTCCTCTACTCCCTTCTACATTCATTTCCATCAGTCTTCTCAACCAGTCACTTTCATCCTTCCACAACACATGACCAAACCATCTCAAACTGTTCCTCTTCACAGCATCCATCACAGGCTCTATTCCCATCATCTTTCGCAATTCATCATTTGTCTTCCTCTCTCTCAATGATACTCTACACATCCACCGAACCATTCGCATTCCCACCCTTTCCAGCCTTCGTTGCTGCTCTACGTTCATTACCCATGTCTCGCTCCCATAAATCATAACACTTCTCACACATGCAGCACACACCTTTCCCCTCAGCTTCAACGACACTCCCCTCCTCGTCAGCATGCCACTCAGTTCCCAAAACTTCTTCCATGCACATCTCACTCCAGCAACCGTCGCCAAGTCTGATCCACCTTCTCCATTCAGCATGGTCGCAAAATGTTTTCACACCTTCCAGCTTCACACTGTCTCCAAGATCCAACTCAACATTTCTTCAATCTGCAGCTCCGTCGATGCACATTTTACACTTGAATGAAGCTGCCTCACTGGTTAATGACCCTCTCAGACCACTACATTTTGATGAACCCACTCAGCGCACATTGTACATTGAATGGAGCTCACTCCGACACCCTTCCTGCACACAGCACACGGCCACGTCCCAGTTCTTTCCACCTCACCACATGCTTTACCACTTGCCATCATCTTCATCTTTCCGATATTCACCTTCAGACCTTTCGCCTCCATACATTCCTTCCACTTGTTCATCTTCTCCTTCAGTCCATCCAAACTCTCCGCAATTAACACCAGATCATCCGCATACAACAACTCCCACGGTAAACCCTCCTTTACGTTCCGAGCCAGCACCTCCATCACAGCTACAAATAGTCGTGGACTTGGTACCGACCCCTGATGCACTACCACCTTCACCTCAAACTCACCACTGTTCCCGTCCTTCGTCCTTACAGCTGTGCGCACTCTCTCGTACATCGCCAACACCACACTGATCAACCATTCCTCCACTCCTAACTTCCTCAATGCGGATGTCACTACTTCACGTGGAATCCCATCGAATGCTTTCTCTGGATCAACAAACCCAAGAAACAACTTCTTCCTCTTCTCCATGTACTTCTCCTGCAACTGCCTTGCAACAAAAAGCGCGTCTGTCGTTCCTATTCCTGGCATAAATCCAAACTGCATTTCGTCGATCTTTACTTTCTTCCTTATCCTCTTCTTCAGCTTCATTCCATGCTCCAATGACTTTATCGCTTTGTACAAGCCACAGTCCCGAGGGTCACCTTTCCCCTTGTATAGAGGGACGAGGGTACTGAGTTCCCAATCCACTGGAATGCGACCTTCTTTCACCACCAGATTACAGATCTGTGTCATTCTCTTCACACCCCAACTTCCTGCTGCCTTCAACATATCTCCCACAACTCCCGTCGGCCCTCCCGCTTTTCTACTCTTCATTGCTTTTATCGCTTTGTCAACTTCCTTCTCAGTTATCTTCGATGCCGGTCCGAAAACTGGGTTACTCTCCATGTTGCCGTCCCATTCATTCTCTGTATTCAACAGCATTTCCATATATCTCTTCCATCTTCCTTTAATTCTAACTGGGTCCACAACGATTTGTCCCACTTCATCCTTCAAGCAACTCACCCCCATCACATCGCACCTCTCATTCGCTATCTGCTTTGCAATCCTGAATAGCGGTCTCTGACCCTCTTCCGAATCCAAGCGTTCTCCGAACATTTTCCTATATGCCTCCTGCGCCTTTGCTACCTCTTTCTTTGCAGCCTCATAACTTTCATATCCTGCCTCTTCTGCCCCCGTAGCCTTTGCCTTCTGCCACTCCTTGAACTTCTTCCTCTTCTTGTCAGTCTTCTTTCCAACTTCATCATCCCACCATCATGTTTCCGAGTGCCTCGGTGGTCCTTTTGTCCATCCACAAACCTCACCAACGGCTCCCAACAGATATCCAACAGACATTTAATTGAAATCCAACCACTTTGAAGCTCAACCACATCATCAAGAGGACGCAGGCGTCACATGCTCGCCGCTTCTTCGACTGAGCCACTGTCTGTGGCTTGCTTTTTTGGTGGTCGTGCGGATTTTTTGGCCATTGAGTCTGCCCTCCGCATAGTCCCGGCTCTGCTCCCTGCTTCGCCTACCCGGCTCCTTCGCCTGCTCGCTGTTTCCTCGGGCACGCTCTCGTGGATTGTGTCCTTCGCAGCGGTGTGGCGGCGGTTTTCCCGCCGTGATCTTGATTTGTAGCGGCGGTGGTTGATTGCCGCTGCATTTCCCGCTTTGCCGTGATCAACCTTGGCCTCATGATCGTCTCTTTGCTCCTGTCTGCCCTCTGCTTGGTCCCGACTCTGCTCCTGGCTTCACCTACCTGGCTCCTTCGTCTCCTTCGTTTCCTTGGGCCTGCTCCCGTGCGTTGGGACCATTGTTTCACCTCCTCAACCTTGGCCTCGTGCTCACCTCTCCGCTCCTGCCTGGCATGGCTCTGCGGTACTCCGCCGCAAGGCTCCTTCTGCTCAATACCCGCTCCACCTCATCATGCATCTCTGCCATCAAATCAAATGGACTCCTCCGACGACCCAGGTACATTCACCGTGGCTCCGGTCGTAAGTTTGTATATGTACAATCAGGTCACTCCATCCCCGTCCTCTGGTCGGCTCAGCGCACTCCCACTCATCGTCCCAGCGCACCCAGTCACGGCAACGCACAAAATCGCACCTCCTGTCTGCGAACCCTGGCTAAATCACCTGAATTCATCCCCGCTGTTCAAAACAACATCAAGCTCACTCTGTTCAACACCCGGTCCCTCAACAACAAATGCCTCATCCTCAACGACTACATCCTGGATAACAAACTGGACTTTCTCTGTCTCACCGAAACCTGGCAACAACCACTGGACTACTACACGCTCAACCTCACCACACCCAATGGATATTCCTACGTCAATAAACCACGCTCGGAGGGCCAAGGTGGTGGAATTGCCGTTATCCACCGTCAAGACATCAGGACCAGCCTCATCCCCATCGCCTCATCCTCATCCTTTGAACACCTGGCTTTTAAACTCTCTGATCGCACGCAGTCAGTCATGGCTGTCGTCTACCGCCCTCCCAAACCACACTCATTATTCCTGTCTGACTTCTCCTACTTTCTGACCCAGCTATGTTCCCTCTCCCCCTCAATCCTCCTCCTTGGTGATTTCAATATCCACATGGACTCTACTGACTCCACAATAACCACTGACTTCACTGATTTACTCACCTGCTTTAACCTCACTCAACATGTCAACTTTCCTACGCATATCCGTGGTCACATTTTGGACCTTGTCTGCTCCACTGGATTAATTTTGCACCATCTCTCTGGCTCCGACCTCACCCTCTCTGACCACTCAGCCATCACTATGACCATCAACATCCCCACCCCAACACCAAGACATTATCGCACTATCAACTTCCGTAAGCTAAACGCTATTTCACCTACCTCATTCTCATCCACCCTCTCTGAAAAAATGTCCACTTCTCCCTTCATTGACCTCCACACCCCTTCCGACCTCACTGACTACTACAACCACACTCTCTCCTCCTGCCTTGACCAGCTTGTGCCTGTAAAAACCAAAACAGTTTCTTTCACCCATTCTGCTCCCTGGTTTACCCCTGAACTCCGCCTGATGAAAACTCGTGCTCGCCAACTTGAAAGACTCCGCAATAAAACAGGTCTCACAGTTCACTCCCAAGCCTACAAGGACCACCTACAACACTACAAAGATGCCCTCTCCCACGCCCGCTCCGCCTACTACTCTCAAATTATCCACTCTGGCTCCGGAAACCCAAAAGCACTCTTCTCGACAATAAACAAACTCCTACGCCCCCTGGACACCACCACCCAGTCATTCACAGTAGACAACTGCATCTGCTTCCTTTCTTTCTTCCAACGCAAAATTGACAACATCTACAACAGCTTGCCCACCGCCGCACCCGCTCCCCCTCCAACCACCTGCCCCCCCTTATCCTGCCTCCCCCTGTTTCAATTCTCCCCGGTCTCCCCTACTGACTTCTCTGAACTCCTCATAGGAATGAAAACTGCCACCTGCACTCTTGGCCCCATCCCCTCCAGCTTTGTCAAGGCCTCCCTCCCTGCTCTCTCTCCACTTATCATTGCAACAATAAACTCCTCCCTGTCTACAGGCATCGTCCCACCATCCCTCAAAATTGCTGCTGTTACCCCCATTCTAAAAAAACCTGGTCTAAACCCTGACACCCTAAACAACTTCAGACCCATCTCCAACCTACCCTTTCTGTCGAAAGTTTTGGAACGCGCTGTAGCCACTCAACTCAAACATCACCTCTCTGCCAATAACCTGTATGAAACATTCCAATCCGGATTCCGCTCCAACCACAGTACTGAAACTGCTCTCCTCAAAATCACCAACGACCTTCTCCTCTCCTCTGACGCTGGCAACCTGAACATTCTCGTCCTCCTCGACCTCAGCGCTGCCTTTGACAACATCGATCACACCATCCTCCTCACCCGACTTGAATCCACCTTTAACGTTACCGGCACTGCCCTCTCTTGGATTAAATCATACCTCTCTGACAGACGCCAGTTCATCTCCATCAATAACTGCAAATCCCCCACTGCTCCCCTCCCCCAAGGTGTCCCCCAAGGTTCAGTTCTTGGCCCCCTCCTCTTCATCCTTTACCTGTCCCCCCTCGGTCACTTAATCTGCCGTCATGGTCTCCAATTCCACTGCTTCGCCGATGACATCCAGCTTTTCATCTCCACCAAGTCCGTCTCCACCGACACCCACTCTATCCTGACAAACTGCATCTCTGAAATAAAATCCTGGCTTCAAATCAACTTCCTCAAACTTAACTGTGATAAATCTGAAATAATCATCATTGGCCCAAAAACGCTCACAAAATCCACCCATAACTTTGCCCTCAACATCGACGGTATCCCAGCATCGACCTCCCCTCTCATCCGGAATCTTGCCGTCATCTTTGACCAAACCCTCTCCTTCGACAAATACACTAAACAGATCACAAAGACAGCCTTCTTTCACCTGAAAAACATCGCCCGTCTCCGCTCATCCCTCTCCTCCACGGCTGCAGAAACCCTCATCCACGCCTTCATCACCTCCCATCTGGACTTCTGCAATAGCCTCCTCTATGGTTCACCCTCAAAAATCACCAATAAACTCCAATACATTCAGAACTCCGCTGCCCGTCTACTCACCCATTCCCGGACCCATGACCACATCACCCCCGTCCTTTACAAGCTTCACTGGCTCCCCATCTCCCAGAGAATCCAGTACAAAATCCTCCTCTTGACCTACAAAGCCCTCCATAACCTGGCCCCATCCTACCTGGCTGACCTCCTCTCCAGACACACTCCCACCCGCAACCTCCGCTCTGCTGGTACCAACCTCCTGACCCCCCCCCCCATCCGGACCAAATTCAGATCCTGGGGGGACAGGGCCTTCTCCATCGCTGCTCCCACCCTCTGGAACTCACTACCTCACACCATCAGAGACTCCTCCTCACTCACCACATTCAAAACATCACTCAGGACCCACCTGTTCAGCACTGCATTCAACATTCAACCCACAGCATTTAACCCCTGACTATCACTTCTCCTTCTCCCTCCTTTTGCTTTAAATATTTCCCTATTGATTCTTGTCTTTTTGCATTTGTTGTTTCCATGTTTTGTTATGCATTATGTTTTGCACTCTGTCAAAGCGCCTTTGGGCTTCATGAAAAGCGCTATACAAAATAAATGAATTATATTATTATTATTATCCTCTGCCATACTCAGCCTCTCTTTTAATGCCTCTCTCGCTGTCACCTCTTTCAATCTCCACACCTCCATTCTCGGTTGGTACTTCACCCGCCGAGCTCTCCTGGCACCATTCACCCTTTTGTCACAGACAAACAAGTGATGCTGTGAAACAGCCTCCTCCCCCGGGATCATATTTTTGTCCCGGAGGTTCACCCTATCTTGCCTACGCACCATCAGGTAGTCAACGGTTGTTGTAGACCCACCTGAGGTGTATGTAACAAGCGTATTATCCACTTTCTGTAACTGAGTGTTACAAATCAACAAAACACAAAACACACGCTGGAAAATGAAACACACACACACACACACACACACGCTGACGGAGGTGAATACTTTGAGACCTGGAAAGTCTGCGCTCCATCTCCTGAAACCCACCCACTTGTGGAGATAGCAACCAACAACAATTACACACACGCGAAGGTGGATACTTTGAGACCTGGGTGGGCTCCGTTCCACTTTCTGAAACCGGCGTATGGAGATATCGACCAACGACACACACACACACAATGGCGTTGATGAAGCTTGCACGCAATGGTCTCTTCTCGCTGCCTTACTCACCAGTTTATTTTGTTTGTCTTTCCTTCCATTTGTGGACCTGCCTGTTAAATCCAACTCTTCCCTTCATAACTTCAAGCAGGTGGTGCCTCACCATCTGAGGTCATCCCCCATCACTATCCCCAATTTCATCTCACCGCATTAACCACACCTAACCTCACCTTCTTTCTTGCAGGTTTGTGTTTCCTGCCTTCCTCTTTTTCCTGGTTGTTCATTCACTTTATTATTGTGTCCCTCTGTGATCCCACTGTCCCAGTTTGTTGCCTTTTTACCCTCCATCATGTCACACTTCCATGGGCCTCAATCTTTTCTGGAAAAGGGTAGAATAAAAAGCACATTTTAAACTTGTATTTTAGTTTAATTCTCATGAACTTGTCACATAATTATCTTCAGAATAAGGAATAACTTCTTGCAGATAATTTCATTTCACCCCTTCTTTGGTTCCAAGCCATCACATGTCACAACATTCCGTCATCTCAGGAGCTGTCGAGAGACCGCAGAGGCAAGAAAGGAAAACCTGCCAATGTCCATCTCCGCAAGGACCAGTCTATACCTGCGATGTTTGCGATAGACGCTGTGGATCCCGCATTGTACTTGTACGGCCATCGCACAACTCAATGCTGAGTGAGCACAGCAATGAAGGGAAGAGATTCGTCAAAAATGACGACTCAACCGACCATATTCAAACCTAACCACTTAATTACAGATGTTGAGGAAAGCATTTAATTGTGATAACAGTATTATTTTCACCACGTCTTTAACTTCTTGTATTTCTCATTGTAATTATTTATATGATTGCATGAGGCCTCAAAACAAGTTTTGCATCCTCATCGAACCTATTTTTTTCCCCTAATCCACATTGTGTATATTCACCAGCTTGGAGGGGACTTTGCACTGGACCAAACAGGAAAAGTCATCATGCGTCACTCTTTGAGAAGGTCTTGGGATCGCCCGACGGCCATTGAGATTGTGAAGGCATTGAAATAACTGTGTGCATAGGGTACTATAGCTTGATTCAAAAACACTTGATGTTTATTATTCTGCACTTAAAGGGGAACCCAAACACTCAGATAACATCAACGCGAATCTATCCCTTGATACCCTCCTAAAGAGACATGTCTTTTTTTCTATTTGCGGTTTATAAAGTTGGTAATATTAAAATTGAAAGTATAAATCTTCTGCTTCTTCATGCGTAGCCGCAACGCCACACTCGGAAGTCGACTGCCATTTTCGTACTGTCTCATGATACACCAATGGCTGAATGACCCTAAGTTTGCCAGAAATTGGACGAGGTTTGTCCGATATACCTGAGTGTGGATCGGGCCTACAAAATGTTCGCTTTTATGGTCGGACACAAAGTTATTTTACAGGGCACTGTTATGAAACACCAGAGATGGCTATAGATTTTGTGGTTATCAGATGGGCTCTGTCGTTTAACTTGAGAAGTTGCATATCAACTCTAACTCACAGAATGCTGATGATTGAATTGGACAATGACGATGTACACAATGAGCTCACACCATCCAGGAAACACCGTGACAATCTTGATGAAGACAAAGTAGTCTCAGCTTTCCGGCGATTCAATGTATTCAGCAAGGACGTGGCTTCTCCTGAACTGCAGAATATCGCTACCAAGGATCTGGCATCTGAGAGCATCAAGCATTCTTTGCTTAATGCAGATAAACTTGGGCAAAAGCAGCTGGATGAGTTTGTTGAGCAATGTCTCATTGAGCCTCCTGATAACTACATAAACTAGATACAACTTAGGTGACAACATATTTGGAATCCTTGGTATCACAAACATCGGTATTGCCACCATTTTAAAACTTCAATCATGCTTACAAGCCGAATTATGAGGCAAAAAAGATGAAACATGGCGGCCATTTTGTTTTTCAAAATTTGAGGGTCAAAATCTCAAAATTCAGCCTTTCGTGGCAAACAATTTTTTTTGAATTCAGCACCCTCAAATTATCCTACAAAACTTGTTTGCCCACTTTTAACATGAAATGCCTACAACATTCAATTTTTCTCAAATCTGGACCTGTCTATCAAGGCAACGCACTCTTATAGACACTTAGATAGGCCCTTAGTGCACCACATTGATTGAATCCCCCATAGATATATTACTAGATGCCACATGGCCTATCAGCGCTTGTTGTCGCGATACCTCGGAAGCGCCGCCATCTTGCGGAGGTACAACCAGCATGTGTGATCATTGGATCCAAGGCTAAAAAATTGACTCCTAGACCGTAGCTCGGTTAATAATAAACGGATCTGTACAATTAATACCTCATTTTAATGCTGATGAAAATTTCTATTTAATAAGAGCAAACTTTTTCATAGGAGGAAAGTTGGGGGTACTGTAAAAAGCAGACCGGCCAGAATAAGCGGACCATCCAGAATCGCAGACCACCCTCACAGCAGGAGCAGACCAGACACCGAATAAACATTCTCTGTGACTCACAGGAAATTAATTAAGATTATATGTACATATAACATGATGTTAAATATGGACTAACCAAATAATACTTTTAAAAAAGGCTATCAATTAAGCTCAATCAATTAATCCCTATATCAAACAATTGTTGTGTTTAAACGCATGTACATGTATAACATTTATATCTATTTATAAGATATTGTACTGTAACCTCTTCAGCTTTTGTTTGAAATAAAAAAATCTATCTATCAATTAAAGAACTATTATATTAATTTATTTGTTATAAATGGAAAAGTCCATAACTCATTATTATAATGACATAAAAAGTTATTTAGCATGTTTAGAGGTCAGGTTTGGTTCAAAGTGGATGGCCACAAATATGCACTAGTTTTAAGATATTTCTTCACCAGCCTAACCTGAAAAAAATATTTTTCATACTTTTCAATTACTTTACATTTATAAAATCAACACGGGCCTCAGCCACCATTAACTTATACTTCAAGTTGTCGAGCGAAGATGGCAATGCATACCCATGGTCCTCCGAATGACTGGAGGCAGAGGAGCCCTGATTGTCACACTACTCAACCTCTACAAAGGACCCAATCTGGTCACAAACCACAGCAGCCTGCCTTGATGTTAAGGTGGTTCTCAATTTCTTAGGTTCCTACAAGAGTCAATGAATTTTCAAATCAATGAATTTTAACTGGTATAACTGCAAAAAAGCAAAGTAAATAATTTTGTGTCTGTTCTACTCTCAAAATCAATCAAAATCAACTCACTTTAAACAGATGTGATGGGAAATTAAACACCGATGGTATCACCCCATCTCGGAGACGGACAATTTGACCCGTCCGGTCAAAATTCTCGGACTCAAAATGGTCACTGCAGAGGACGCTGTACTTGGTTGCCTTGAACCCTTCTCGCTTGAGGGCTACTTCCCACAATCTCTTTTGGTGTGCATCTGACAGAAACCTGCATTAAGAAAAATATATATATATAACTGTATTTCTATGAAATTTTTTTTGGACATAATTATCAACTCACTAATTCATTAATGCATTTCCAACAGTGCTTGGTCTGGAAACAGGACCCTCTAGAACCTTTCATAGACTATTTGTTATGTTTTTATCGGACAATCTCCAGTAATAACCCATTATCATGTGACAAAACTAGTCAAATTGCGAAACTCGTACACAAAGAATCTACAAATAACACCCAGCTCTCCAAATTAAGAAATAACACCTAGCTCCAACTTAACACAGTTAGCATAAACTGCAGAATATATTTTTGTTACTGTTAGTCAGGGAATGACTGAGCTGCTGTCAAACTGCCCTGTTTTCTATTGACAGTGACAGTACTGTTGACAAGTGTTGTGGATGTATGGCAACACATAGCTAGCGGTAAACTTCCACTAAAATTAACGTAAATACACCTGTAAAGCATGACTTACTTGTGGATGTGATGCCTTTGTCCCTTGACTCCAATGTACGTTTATTTGTACAGCCATACGCTGCACAAAATTGCGGCATTTCGCCGCTTTTAACTGCACCAGCGCGTCAGCTTTGAAGGACCTCCCCAAGATGGCGGTCTGTTCTACGTATCCAGGGAGGTGTCGCGCGACATCTAGTGTTATATATATCTATGCTGTTTTACACCGAAACCGTGCCCACTGGTTCCGTTTCCGGGTGTTTCCATCTCCGTCTGACGCCATGATCGTGAAGCTGTGCGTGCGTTATTTTGTGAGCGAATAAACAGATCATATAATCTGTTCAGTTGTCCAGATTCGTTACACTTGATTCAGATCGTGTCATGCCTTGCGGTACATGGAACAGTTGAAGAACTTGCACCATTTTTGTCTGTCCTGGGACCCCTGTCTGATCGCCATCAGCTCCTTTTCCACCATACCCTGCCAGGTCTCTCGAGGTCATCCAACCCTCCTGACTCCTACCCTCAGGCTTCCAGGGTATCACTCTTAAATAGATTGTCTCTTGATTAGCATGTTTGATGGTTGTTGTGAAGAAACAGTCAGTTATGACACAGATGATGGATGATTCTCCTCACGTCGTCAGGCTCATATTCCATTGGCTAGAAGGCACAATCCTGGACGGGTCGCCACTCTGTTGGCTCACTTTTCCCAGAGCTGGTACTCATTTTCCTGAGCTCGGAAGGATGACAGGCTCAGTCAACCCACCTGGTGTTATGTTGGCATGATGGGGCTTGAACTCAGGACCTTAAGATTTTAAGCCAATCACCTTTCGTAACAGTTAAGCGACCACCTTTGCTGAATTGACATGGGACACACCGTAAGACATTATTACCACGCCACCAAAGGTGGACGGAGGATGTTTTGACCTCAGTCTGTTTGTTACTAGCGAAATTGAGAAGATTTGCAAGTAGTATATTTGTTGGTCTGTTTTGTTTGTTACTTCCGCCACCGAAGGTGGATGGAGGTTATGTTTTCACCCCTGTCTGTCTGTCTGTTTGTCTGTCTGTGAACAAGATATCTCAAAAAGTTGTGGACATATTCAAACGGAATTTGTCTGAGATATAGTGTATGGGACAAGGACGAAATGGTTAGATTTTGGTGAAGATCCGGATACTATAATTTTTTAAGTGATTCTTCACCATTGGGAGATTGGGCCAAAACCGATACATAGCAGGATATCTCACAAAGTTATGGATGGATTCGGACGAAACTTGGTGCAGAGGATGTGTGTGTGACAAGGACTAATCGATTCGATTTTGATGAAGATCTGATTATGGATTCGGATACAAGAATTATTTAATTTTCAAGTGATTCTTCACCATTGAGGGATCGGGCAAAAAGCGAAATATAACATGATATTTTAAAAAGTTATGGACGAATTTGTTTGGTGACAAGAACAAGCCGATTAGGTCCGAATCCAGATCCGACCTATCAGTGAGATACAAAACGTAAACTGTTCAGCCTGGCGGAGGTGTGCTCCATACTGAGTGCCATTCTCGTTTCTTTGTATGTCAATTGTGTAAGCCCTAAGGCCACATTTTTACTCCGATATTCACGAAACTTCACCACCTGGTAGAGGTAGCTGTGTTGTTCCACCAAAAGAACACCAATTCAGCTTAATTCGGAGTGGCTTTTATTGTGCGAGCAGCAAGCACAACGCTGCTTCCTGGGCCCGCCAACCTGGAAGTGACCTGACATCCGTATCCGCTTGTTATGTGTTATCGACGGTGAGGTCTAGATGTTGCATACATCACATTACCAAAAGTCCATAAACAACATTTTTGTATCAAATGTGAAAACAAATGTGAAAATGTCAATTGTGAAGACCATGAGCAATATTTTGGCAAAGGTGAGTTAACACAAAATGGTGCTAAGTTTAGGAAAACCAAAACAACACAACTTGAAGTTTAGGAAAACTAGAATAACACAACTTGAAGACTCAGGGGCGAACTATGGCGATGCAACAAGAAGACTTTGACTGCCACATCTATAGGTCCATACAATCAGGGCGTTTCCTGATTCTAGGTGATAAGTGTGGCAGGTGTGCAGGAGAGTTGGTGTCGCTGTTTCTGGATGAGCTGTGTGTGCAGGAGAGTTGGTGTCGCTGTTTCTGGATGAGCTGTGTGTGCAGGATAGTTTGTGTCGCTGTTTCTGGATGAGCTGCGTGTGCAGGAGAGTTGGTGTCGCTGTTTCTGGATGAGCTGCGTGTGCAGGATAGTTTGTGTCGCTCTTTCTGGATGAGATGCATGTGCAGGAGAGTTGGTGTCACTGTTTCTGGATGAGCTGCATGTGCAGGAGAGTTGGTGTCACTGTTTCTGGATGAGCTGTGCATGGCAGGCACTTAGGAGAGACAACATCACTGGCTGCAGGTGGAACGGCAGCATCGATTTCAGGCATGAATGGATCAGAGACGCCCGTTAGTGGCACGACATCCCCAGGTGCAGGCACAACAATGGATTGTTGCTGTTCAGGCTCTGGCATAACGACAGGCAGTATTGGAGGTTCGATGGGGCTGCAGTGACCGTCGAGAAAGTGGTCCTGGTGTCGACGGACAACCCGCCCATCATGCAAGCGTATTGTATGCGACAGTGGTCCACTGGCCCAGGGTTGTTAATGACATCGCCAGGCAACCAAACAGCGCCTGCACAAAAGTTGCGGGAGAACACTGGATCCCCAGTGTGAAGTGAGTGGCTCATTGCTGACTTGTCGTGATGCAACTTCTGGTTAAGTTGGCTTTGGTACATTCAAGAAGCCATATCTGGTTTCAGACTGTCCAGGTTGGTCCTTAGGTGTCGTTTCATCAGTAATCCTGATGGTGTTACTCCTGTTGCACCATGAGGTGTAGTACAATACTTGAGGAGCAGACGCGAGAGCCGGGTTTCAAGGTTTCCGTCCTGCAGTTTGCGTAGTCCGGACTTGATGACTCCAACTGAACGTTCAACTCGGCCATTGGAAGCTTGGTGTTGTGGACTGACAGATTTGTGTCTGATACCATTTCTGCGTGTGAATCGGCGAATTCCAAGCTCGAGAAACGTGCCATTATCACTAACAACTCTGTGCAAGCCGTGTGAAGCAAAACAACGTCTGTTTCTCTATCGTTCCAGCTGATGTAGTGCCATGTGTTGTGTAAGCGTCAATCCACTTTGAGTGGGCATCAGTGATGATTAGTAGCATCTGACCGTTCACTGGTCCACCATAGTCTAGAATCTAGATGAACTCGATGCCACGGTTCGGTGGGCCATTCCCAGGGATGCAACGGTGCCTTCGCTGGTCATTGCTATCCCTGCCAACGCACCTTCCTGGTGCGTTGGCAGGGATAGCAATGTTGAACACACTCGTCAATATCAGTGTCTAGATTTGGTCACCATACATAATTCTTAGCCAGTGACTTCATCTTCACTATTCCGGGATGACACTCATGAAGTTCCCCCATTACCCTGGAACACAGATGTTGCGGAATCACTACATGGCATCCACACAATATCCAACCACTGTCCACGCTAAGTTCATTTTTACGTGCCACGTAAGGAACATAGGCAGGGTCCCCATCAGGTAGCGATTGCCATCCAAGCTGTATGGCTTGGAGAACTCTCGAAAGGACTGGATCACATCTTGTGTAGGTGCAAATATGGTTGGCATCGATGGGACAGTCCTCCAGATGATCCATCAAGGTGATCACAATGCTAGATAACGTTGGGTTGGCGACCAAATCAGGCAATGGTAGACTGCTCTTGGCATCTGCGTGCAATGGCATATCCGGGTTTATACTGAATGTGGTAGTCGTAAGCAGCGAGTAGCAATGGCGATCGTATAATCCTGGGTGGTAGCGTGTTGGATGTTGCCTTAGTTGGACCAAACAGGCTAATCAGTGGTTTGTGATCAGTATAGACAACAGTGTCGTCCAAATAGTGGAATTTTTTGACTTTTTTTTAATGGTGGAACTTTTCGACTCCAAAGATGATTCCTAAACCTTCCTTGTCCAACTGACTATAATTATTTTCTGCAGGAGATAATGTCCTGGAGGCAAATGCCACTGGTTTTCCTGAACCATCAGGCATAAAATGAGACAGCACTGCCCCACACTGCACTGGTTAGCATCACATGTCAGTACGATGTCCTTATCAGGATCATAGTGAACTAGTACGTTTGACACTTGGAGAAGGTCCTTTGAGTTCTGGAAAGCTGCTTGTTGTGTAGCACCCCAGTTCCATGAGACTCTTTTCTTCAGCAGGTGAGAGAGAGAACCCAAAACATTGGATATGTTTGGGATGTAGCGGCTGTAGTATTGCAGCATGCCGAGGTAGGCCTTCAGTTCCGTCACGTATCTTGGAGCTGGTGCATCCTTGATCGCTCTGACTTTATCCTTGGTTGGATGTAGGCCTTGAGTGTCAATTCTGTGGCCCAGGTATGTTACTGATGGTGCCATGAACTCACACTTGTCAAGCCTTAAACGGAGGTCGGAGTCCGATAGCTTTTTCAAGACTCCTTCAAGGTTGTGTAGATGCTTGGCTTCTGTTGAACCGGTGACCAGGATATCATCCTGATAAACCGCAACGTGCCGTTCTGCAGCAAACAAACTGTCCATACAATGCTGATATATCTCTGGGGCAGACTTCACCCCAAAACCCAGTCGGTGATATTTGTACAGGCCACGGTACGTGTTGATTATCAGGTATTTCTTCGATTTTTCCTCGAGAAGAAGTTGAAGATATGCTGACTTGAGTTCGAGTTTGCTGAAACTTTGGCCTCCACTAAACTTAGCATACAAATCATCAATCCGTGGGATTGGATAGTTGTCTAGTGCTGAGCATCTGTTGATTGTCATTTTATAGTCACCACAAAGATGAATAGACTGATCAGCTTTGACAACGGGGACAGAAGGTGCAGCCCAATTTGAGTATTGAACTGACTCAATGATCCCAGGTTCCTGGAGTCGATCGAGCTCTTTGTCAACCTTTTCGCGCAGAGCAAAGGGAACTGGTCGATCCTTGCAGAAAATTGGTTTAGCATCTTTGTCAATGTTGAATTTAGCGGAGTAACCCCGCAAAGTACCGATCTCCTCGTTGAAGGTGTCTGGATATCTGGCCAGGACTGCTTCAAGTGGTTTTGATGCATTGGTTGCACGAAATTGATGAATCTGCTTCCAGTTTAGTTCAATTACCTCCAACCAGTTCCTACCGAGTAATGATGGTCCATCACCTGGGATGACGATCAGGGGTAGGTTGAACTTACGATTGCCGTAAGTCACGTTAACATCAGAAGGTCCACAGGGTATTGGTGTGGTATTTGTTCTGTTCACCGGTGTAGGTAGAGAGCAGATGGGACTTCCGGTGCAATTTGGGTCGGTGAGGTTCACGCCACAGGTTGTTGAAAGCAGCCCGGCCAATGAGCAAAACAGCGGCACCTATGTCAACCTCCATTTCCAAACGTCGATTGTTGATACCGACTAGAGCCAGCAGAGGTTTTGCTCTGTTTTTAGAGAGCCATGAAATAAGTGATGTGCATCGTGCATCTCGGAGGTATCACCAGAAGCAGACATTGCCTCGTCAGCATACAACTCCGAACCAATGAGGTGTGTCTTTGTACCACCCGCTTTCTCTTCATGTTTGCGGAAGAGACAAGCTGGAGCGATTTGTCCATTCTTGTGGCAGAAATGGCATGTGGCATTTTTATAGCGACATTCATCTGGTGAATGCCAACCATCACAGCGATGACATCTGTTGCTCCCATATAATAACTCATTTGTGATGGACGTCCGGGTCTGGGATTCATTTTCCTTCGCTGTGTTGAAGGTTGTTCGACACGATTGACGGTGGTGTTGGTCTGTGCCTGACCACAAGGACAAATAGATTCGATTTTGGTGAAGATCTGAATGTAGATTCAGATATGAGAATTATTTAATTTTTAAGTGATTCTTCACCATTGAGAGATCGGGTGAAAAGTGATATATAACATGGTATTTGAAAAAGTTATGGCCGGATTTGGACGAAACTTTGTGGACAGGTTGTGTGTGTGACAAGGAAGAATTGATTCAATTTTGGTGAAGATCAGGATCCGGATCCAGCTAGTAGAATTTTTAAAGTGATTCTTCACCATTGGTAGATAGGGCCAAATACGATACATAGCAGGATATCTAAAAAGGTTATGGATGGATTTGGACGAAACTTGTTGGACAGGTTGTGTGTCTGACAAGGACGATTCGATTCGATTTTGATGAAGATCGGAATATGGATTCAGCTACAATAATTATTTAATTTTTAAGTGATTCTTCAACATTGAGAGATCGGGTGAAAAGTGATATATAACACGATATTTGAAAAAGTTATGGACGAGTTATGAATAAACTTGGTGGATGAATTGGTTTGGTGACAAGAACAAGCCGATTCGATTTTGGTTCAGGTCTGAATCCAGATTCGGCCTCTCAGTGGGATACAAAACGTAAACTGTTCACCAGGTGGAGGTGTGCTCTCTGCCGAGTGCCATTCTCGTTTCTGGTAATATTTCATATTTGTGTGAAATAAAATAATCTCTTTTTGCAGCAATGCAACATGCGTGTCCGGTTCTTCACATGTTGTGTCATTTCATTACAGCTGCGGCAAGTTGCAGTGTCCTGAACACAAGCTTCACTGACGATGGATTTGTCAAGTCCAGCAAGCGTAACAACTTGTGATTCCATAACTATCAGGGACACCTCTTCGTGGTGGTTGTACCCCTCAACGCAAGTCTGGGGCCAAATCTTCCCCATTCTTCCCTGCTTCCCGGATCCTTACGTTGCTGCTTGTTGGAGTCATGCAACACTGAAAGAAGAAGAAGACAGTAGAAAATTAATCAGATGGAAATGTAACAATGTTCCACGTGTTGTCATTTCAATACATTCCTTTCTCCCTGAAGTTGCAGCTTGTGGGAGTAATGTGTTAATGCGGCACTGAAAGAGGAATTTAAAAATTAGCTGGAAATGCAACAATGTTACAATGTTTTCTTTTCTTCCTGACTTTGCTTCTTGGTCTTTAAAAAAATTCGATTTATATGTTTTTGATTTGAACTTTTAATAATGTTTTGAATAAATGTTTTTTACAATTGTTCTTTGAAGCTCTTCATACTGCATGGGTGAGGGTACTATGACGTCAGCCTAACGTCGGGCAAATGTTGGATGGAAGCATTGGCCCAACGTTGGGCAAACGCCCCCTGCAACGTCTGATTAACGTTGGCCCAACGGTGGGACAGCACTCCCTTCCAATGTTGACCCACTGTTGGCCCAACGGGGGAAAAGTACGTCGGCCCAACCTTTTTTTGACGTTGGCCCAACGACGGGCATAACGTTGGTCCAACGACAGCCCGACATTGGAACAGTACTCCTTCTCGCACGTTTCATTAACATTGGGCCAACACTTCATTCCAACGTGTGACCAACGTCGGTCTAACGTTGGTCCAACGGTGTGCCACCCTCCCTTCAAAGGTCGGCCCCCATATTTCCAACGAGTCGCCGGGGACTTGACTTCGTCGGGGCGATGTTGGCTCGGCTATAGTTTTCGACGTTGCTCCAACGTTGGCCCAACGTTGTTGTGTTAGCCGGGATGCTTTCTACCGAGTGCCCTTCTAGTTGTGCAGGTGGAGGTGAGGACAGTAAAAGTTTTATAAACGTTGCAATAACTGCCAGCAGCAGACGCTGCATCACGGAGCACGCATCCCCAATACGGGATCATAACTCGTAAAGGTGGTATTTATACCGGACGTTCTACCTTTATTCGGTTAAACAACCCACGATGTAAAAGAGTAGGCCATTGCGGTCTTGTACTCAGGTCGACTTCTGTCCTTTTAAAAGTTTCCTTAGGACATGACACAGGCTTGGCGTGCTGCAATTACATTTCGCGCTGAACAGGTGACTTTACTTACACGAAGCTGGAAATAAAGCACAGGTAAGGTGCCATGTGCATATCAGCAGGTGCATTACTTCGAACAAACAGCACAAAGACGGACGACCTTTGGATGGTTGCCTCCACATAGATGAGAGTAAGACAGGTGTTATATTTATATTTAAAATAACCGTTTAAAATACAAACGTAAGATAAGAACCGACGACAGCGATCCGGAAATTGTCAACAACAGCAAAGCTCGTTCCACAGACTACTTTTCAATTTTAAAGGTGAGTACCTTAATTACCTGCCTACCTGGTAGTATGGAGAAAAATAAGCTTATCTTGATAACCGTTGTCTGCGAAACGGCTCAGAGTACCGCCTCCTTCATTATAATTGGCTGAGTCGGGGAATAGCGTCGCGGTGATTGGTTGAACGTGGCGCGTGAATTTGGCAGGAGTGAAACGGGACGCAGGGGCGTGTTCGCTTGATGACGTCATTGCGGCGGCGGATTGATTGGTAGACGAAACAGAAGGACCGATCTACACGCGGCTCGGCGGCTCACGAGGGTGATGGTTAGTGTAAATGTGAGCCGTGTGTGTTGGTGATGGTTAGTGTAAATGTGAGCCGTGTGTGTTGGTGATGGTTAGTGTAAATGTGAGCCGTGTGTGTTGGTGATGGTTAGTGTAAATGTGAGCCGTGTGTGTTGGTGATGGTTAGTGTAAATGTGAGCCGTGTATGCTGGTGATGCTGAGTGTAAATGTGAGCCGTGTATTCCGGTGAAGGTGAGTGTAAATGTGAGCCGTGTATTCTGGTGATGGTGAGTGTAAATGTGAGCTGTGTATTCCGGTGAAGGTGAGTGTAAATGTGAGCCGTGTATTCCGGTGATGGTGAGTGTAAATGTGAGCATTGTTCCTGCATATTTTTCCTATATTGTTGTGCCATCCACAAGCGACCTGCCAATGTTTTAGTAACACCTGTGATCTCTCCACATGCTGGCGTTTTCACCTCAAACTCTCGAACCCAACCTGGTGTTATTCTCCCCACTCCTGTGTAACTGCTTCTGCCCCACTGCACCCTCACCTCCCCCCCTACCCCCCCCCCCCCCCACCCCTTGGCAGTTTTGTGATCCCACTTTTCTGTTACCAAGATACTGTGTTGTCGTTTTGTTTTGGTGATGTCATGCCCGCATGTGAGTGTTGCATTCATGTCTATCCTGATCATTGTCATCGCACGTCCACCCTGATCATTGTCATCGCACGTCCACCCTGATCATTGTCATCGCACGTCCACCCTGATCATTGTCATCGCACGTCCACCCTGATCATTGTCATCGCACGTCCACCCTGATCATTGTCATCGCGCGTCCATTCTGATCATTGTCATCGCACGTCAATCCTGATCATTGTCATCGCGCGTCCATCCTGATCATTGTCATCGCGCGTCCATCCTGATCATTGTCACCGCACGTCCACCCTGATCATTGTCACCGCACGTCCACCCTGATCATTGTCACCGCACGTCCACCCTGATCATTGTCATCGCACGTCCACCCTGATCATTGTCACCGCACGTCCACCCTGATCATTGTCATCGCACGTCCACCCTGATCATTGTCATCGCACGTCCACCCTGATCATTGTCATCGCACGTCCACCCTGATCATTGTCATCGCGCGTCCATCCTGATCATTGTCATCGCGCGTCCATCCTGATCATTGTCATCGCGCGTCCATCCTGATCATTGTCATCGCACGTCCACCCTGATCATTGTCATCGCACGTCCACCCTGATCATTGTCATCGCACGTCCACCCTGATCATTGTCATCGCACGTCCACCCTGATCATTGTCATCGCACGTCCACCCTGATCATTGTCATCGCGCATCCATCCTGATCATTGTCATCGCGCGTTCATCCTGATCATTGTCATCGCGCGTCCACCCTGATCATTGTCATCACATGTCCACCCTGATCATTGTCATCGTGCGTCCATCCTGATCATTGTCATCGCGCGTCCATCCTGGTCATTGTCATCATGGTCAAGTCCAGACATTTCACAATGTCCTGACTGTCGAAATCATTTGAGTGTCGTACACAAGATTGTCCAAGAGCCAAAGGAACAAATGTATTTAGTGCAATTTGTGAACGTTTATGGGTGTTTTCTGTTTATAGTTGTTGACTTTCCCTGGTTGTTGCTAGTGACGTGTTTTGCATACTTATGATATTCAACCCAAACTCGTTGTTGTTTGAATCTTGATTTGTTGAGCGGTTCTCATGTTCTCGTTTCATCAGTCTTGCTTTTATGTGCAAATTTCCTTTTACATTATTTAATTCCCTTTGTCAACGATGTAATCCTTTCATTATACTCATCTTATCAAACTTTTGATGTGGTTTTAATAAGATGTGATTATTTTCCCTTTTTTATGTTGAAGGCTCCAGTTATTGACTTTCTAGTCCTCATCCAGGTCAGGCCTTAAATAAAAGAACTGCATTGATAGAAAAGTGAAGAAAGATGGGAAGAAATTGAGTTTTAGAAACATTAAACTTAACCTGATTACATTTGCTCCACTGGGAAATCTTGTCCAAATCCGAATTTAAAGAGGTGGTTGTGATCAAACGAGATGAAGATAGAGTGAGGGAAGATGGGGCAGATGGGAAAAACATGGAGGAATGTAATGTTGTGTCATCAGCAAACAAGTGCATTTGGTTATTTGTAGAAGAAAGAAGGTCTTGTTAAAAAGAAGGAAGAGAGTTGGAGACAGGACAGAACACTGAGGGACACCGCTGTTGATACGGAAGGAGGGAGATGTTGAACCATCAACAATTACGGAGATAGAGCGGTCAGAGAGAAAGTTTGATATGAGGTAGCAGAGTGAAGGAGGAAAGCCAAAAGAGGGAAGCTTGGATATCAGACCCCAATACCAAACTCTTCTTCTTCTTTCGTGTATCATCAGATGGCCAGCTCAGTGTCGTGCAGCCATGCCCTCGTCTCTGGTCCTACGTCGAAGAGGCCGGCTTCTGAAGGTGGTCTGTATAGGGGGCAGGTGGTAATTATGTGTTCGGCAGTCTGCTCAGGCTCGCCGCACTCGCACGCGGCGCTGTCTGCCAGGCCCCACATCTTCAGCGATGATTTGAAGCGGCCGACCCCCGTACGTAGACAGTTCAGCAAGGTCCATTGCAGGCGTGGTAGGTCTTCTCCTACGACGCCACCTCCTGGGTCCCAGATGTAGCGGTGGATGCGGGTGGGCCCGGCCATTTCCCACACCTGCTTCCAAGATGCCGCCAGCCATGCGCTTCTAGACAGGTCCTCAGGGATAGAACTGAGCATCTCTTGTGCCGCCTTGTTGTAGGGATGGCGGACATGAGTCTGCTTGGAGGCGCCACTATTGTTGTGGTGTTGTGCAGGATGTGCCAGTCGTGTTTCTGGGCATTCCTTGCCAGGGCGAGGGTAGCAGCCTCCCGTCTGAGGCCGGCCGGGGCGATTCCCGCTAGGACTGGCAGGTGCAATGCCGGGGTGGGCTTCAAGCAACCAGCTACAATGCGGAGGGCGTTGTTAATGGCAACATCAACCTTTCTCACGTATGGGCTTCTGCTCCAGGCTGGGGTGCAGTATTCGGCTGCAGAGAAGACCAGGGCTTGCGTGGATATTCGTAGGGTCTTGGCGGAGGCTCCCCAGGTCGTACCAGTGAGACGTCGGATAAGTGAGACCCTTGATGTCACCTTGGCCTTAACTTCTTCTAGGTATTGCTTGAAGGACAGTATCCGATCTAGGCGTATCCGACGAACACGTCCAGTTCCCTTTTTGCTTCTCTGTTGTTAAGATGGTATGCCGCTGACACCGTCTTACCAATGCTGAGCTGCAAACGCCACCTCCGGAGGTAGGCTACCAAGGTGCCCATGTCTTGGTTGATACCGTTTTCCATCGCCTTCCATGTTGGTCGTCGCAGCATGATGGCCTGTTCGTCCGCGTAACCGTACTTTCTGGATGTTGTAACCGGCAGGTTGTAGATGTAGATGTTAAACAGCATGGGCGAGAGAACAGAACCCTGCGGGACACCATTCCTCAGTCTTCTGAGCCTGCTGCGCTGGCCGTCGCTGGTCTGTAGGACGAAGCTGCGGTTTGACAGCATCTCCATGATGAAGTTCACCATATGCCGGTCCGGGATTTGTCCTCGGCAACTTCAGGTGGAGTCCACGGTGCCAAACGGTGTCGTATGCAGCTGTCAGGTCCAGGAACACTACGCCAGCTTTCTCATTGTCCTGGAAGCTGTCTTCGATATCTTGTGTGAGTAATGTTACCTGGTCCACTGTTGACCTGCCACGACGGAAACCGGCTTGTTCCCGCGGGAGCTGTGGGTCCACCACTGGGTCGATGCGGCTGTGGATCATCCTCTCCAGAATCAAATGGGACGCAGAGCAACGAGATCGGTCTGTAGGACTTGGGATCTTCCGCAGGTTTGTTTGGCTTCGGCAGGGCTATGACGGAAGCATGGTGCCAGGTCTTCGGGAGCTTGGACCTCCGGAGGCACGACGAGAAGAACGAACACAGCCAACCAGATGTTGTGCTCTGGTGGATAACGAACTCCGGATGGATGTTGTCACGGCCTGGTGACTTACCCGGCTTGAGTTTGCTCATGGCCGCACTGAGTTCGGCTGCTGTGAAGTCTCCAGAGAGATTGGCATCGGCGCTGGCCGCCCTGGAGAAAGAAGACACCTCACGCAACGTCAGGCGGGCAAAGTTTTTGTCTGCATCCGGGAAGCGACCGTTCTTCAGGAGCTGGGACGCAATGGCGTCTGCTGTCACCGGGCACCTGAATGGCATTGTATTTCTGCCTGTCAGCTGGTTGATGGTCTGCCACGCCTTGCGACTAGAGTGGGTAAAATCGATCGACTCAACTATTTCAGTCCATCTGGTCCTACGGGTGGCGTCCAGCTTCTGGAGTAGTGCTGTTGCAGTTGCGTCCACTTCTTCCCTGCAGCTAGCCTGCTGATGGTCGCGCAGGAGATGGCTGCACTCCTCGTCCCAACCCGGCATGTAGTTCTTGTTAAAGCCACGCGGGATGTTTTTCTTTGCTGCACCTAGGAGAACCTTACAATAGGCTGCGTATGCGGCGTCCACATCAGCAGCTTCTGGGTTCGGGAAACCGGCTGTTCTTCTTTCCGTCTCTGCAGCAAACGACTGCCAGTTAGCTTTCCAGAATTTCCATCTCTTGACAGGTCTGCCCGCTACCGGCTGCACCAGTGATGGCACTTTGATGATGGACGGTCGGTGGTGTGAGCGGGGGAACCTGTCAATGACGCGTCTCTCAGGCTTCGGGTCGTTGGTGCGGCACACGGCGAAGGCCAGGTCCGGATTGGTGTAGGTGTTCCAGCGTGCAGAGAAGAAGCTTGGAGGCTCTTTTGGGTCGAACAGCAGCAGTGCATCGGTGTTGGAGGCCCTGTCGCTCAGCATCATTCCGTCTGGTGTTGTGTAGTTGTAACCCCAGTCTGTGTGTTGACAGTTGAAGTCACCTGCATAGATGGCGGGTGCAGTAACGGACGGGAGTGATGACGCCATCAGCGCTGATGGAGGAGGCTTATATATGTTGACGACCGATGTTTCCTGGATTTTGGTGGCCAGCCACTCGATGTTGGAGCCTGGTGGAGGTTGGCTAATGGCTGTCCAGCTTAGTTCAGTCCTGACGAAGGTTGCCATTCCGTGCTGTTTACTGTGGATGGACCCAGCGAGAAGGAACCCAGGCAGCTTGAGGTTGTCGTCAGCTGCACAGTGTGTCTCTTGTAGGAGAACGACTGCTGCCTTGTTGAAGTCGGCGAGGTGTCATATGACTTCGAGCTTGGCGGTGGTGAGGCCCTCGACATTCAGTTGGAGTGCTGACAGGCCTTGGTTTTCGACGGTCGGAATGGCCGCCCATCCTGAAAAGGACGATCTATGCCTTGGTCTTGGTCTTGACCTTGGCTTGTACCTTGGCTTGCCAGCTCGATGATTGTGTGGCGACATTAGTTTCACAATTCTTGTTACTTGTAGGGAAGGCCCTGGAGAGGCTGTCGTCTTCTTCCCCAACCAAACTCTGTCAAAGTATTTTGAGATATCAAGGCCTACGCCAAAGGATTCCCCCCAAGTCTCTCAGAGAAGAGGCCCAGACATTCGTAATGTAAGAAACGATATCACTTGTAAATCTTGCCTTGCGGAAGCCATGTTGATGGTTAGATAGAAGACCATGAGATTCAAGATGCTTGAGGAAATGGGAATTGAGAAAACATTCAAAGAACAAAGTAGAACTCAGAACAATAGAACGGGAGTTGGAAGGGTTTGAACGATCACCCTTCTTTAAAATAGGCTGTAGTAAGGCACATTTCCAGGAAAGAGGAAAAGTTTGGGTTTTTAAAAAAAAACGAGCAAGCGTGGGAGCAAGTTCTGAGGAACACTCCTTCAAGACACGAGGAGGAATGCAATCTTGGTCGTATGCTTTGCTTGTGTCCAGAGAGAGAGGAGTACCTTTTTGACTGCATGAAAAGAGATTATAGGGAGGGGATTATGACTGGTAAAGGGTGCATCGGAGGGAGATGGAATGTTAGAGTTATCCAGTGTGGAATTCGAGGAGAAAAGAGAACCAAAAAGAGTTGCTTTGTCAGCCGGAGAGACAGCTATAGTATCATCGGAACAGAACAGCGAAGGAAAAGTAGAGCGACAGAAATTGTTGGAGATAATTTTACCTAAGGACCAGAAAGATCTATTGGTGGAAGAAGATGAGAGTTTGTCACATTTCTTTTGGATAAAATCCTTTGCCTCACGAATAATATGTTTGCAATGATTTCTATCAGATATGAAAGCTGAATGTGAGTCGGAGGAAGAAGAGTTTTCCATGTCCGATAGGCCGCATCCCTTACACGAATGGCTGCAGAGCAGGAATTATTGAACCAAGAGTTGGTAGGAGAGATAGACTTGAAAGAGAAGGTGATATAATTGCCTCCATTCCTGCAACAATAACTTTATCTTTACGTTCAGCAGAGATGGAGGCATCGCCCAGGAGAGGAAGTAGTCTTTCCAGGGAATCCAGAACATAGGTTTTGTAAACCAGTCCAGTCAGCGCCATTGAAATGCCAATACTGGAGTTTAGTCGGAGCAGTCGGAGGAGGAGTGGTGGTAAGTAAAGTGATGTTCATAAGGTGGTGATCAGAATAACCAATTGGAGGTGAAATTGTGTTCTGTAAAGCAACGGAATGGAGGTGAAGAACAAATCCAAAGCATTGGAAGAGTGGTCATGACTATCTGGGATATGGGTAGGATGGGTGATATTATAATTTGTTCCAAATCATTGAGAATGGAAAATGTAAGAGCTTCAACTCCCCCAACATTTGTGTGGGAAGATTTCAACCACTTGAAAAAAACAGTTGGCAGTTTTCAAGAACATTGATCTATCCCTAAACTAGCAGGAGGTCTGAGTGTGGGAGTCGAGGAGGTCTGAGTGTGGGAGTCGAGGTCTGAGTGTGGGAGTCGAGGAGGTCTGAGTGTGGGAGTCGAGGAGTGTATTTGCATGAGCATGCTAAGGGTCAATCAGAGTGGCTTTTGAACTGCGTGAATTTTCCGAGTTTGTTTACTTGTTGTAAGCTACATAAGCACGACTTTAAGGTGCTAAGGAGAGCAGGGCATAAGGAATGGGAGGGGGAAGGGTGGAGCGAGGAAGAGAAGAGGGGACAATGGGGTAGAGGAAGAGAAGAGAAGAATGGGGGTATAGAGGTAGGAAGAGAAGAGGAGGAGTGTGGGGGAGGAAGAGAAGAGAAAAGAGTGAGTGAGTGTGGTAGAAGTGGGGATGAGTGACTCGAGGGTGGGGAAGGGGTGGGGGTAAGTGAGTGGAGAAAGAGCAATGTGTGCGTGGGTGTGCACGCACAAAGGATTATGAAAACAGGCTGGGGTAGTAGGTCCAGCAGGTCAGCCTCAGCAGCACTGCTGATTGATGACCAGATCTTCCCAAACTGACCAAGATGGTACTGACTCTGCCAGGCGGGCTGCAGTTCAGGAGCAAGGTCGTGCTAGGAAGTTACCATGCGCTCGCGAAGCAAAAAGCAGGGTTAGGCATTCGGGTTCGTACAAGTGACGTGCGTGTATGCATTTTTAAAATTCATTTTCTCGGCAACCATTAGTCTGCTTGACCTGACATTTTACCATAGGAGTGCCTCCGCCTGTCGAATATTTTTATTCATAATTATGATGTCATAGGTCACGTGGTACGGACGCCATCTTGGAAAAACGTTACACCTCTATCTCCCAAACCGCTCAGTGAAAAAAGTTCAAGCATGGCTCATTGTCAATTACTCCCCATGGGGAATATAAGATATGATGATGATGATGATGATGATGATATCATCAGTTGACAAGTACAACGCTTGATCTGATCAGTATGATGTTTTTTTCCTCTGCAACTGTTAGTCCGATGGACACAAAATTTGTACCAGAGGAGCACCTCGTTCTGCAGAATTTTAATGGTAATTATGACGTAATATGTCACGTGGTACAGACACCATCTTGGAAAAATCGAAAAATGTTGCACCTCTGCATCTCCGAAACCCTACCAGTGCTCTTTTCCAGAGGTTTTGAAGAGGATCTGGGTTGAATTCCTGGTCTGGGCATGTAATTTTCCCACATATATCAATTTAATTATTTAATCCTGTTAGTTAATGTAATAACCAAATTTGATAATCAGCTTTGATTGACCTTTACTCTAAATTCTGTCATTTTGCGATGTAAAGTCGGCTGTTTTGTTTGCACCTTTGTTTCTGTGAACAATTTAAGATATATTTTGTAGTCACTTGGCCTGGTACCATGGCTACAGAGAGCCTATACATATAATGTTACATATTGTGAAGTGCTAACTACACAGTATGTGGATGGTAAGTGGTGAAGAAATGAAATAATAATTGAATGTGGATTTGCCATAGGTGTGATGTGACAAATAACCCCTTTTTGTGTCCAGCTTCTTCACATTGTTTTTATAGATATGTTATCTTTGAGGTGTGTGTTCACACAGTGCGATGACCAAAGAAGATTCGACTGAAACATACTCGCAGGAGGATTGCAGGCACAGCCCTGGATATTCCGCTGCCAGAGTTCATGCCGTAACTGCGGTCCCAATGCCGACAGATTGTGGTACGTTGGCTCCATGTGCTTCTCTGGAATGTACACGCATTGATTTCAGTTCAGTTCATTTCCACTCTTGAAATCAATCAAACACAGAATACAAGAAACATACATCATATTGTGAGAAGAGTGGAGGAACCTGAATATGGATTATATTGTCTGAGCAGGCTTGTGCCATTTTGTCTATGAATCTTACTATAATTCACCAAATGTCTGTCTGTCTGTTTGTCCATCCGTCTGTCTGTCTGTCCATCCGTCCATTCCCAGGTACTGCAAAAACGGCTGAACCAATCGCAACGAAATTTTGGGCGGGTAATCCTGGGGCCCCCTGGAGTAAAATAGGCTATATTGTTTTTCCAATTTCAGCTTTGGTCTCCAGCATTTTCAGGTTTGGACTCCCGCCTAACGTTATTGTCCCGGGTACCGCAAAAACGGCTGCACCGATCACGACACACCACCTCCATGCCTGTGAGATTCCCACGGGTAACCCCACTAGTATTAATAAGGCATAATGAGTGGTACAATTTTTTTTCTCGAAAATCAAATGGTGAATTCAAAAAAATATTGCATTGCTTTACAAATTTTACAGTTCGTATATAAACGTTTTTTGTTATTTTTTTTACAAGTGTTTTTGCAAAAACAGTAATAATGAAATTTGCAATAATTGATAATGTCTTGTGGATCATTTCATTTTCTTAGGTACTAGACCATTACATTGGAATAATGTTATTAGTCCCCTCCCGGTTTTCCGAGGGGACTCTTATAGGAGCTATTTATAGTCTATATAGTGAAAAGGAAGGCATGGCTGTGGGTTCTCCACTCTCATCCATAGTAGCAAACCCCTTCAAGAAGATTTTGAGTTCTCAGCCCTCCTCTCGGCACCATTTCAACTTAAGCTCTGGCTACGTTATGTAGATGCCATCTTTGTTATATGGCAACACAACAAGAGAGATGTCAATACTTTATTCAGCATCTTAACTATCAGCACTGCAACATTAAGTTCACCATGGAATTCGAGCAACCACAGTCATTTTCCTTTCTTGACATCCTCATTACCAAGTCTCCTAATGACAGGCCCTCTCACAAGGTATCCAGGAAGCCAACTCACATGGACCGCTACCTCAACTACCACTCTTTTCATCATCCTTCAACTGTCCAGTCCATGAGCGGCACTCTTATTCGTTGTGATTGCACTGTCAGCGACAAGTATAACCTGCATTGGGAACTACATCACATCATGACTGCCCTTGAATTCAATGTTTATCCTGCCTACAAGATCATCAATGAACGACCAAAAGCTCGTGAGCCAACACCGGAAATCAGAGCATGTGTTATTCTCCCCTTCATTGGATGTACGTCGCATAATATTTTGCACATTCTCAAGATTGCCAACTGAGATCTCGCGAGATCTTGGAGACGACGGCAAGGATTTTCGAAGCTCCACACGGTCTCCACGTTTTCAAAGTTAAGTCTGTTCACAATTGTATTTTGTCGAAACTGTATTTATCTTTCGGTGTGTGGCCTTATAGTGTGCGCCTTGGAAGTTTCTCGGTGTTTATCTTTCATAAATTAATCGTTTGTTTGCCGTGTCGCGAGCGAGGCCTTGCAGCCTCAGGCTTCCCCCGTCGAAGGTTGTTCCTTCCTTCGCTGTTTTGCTAGGTTTTTTGATTTTCCCTTCTCCCCCAAACTTCACCAAACATCTACTCTTTGTCTAACGTTGTAACCTGCCTGCACCCCCCACCCCCCCCCCCCCAAAAAAACAAAACAAAACAAAAAACTTTTATTTCCCTTTCTCCTTGTGTGCTTTTGTTCCATCGTGCGCCTCTGTCCATGTGCGCTGTCCCGCCCCGCCCCCATTATCGCCCTGCCTTCAACCTTTTGCCCTGTTCAAGTGACTCGTGGTGTCCCTCTCGGCTCCCTCTCCCCGTTGGTATTTTTGTGAATATAAGATAGTTCTTCACGGTCCTGTTTAAATATGTTTAAACATGTTTAAACTTTCCCCTTCAGTGTTTTATTCAGTGGTTTATTACAACACGCTGTTTTTCTTCCTATTTAAAAGGCTCCTTTCAATTTCCTCTTCAACTCATTCCATTTCAAAAAAATATTCAATCTCTTATAATTCTTTCTCACTACATGCTCTAAATTCTCATTCATTCCACCACTACTCCATCGTTCTTAAACGGATCGCTAACTTGAAAATCACCACAAACCCAATTTGTTATAAATGTTCATCTTTCATTAATCATCCACTTTCTAAACGTCCTCCTTGCCCCTCCCCTCCAAATCTCCCCCCATGCCCCTCCCCTCCAAATCTCCCCCCTTTCCCCTCACCTCCTAAACTCCCTCCTTGCCCCTCCCCTCCAAATCCCCCCTTGCCCCTCCCCTCCAAATCCCCCCTTGCCCCTCCCCTCCAAATCCCCCCTTGCCCCTCCCCTCCAAATCTCCCCCCTTGCCCCTCCCCTCCAAATCCCCCCTTGCCCCTCCCCTCCAAATCTCCCCCCTTGCCCCTCCCCTCCTAAACTCCCCCCTTGCCCCTCCCATTCAAAACTCCCCCTCAACCCCTCCCCTTCAAATCTACCCCCTAACCATCCCTCCCAAATTCTCCCTCCTCCCACCTCCTTCTCAAAGCTGCCTCCTCCCCACTTCGTCTCCCTTCAATCTCATACTTCCACCTCCCCCAACCTTCGAACTTCCTCTGCCCCCCCTTCAAACAACCCCTCACTGTGCCTCTGCCTCATCCCATCACCATCAAACTTTTCGTCCTCCTCATCCTTCCCTTTCTTGTAACTCTTCTGTAATCTCTGCCACACTATCAACTGCTCTTCCTACCTCCCCCTCTCATCCATCATCTGACCCTACCCCTCCCCTCCCCTGTCCTGCACCCGATGCTCCCCCTCTCTCCTCATTAACGGTATGGACCTCAAACATCCAGGGCCTTCGCTCAAACCTGATTGATCTCTCCATTCAGGTTGCTTCTGACAATCCAGACTTGATCTGCTTAACAGAAACTTTCCCCCTTCAAGATGTCTCTGATTCCTTAATATCTCTTCCTGGTTACTCCCTCCTCCGGTATGATAGACCTGAGCCTCGTCCTGGTGGTGGGGTGGCAATCTTTATCAAAAACTCTCTTCCTCACTCTCCTTGCACTGCCCTCTCTCCATCCCACCCCCAGCAGTACCTCTGGCTACGGCTTCCTCTCTGCTCCCACCTTTTGTTCATATGTGTTCTGTACCGTCCTCCAAACAGTGATGACTCCATTTACATTTCGCTGTCGGACAACATGGACCAACTTCTATCAACTCATCCAAACTCTCTCTTCCTCATATGTGGCGACTTTAACTGTCATCATGCCAGCTGGCTGGGTATGGGTTAATCTCTCACCAGCCATGGCACCTCAGCAAAGGACTTCTGCGACTCATTGGGATTGACACAATCTGTCAATTTCCCAACCCGGATCTCAGTCAATGGAGTATCTTCTCTTCTGGACTTGGTTATGACAAACTTCCCTGCAAATGTCTGCTGCTCGTCTTTTGCTCCAATTGGTTCTTCTGATCATGTGCTTGTTAAAGTGGACATCTCTCTGGCCATTCTCAGAGAGCCTCCTCAGCGCCGACGAGTCTGGCATTTCACTCAGGCTGACTGGCACGGTCTGCAAGCAGCCATCAATCATCTGGACTGGTCTCCCATCTCTACTGCCTCTGACATAAATTCTTCCTGGGAATTCTTCCAAAGCAAACTGCTCTCTCTCATGCACATATTTATCCCATCTCATCTTCAGTTGTCTTACCCTTCCTCCCATCCATGGTACACTGAATCTTGTGGTGAGGCAGTTGCCCTGAAACAACTTGCCTTTGCCTCTTGGAAGGCAAATCCAACTGAAGGCAATCTCAGTTGCTTCCACCAAGCTCGGAACAAGTGTGTGTCTACCCTCAGGAGTGCCAGGAAGCACTATCTCCGCACACTCAAGATTGAACTCTCAAACCTGTCTCCTTCCTCCAAATCCTGGTGGCGTCTGGTCAAATCCGTTTCTGGTGTTTGTTCCCCCTCCATCCCCTCCCTTACCTCAAATGGCTACACATTTGACACCGCACGTGACAAAGCCGAATGCCTCAACTCTGTGTTTGCCTCAAAATCATGTGTCCCAAACCCATTTCTCTCTGTTCCCACCTTTCCCAGTCGAACCCAACTGCTCCTGGACTCTGTGTCCTTCTCTCCTAACAAGGTGGAGAAGTTTCTGTCAAACCTCGACTCTGATTCTGCAACTGGACCAGACGCATATCAGCCCACGTGTCCTAAAATCCTGCTCTGCCGCTCTATCTCACCCTCTCTCTGTTCTTTTCACCCTCTCTTTTGCTCAAGGTCATCTGCCAGCATGTTGGAAATCAGCAAACTTTACCGCTTTACACAAAAAAGGTGCAAAAACAGATCCTTGCAACTACAGACCAATCAGCCTGCTTCCAATTTATCAGCAAAGTCATGGAATCCATCATTGCTTCGGATATCAAATCCTTCCTCTTCTCCAATGGCTTGATCTCTGATCATCAATTTGGATTCAGACCAGGTCATTCTACTCTGGACATGTTGCTTCTGCTGTCTCAACAATGGATGGAGGTCCTCAATGCCACACAGGAAATCAGAGCTGTCTCACTTGACATATCACGTGCCTTCGATACGGTCTGGCACCCAGCTCTGCTCACCAAACTCTCCTCCTATGGTATCCATGGAAATCTCCACTCATGGCTTGCGGACTTCCTCTCTGGTCAAAGGCAACGTGTGGCCCTGAATGGATTTCTCTCATCTCCCCTTCCTGTTCTGGCTGGAGTTCCCCAAGGTAGTGTTCTGGGCCCTGTGCTATTTCTGGTCTTCATCAATGATCTCTCCGACTCTCTGGAAAATCCTCTCTATCTATTTGCTGATGACTCCATTATCTGCCGCTCCATTCCTCATCCCTCAGATCGGCAGTCTGCAGCCTCCTCACTCTCTGCAGACCTGGAAAAAAATCAGACTGGTCAAACAAGTGGAACATGTCTTTCAATCCTGACAAATCACACACACTTACAATGTCTCTCCGAAAGACATCTACTTTCATCTACTTCTACAACAATCCTCTCCAAGAAGTTCTGTCGCTCAGGCCTTTGGGTCTCAATATCTGCCATGATCTTTCTTGGGAAAACCACATTTCCAAGCTGGCCTCCAAAGCCAGTCGCCGACTGGGCATCCTCCATCGTGCGAAGTCCTTCCTGGGCACACCTGAGCCCCTCACCACATACAAGGCTTTCATCCGCAGCTCAATGGAATACTGTTCCCCCCTCTGGGCTGGTGCTCCTGCCTCACACCTAGCTCGGCTTCACGCTGTTGAAACCAAAGCTTTCAGAATCATTGGAATCTCCTGCGATGAAGTTAACTCCGAGGGCCTTTCACTCACTCATTCACTGCAGGCAGGTTGGTGGTGTTTCTGTCTTCTACCGACTCCTCTCCGACCTTGCTCCCCCAGCTCTCTCTGTGCTCTGTCCCCCCAATATTCCTTCAGGTCGCACAAGATCTGCCTGCAACCCTCTTATGGTTAAACTGCCAAAATCTAGGCTCTCTGCTCACCTTCACTCTTTCATTCCCCTTTTCTCCCGCCTCTGGAACAAACTCCCTCACTGTCTTCAATCCCACTCCTCCCTCCAGGTCTTTAAAACAGCTGTTCACCACCATCTCTCATCTTCCCCCATCCAAAACCTTGATCTTTTCTACCCCCGCTAATTCACCCCAGATACAATTTTTTTTCTTTTTTTTTTGAAATTCCAACTTCTTTCCTGGAAGTCCTTGCAGTGTTCATATGTTTTATACCTCCCACCTCCCCCAAAGCCCTCCCCCTCCCACATTTCTCCCATTGTCCCTGCTCTCAAATGTTGTGTTTGTGTCCTTCCCCCTCTCCTCTCTCCTCTCTCTCCTCTCTCCCTCTCTCCCCATCTTGTCTGCCGCTCCCCTTATTTTTTGTTTTGTGTGTCGGTTTGACTTTTTGTGTGATTAATGTTAGCTTTTTCACGAGCCTCGATCTTGTATACAAAAAATTTAAAAAAATAAAAAATAGCAGTTCGACGTCGATCGACACACAACCGTGAATATATTGTTGCAGATCTCGACGCCGGCCTTCCCCCCTTACCAAGGGGGGATTAGTCCCCTTGTCTTTGACTGGCCTGGCGGGACCCAGGACCTATGACGTCCCTTCCGGACAGCGCGAAATAGAGTATTAGGACTAGAATTCGCTATTACCTAATTACTTGCGCTGCCCTGAAACGAGGAAATAAGCCCCACACGAACCACGCGTGTTGAGACGCCGAGCGGTGCGTACACGCGATCCGTGCCATTTAGATGGTGAACCCGGTTCTAGCGGTCTTATTCGTGCCACGCTTCGTCAATGGATAAATCACAAAAGCGATCAAATTGGAAAAAGGAAGAACAGGTTTATTTACACTGTACAATGGTTCAAGAAAAAGGGGACACAGTGCAGCCTTAAAACAGTCTTATCTAGTACCCAGGACAAACGGGCCCGTCACACACACACACACACACACACACACACACACACACACACACACACACACACACACACACACACACACACACACACACACACACACACACACACACAGGGCTTGCAGCTGCAGGATGATGGTCCACGCGTCCAAGGATGGCTCCCGTGCAGCTCCCTCCGGTCTCCGCTCGTCCCATGCAGATGGCAAGAGGAGAAGGCAGAAGCTCTCCGTGTGTCGTTTGGACGCACAGGGTTATTACGGGGCGAACGGTGGGGTGTGGGCTCTGGCGGTTAATCACTGGTAGGTTTATCCGCGTCTACTCGCGTGGCTGAAGTATGCGCTATTCGCCACCGGCGCGTCTGGCTGCAGCCGTGTACTCGTATCGCCAACGCCTCTTTTTCTTCCCCTCTCTGGCGAGTTACAGTTCAAAGTCTCAAAGCGCTATCGCACAAAGTTCTCTCTACACAAGTCCTCGGGTAGCAAGTCCCCTCTGTAACAAGTCCTCTTCGTAAGTCTGCTGGTAAGTCCTTTCTCTCTCCTCTGCGAGTCCTGTTCAAGGGCTTTGTGCAGTGACTTATATAGGCACACCCCGCGAACCTTCTCGAACTCACCAGACGCGCCTCTCCACGCCCTCTCATGCCATGCCGTTAGAGCCCTGATTGGCTGGTGGCTCTTACCGTCATCGCCTCTGACGCTCCGCCTTGACGCCGCCCCCACCCCGACCCCGCGCTCCTCCTTCTCAGGCCTACCTCGTGTTACTCGACTAGTGAGCGAGCAAAGGGCAGCAAACTGAGCGGGCAGCCAAAGCGTAACAAACTGAGCGGGCAGCCAAATGGGGCGCGGGATCAATTACGCCCATCGAGGTGGAATTGGAGGGTGGACGCAAAATGAACGGGACCTAATCTCATGGCTTTACACAACGCAGATATTAATAGGGGAAATGGCCTACACTTACACATACTATGACATAACTAATACTACAAGTGGGCCTACATGTTGCTCGTGGAACTAACTATGGGGGGGGGGGGGGCAACCCTTTACCCTTTACCCTTTACCCTTTACCCTTTACCCTTTACCCTTTACCCTTTACCCTTTAACCTTTAATGATCAATATGTGCAAATCTCAAAACCATAGCAATATTCTTCACACGTGGGGACAAAAGACTTGCTAACCACCATCCAGGTGTTCACCGCATCCCTTGTGAATGTGGTGAAGTTTACATTGGTGAAACTGGCAGGACTTTCACCACTTTCACCACTAAGGCTGAAAGAACATCAAGCACATAACAGCTGAGACAAATGGGAAAAATCAACAATATTCAATCATGCACAAACCAATAATCATCACCTACTATGGGACAGACACGAAACTTCCTCACATCAATCAGCCTCTGGCACACAAGGAGAATCGGAGAAGCCATGGAGATCCATTTACATCACACGGTCCCCCAATAAAACCGGCTACCCATTAGCAATATCTGGCTCTCCCTCATTAACAAGCAGACACCTGCAATCGTAACGATCATTACACCGAGGACAATGGATTATGATGAGCAAGACCAAACTAGCTAATAGGAACACACAAGAACCAGCCAATGAGCACCCCACAAGAACCAGTCAATCATCACCCCACAATAACCAGTCAATGAGGTGTGGAGATCTTATAAACTCTGTATCCTATTCATTCCAGTTACTTCTTCCAGTCGATGAGTGGAGCATGCTGCCCGAAACGTCGAGGCCTACGTCTTTTTTTCTTTTTTTTTGGTATTTCTGTATAAAGAATATAAATAGTTCTTTTATGTGCCAATACATGGTGTAAACTGTAAATATTTAACTCTAATATTCATATAATTTAATTCATATCATACTATTACGTTTGTGGGGGTAGAGGATGAAATACCACAGTGGAGATAGGATTGTGTAGTAATAGCATGGACCGTGTACGAGTGGGAGACATCTTGATGTATTTAAGTAGGAAAAACTGTGAGCTTAAGTTCGTTTACATGTCACCACACAGGGGGGAGGGTGGGGAGGGGGGGGGGAGTGGTGTTGTATTAACCAGGTAGGGTCTAAGGCTAGTTTCTCCCAGTATGTGATTGCCCCCTGTGACCTTTTTCATTATTAAACAACAACAACCTTCCATTAACCAACCATAACTGACACCATGCCGACAGAAGCCGAACGTTCTCGATAGAAAACTAACCCCACCCACCAACCAAGTAAGGAAAAAAGATCACGCCCCGAATTTCATCATTGGTCGAGCCCGACCATGGGACGATTCAGTGGAACTCGGCGATGGGTTGGGGTGATGTAACAGGGAAGATTCGAGAGCAGAAAGAAGCAGAATCGCTGAGTCTCTCCCTCTCTTGGTTTTTTGCTGGCTGGACAAGAAGCTCGCATTTTGTTGGAAGGCGGTGCCATTTGGGGTGTCTGGATTTGGTGCTGAGAGAGAGCGGTGTTGGCAATTACGATTGTGAGGAGGAGGTGTTGGCGGCGGTTTGTGGGGCTCTTGGCGCTTCGGACGGAGTAGAGAGCGAAAGAGGATTGCCTGCACTAATTACCTCAGGTTTGTGGTGCAGTGGAGAGCGACTCTGCGCCATCTTGTGCGTTTCTCGCGCGGTGGCTCCAAGTTCTTACGACCACCAAGCTCCGAACAGTCCTCGTCGAGACCAAAGCTGGGTGCTGGCATATACAGTCACGTGAAAAAGTAAGTACACCCCATGTAAAGTTTTGACTTTTTCAACATATTTCAACATACAGCTATTTAATCTTCATTTCAACAATATTGAAAGATAAAGGTGATATAATATAACAAATATCATGAAACATTTACATTTTGTAGTCCATTGTATAATTTAAATGAACATAAATGCAAATTTCGCGTGTGGAAAAAGTAAGTACACCCTTGGCTCTGATCGGTGGTATTGCCCCCTTTGGCAGAAACAACCTCAAGTAGGCATTACTTATAACTGTCTACCAGTCTCTGACATCGACTGGGAGAAATTTTTGCCCACTCCTCCATGCAGAATTCTTTCAGCTGTGCGATGTTTGAGGGGTTTCTTGCATGCACAGCTCGTTTCAAATCCCCCCACAACATCTCTGGGATTTAGATCCGGGCTTTGACTTGGCCATTCCAGAACCCTCCATTTCTTTCTTTTCAGCCATTCCTTGGTGGATTTACTGGTATATTTTGGGTCATTGTCATGTTGCAAGGTCCACCTTCGGTTGAGCTTCAACTCTCCGACAGATGGCCTCACATTATCCTCAAGCACCCTCTGGTACAATGAAGAATTCATATTGGATTATATGATGGTGAGCTCCCCAGGCCCTGATGCAGCAAAGCTGCCCAAAACCATAATATTTCCACCACCATGCTTTACACTTGGTATCAGGTTCTTGTGGTCAAATGCTGTCTTTGGTTTTCGCCAAACATGTCTTCTGGTACTGTGGCCAAATAGCTCTACCTTTGACTCATCTGTCCAGAGCACATTGTTCCAGAAGTGCTGGTCTTTGCCTCGGTGTTCATCGGCAAACTTTAGTCTTGCCCTGATGTTCTTTTTGGACAGCAAAGGTTTCTTCCTGGCACACCTCCGAAGTAGATCAAATTTGTGCAGCCTCTTTCTAATGGTAGACTCGTGCACTTTGACATCAACAGTGGCAAGAGCTACCTGTAGGTCCCGTGATGACATTCTGGGGATCTTACAGACTTCTTTCAGCATCTTGTGGTCTGCTCTCGGGCTGAACTTGCTGGGGCGGCCTGGCTTGAACAAGTTGACAGTTGTTTGGAATCTTCTCCACTTGTAGATGATCTTCCGGACAGTCAAAACATTGATTTCAAATTGTTTGGAGATCTTTTTAAATCCCTTCCCAGACTCGTAGGCATCTAGGCATCATTTCCGCTTCTCTTTAAGCAAGCTCTTGTTAAAGCACTTCTTAAAAAGCCCACCCTTGACCCTAACGACATGAAAAATTACCGTCCTATCTCCAACCTGTCTTTCCTGTCAAAGATCAAAGAAAGAATTGTGCTCTCACAGATGAATGACCATCTAGTTTCAAATAATCTTTTCAATTCTCGCCAGTCAGCATATAGACCAGGCCATAGCACCGAGACCGCTCTCCTAAGAATAACCAATGATCTTCTGACCTCTCTTGACTGTGGTAAGGTTTCCGTTCTTGCTCTTTTGGACTTGTCTGCCGCCTTTGACACGATTGACCATAGTGTCTTAATTCGTCGTCTTGAAATCACATTTGGTATAACTGGTACTCCCCTTTCTTGGCTGATGTCCTATCTTACTGATAGAGTGCAAACAGTTGTTGTCAATGGCCAGAAATCAGCCCCTTCTCCGCTTTCCTTTGGCGTTCCCCAGGGCTCAGTCCTGGGACCTATCCTCTTTCTTTTGTACACTCAGCCTCTATTTGATCTTGTTGCCAGACATTCAGTTGATCACCACGCCTTTGCGGATGACAATCAGCTGTACAAAGGAAGCACGATTCAACAAATCATGCCCACTGTTGAAGTGTTAGAAGGCTGTATTGCCGACGTGAAGGCGTGGATGACCCAAAACAAACTTCAGCTGAACGATGCTAAAACAGAGTCTATGATTGTAAGATCGCACAGATGTCCTCTACAATGTTCACTTCCTACCACTATTCATGTTGGTGAAACCGATGTAAACTTTGTTTCGTCGGCCAAGAACCTTGGTGTGGTTTTCGACTGTAACGTGACATTTTCCAAGCAAGTACTTCAAACTTGCAAATCAGCATACTTTCAGCTGCGAAAGATCGCATCCATTCGCCACTTTCTTACTCCTCAAGCTGCTCTAACTCTGGTCTGTGCCCTTGTCCTCTCAAGGCTAGACTATTGTAATTCTTTGTATGCTGGCTGCCCTCAGTTTCTCTTGGATAAGTTACAAAAGGTTCAAAACTCTGCCGCTCGTCTTGTCTGTAAGGCGAAGAAGTCTGACCATGTTACTCCGCTTCTTGAATCTTTACACTGGCTGCCTGTCTCTGCTCGTGTGCAATACAAAATTTGCACATGATGTTATAAATCATTGTGTGGAGCGGGACCTCACTATCTCTCCGATTTGCTCACTCGCTATGAAACTCGGTGACGGCTTCGTTCAAGCGATGACTCTATGACCTTAGAGCCGCCGCGCACCAGCACCAAGTCGTTTGGCGAGAAATCCTTTTCCTTTGCTGCACCTCTGCTCTGGAATGACTTGCCTTCCTCTGTTCGACATGTTGACTCTCTTCCTGCCTTTAAAACCTCCCTCAAAACCTATCTGTTTCACAAGTCTTTCAAAGTCGAAGTCCTGTTTTCCCTTTGGTTTGAGGTGGGACAGAGATCGAGAGTATGTCTGTGTACATGTGTGGGGGAGGGAGGGGGAGGAGGAGGGGGAGTACACATCTGTGGGTTTTGAATGGGGAGGAATAGGGCAAGAGTGAAGGTGTGTCTCTGTGTGTGTATGTTTGTGTATGTGTGTGCGGTGTGTGTGCGTTCGCATGATAATGTAAAGCGCCATGGGGGTCGTTAACTCTGCTTGATGGGGCTATATAAGGCTCTTTTATTATTATTATTATTATTATTATTATTATTATTATTATTATTATTATTATAACCTTCTTTCTGAAGGCCTCAGAGAGCTCTTTTGATCTAGGCATGGTGACGCCACACACTTCAACAACAAAGAGCAAACCAAACTAAATGTCTGAGGTTTAAATAAGACAGGTTCCTCCAAGATCCTCTCTGACGATGTTCTAATTATTTGCATCTGAGCTGTTGCACCTGATTCTAATTTTAGGTATTTGAAGTAGTGATAAATATGGGGGTGTACTTACTTTTTCCATATGCGAAATTTGCATTTATGTTTATTTAAATTATACAATGGATGACAAAATGTAAATGTTTCATGATATTTGTTATATTATATCACCTTTATCTATCAATATTATTGAAGTGAAGATCAAATAGCTGTATGTTCAAATATGTTGAAAAAGTCAAAACTTTGCATGGGGTGTACTTACTTTTTCACGTGATTGTCGGTGGGGTTTTCCTATATTTTATCTTTCTCCTTGTCTGTTTTTGAGTCTGCGTGTAGAGGTACCTCGATTAGAATTATAGGTTTACCTTATACCTTATAACATCCTTGATTCCAATTTTTAAAAATTAACATTGCATATATTAAAGTGTAATAAAGAAAAGTCATCTATATAATAATCGCGTAAGGACTCGACTTTGTTATCCCTTTTACGCCGCACCCAGTGACCCGATGCCCACGGCACTAATGGATTTACGATCTACGAACTGCGCTCTTTGTTTATCACATACAGCCATATTCGAAAAATCTGAATTAGCTGACGTTGGGGCCCAAAAGCATCCGATTAACTGCCGATACGACGCCATCTTACGACGCCATCGTATTGGCGTCTGCTGGGCGAAGGCGAAGCAAGCCGTCCACTGATTGGACAGGCGAAGACGAAAGCAAGCCGTCCACTGAGTGGACAATCCAGAGCATGCACTTGTGCCGGTGTCGGCGATCGTTGTTCATATATGCACTCTTCATTCTCATCTTTCTTCCTAACTCTTACTCGGACAGGCAAATCCCCTATGCCATCCATAATGGTACACTCTATCCATACACCACATCCTCCTTTCCGTGGATGTTCCACGGGTTTCGGCTAGTTTTTACTATTCCACCTATAACTTTTAGCAAGCTGATTTTCAGTATGATATTGAATTGAGGCTTGAGGAATGATGTCGTATGTATCAAAGTTGTCAACCATACACAAACTCAACCATTCTTGTGTTAAATAAATGAGAAATTTCCACATCATTGTTACAATTAATTATCGGGAAATCATCTTGATTATTATTCATGGTATTAATGTATTTATAAATACTGTAACTCATCTGTTTCCAACGTACAAAAATGAAAATTATTAATGAATGACAAAATTCAAATAGCAACTGTGGGAGTAAAAACGCTTTAGTCCGTATAAGTTTCCATGATACTGGAAAACGCTTTAGTCCATATAAGTTTCCATGATACTGGAAAACACTTTAGTCTGTATAAGTTTAAATGATACTGGAAAACACTTTAGTCCATATAAGTTTCCATGATACTGGAAAACGCTTTAGTCTGTATTCCATATAAGTTTCCATGATACTGGAAAACACTTTAGTCCGTACAAGTTTCCATGATACGGGAACGCGCTTTAGTCCATATAAGTTTCCATGATATGGGAAAACACTTTAGTCTGTATAAGTTTAAATGATACTGGAAAATGCTTTAGTCAATATAAGTTTCCATGATGTGGGAAAACACTTTAGTCCATATAAGTTTCCATGATGCTGGAAAACGCTTTAGTCTGTATAAGTTTCCATGATGCTGGAAAACGCTTTAGTCCATATAAGTTTCCATGATACTGGAAAACACTTTAGTCCATACAAGCTTCCATTATACTGGAAAACGCTTTAGTCTGTATAAGTTTCCATGATGCTGGAAAACACTTTAGTCTGAACAAGTTTCCATGATACTGGAAAACACTTTAGTCCGTACAAGTTTCCATTATACTGGAAAACGCTTTAGTCTGTATAAGTTTCCATGATGCTGGAAAACACTTTAGTCCGTACAAGTTTCCATGATACTGGAAAACGCTTTAGTCTGTATAAGTTTACATGATACTGGAAAACGCTTTAGTCCGTAAAAGTTTACATGATACTGGAAAACACTTTAGTCTGTATTCCATATAAGTTTCCACGATACTAGAAAACACTTTAGTCTGTATTCCATATAAGTTTCCATGATACTGGAAAACGCTTTAGTCTGTATTCCATATAAGTTTCCATGATATTGGAAAACACTTTAGTCCGTACAAGTTTCCATGATACGGGAAAACGCTCGAGTCTGTATAAGTTTTTATGATACTGGAAAACACTTTAGTCCATTTCAGTTTTTATGATAATGGAAAACACTTTAGTCCGTACAAGGTAAGAAAGTTTCCATGATACGGGTAAACGCTTTAATCTGTATAAGTTTACATGATGCTGGAAAACACTTTAATCCGTATAAGTTTTCCTTCTCTCTTTGGTTTGTTTTGGAAGATTAGTGTAGTGTCTAAGTCTGATTCTAGGGGGTTGATCTTAATTCTTCCTCATTGTGTATGCAATTTTTTTTCATTTGAGAACGCTGTTGGTTTACTACTGGTAGTGAATTCACCTTCGCAATGAAAGGGTCTCGGATGGTGCTTCTTTACTTCCTTAGAAACCCGTGCAAATAATTAATCTGCTGGCATGCATCACCTGGTCTAGTCGTTCGCGGCAGGTGATAGGCATTGACGAAAATTGTTGAAGCAGTTAAAACATGGTCTATGTAAAAATATGATGTTGTCCTCCGCCGCCCCTCCATTTCCCAGCGAAAAATCGAAGCTAATTTGATCACGATCTCTGTACCTTGTCTTGTCAAAGATGAGTAATGTGTTTTGTGAACAAATGGGAGTTAGAAATGGGAAATTCAGACTACATTTATGATCTGGAGAAATTCAGACTACGTTTATGATCAGGAGAAATTCAGACTACGTTTATGATCAGGAGAAATTCAGACTACGTTTATGATCTGGAGAAATTCAGACTACGTTTATGATCAGGAGAAATTCAGAC
The DNA here is from genome assembly GCF_964187855.1 of Myxine glutinosa. NCBI lineage: Eukaryota > Metazoa > Chordata > Myxini > Myxiniformes > Myxinidae > Myxine > Myxine glutinosa. The sequence continues at coordinate 15,354,826 of NC_136269.1, read as the reverse complement.
TACGTTTATGATCAGGAGAAATCCACACTATGTTTATGATCAGGCGAAGTCCAGACTATATTTCTGATCAGGAGAAATCCAGACTACGTTTCTGATCAGGAGAAATCCAGACCGTTTCTGATCAGGAGAAATCCAGACTACGTTTCTGATCAGGAGAAATCCACACCACGTTTATGATCAGGAGAAATCCACATCACGTTTCTGATCAGGAGAAATCCACACTACGTTTATGATCAAGAGAAATGCAGACTGCGTTTTTGATCAGGAGAAATCCAGACTACGTTTATGATCAGGAGAAATCCAGACTACGTTTCTGATCAGGAGAAATCCAGACTACGTTTATGATCAGGAGAAATCCACACTACGTTTATGATCAGGAGAAATGCAGACTACGTTTATGATCAGGAGAAATCCACATCACGTTTCTGATCAGGAGAAATCCACACCACGTTTATGATCAGGAGAAATCCACACCACGTTTATGATCAAGAGAAATGCAGACTGCGTTTATGATCAGGAGAAATCCACACTACGTTTATGATCAGGAGAAATCCACATCACGTTTCTGATCAGGAGAAATCCACACCACGTTTATGATCAGGAGAAATCCACACCACGTTTATGATCAAGAGAAATGCAGACTGCGTTTTTGATCAGGAGAAATGCAGATTACGTTTATGATCAGGAGAAATCCACACTACGTTTATGATCAGGAGAAATGCAGACTACGTTTATGATCAGGAGAAATCCACATCACGTTTCTGATCAGGAGAAATCCACACCACGTTTATGATCAGGAGAAATCCACACCACGTTTATGATCAAGAGAAATGCAGACTGCGTTTTTGATCAGGAGAAATCCAGACTACGTTTTTGATCAGGAGAAATGCAGATTACGTTTATGATCAGGAGAAATGCAGACTACGTTTATGATCAGGAGAAATGCAGATTACGTTTATGATCAGGAGAAATGCAGACTACGTTTATGATCAGGAGAAATGCAGACTACGTTTATGATCAGGAGAAATGCAGACTACGTTTATGATCAGGAGAAATGCAGACTACGTTTTTGATCAGGAGAAATGCAGACTACGTTTATGATCAGGAGAAATGCCGACTACGTTTTTTATCAGGAGAAATGCAGACTACGTTTATGATCAGGAGAAATGCAGACTGCGTTTATGATCAGGAGAAATGCAGACTACGTTTATGATCAGGAGAAATGCAGATTACGTTTATGATCAGGAGAAATGCAGACTACGTTTATGATCAGGAGAAATGCAGACTACGTTTATGATCAGGAGAAATGCAGACTACGTTTATGATCAGGAGAAATGCAGACTACGTTTATGATCAGGAGAAATGCAGACTACGTTTATGATCAGGAGAAATGCAGACTACGTTTATGATCAGGAGAAATGCAGACTGCGTTTTTTATCAGGAGAAATGCAGACTACGTTTATGATCAGGAGAAATGCAGACTACGTTTATGATCAGGAGAAATGCAGACTACGTTTTTGATCAGGAGAAATGCAGACTACGTTTATGATCAGGAGAAATGCAGACTACGTTTATGATCAGGAGAAATGCAGATTACGTTTATGATCAGGAGAAATGCAGACTACGTTTATGATCAGGAGAAATGCAGACTACGTTTATGATCAGGAGAAATGCAGACTGCGTTTATGATCAGGAGAAATGCAGACTACGTTTATGATCAGGAGAAATGCAGACTACGTTTATGATCAGGAGAAATGCAGACTACGTTTATGATCAGGAGAAATGCAGACTACGTTTTTGATCAGGAGAAATGCAGACTACGTTTATGATCAGGAGAAATGCAGATTACGTTTATGATCAGGAGAAATGCAGACTACGTTTATGATCAGGAGAAATGCAGACTGCGTTTATGATCAGGAGAAATGCAGACTGCGTTTATGATCAGGAGAAATGCAGACTACGTTTTTGATCAGGAGAAATGCAGACTACGTTTATGATCAGGAGAAATGCAGATTACGTTTATGATCAGGAGAAATGCAGACTACATTTATGATCAGGAGAAATGCAGACTACGTTTATGATCAGGAGAAATGCAGACTACGTTTATGATCAGGAGAAATGCAGATTACGTTTATGATCAGGAGAAATGCAGACTACGTTTATGATCAGGAGAAATGCAGACTACGTTTTTGATCAGGAGAAATGCAGACTACGTTTATGATCAGGAGAAATGCAGACTACGTTTATGATCAGGAGAAATGCAGACTGCATTTATGATCAGGAGAAATGCAGACTACGTTTATGATCAGGAGAAATGCAGACTACGTTTATGATCAGGAGAAATGCAGACTACGTTTATGATCAGGAGAAATGCAGACTGCGTTTATGATCAGGAGAAATGCAGACTACGTTTATGATCAGGAGAAATGCAGACTACGTTTATGATCAGGAGAAATGCAGACTACGTTTATGATCAGGAGAAATGCAGACTGCGTTTATGATCAGGAGAAATGCAGACTACGTTTATGATCAGGAGAAATGCAGACTACGTTTATGATCAGGAGAAATGCAGACTACGTTTATGATCAGGAGAAATGCAGACTACGTTTATGATCAGGAGAAATGCAGACTACGTTTTTGATCAGGAGAAATGCAGACTACGTTTATGATCAGGAGAAATGCAGACTACGTTTATGATCAGGAGAAATGCAGACTGCGTTTATGATCAGGAGAAATGCAGACTACGTTTATGATCAGGAGAAATGCAGACTACGTTTATGATCAGGAGAAATGCAGACTACGTTTATGATCAGGAGAAATGCAGACTGCGTTTATGATCAGGAGAAATGCAGACTACGTTTATGATCAGGAGAAATGCAGACTACGTTTATGATCAGGAGAAATGCAGACTACGTTTATGATCAGGAGAAATGCAGACTGCGTTTTTGATCAGGAGAAATGCAGACTGCGTTTATGATCAGGAGAAATGCAGACTACGTTTATGATCAGGAGAAATGCAGACTACGTTTATGATCAGGAGAAATGCAGACTACGTTTATGATCAGGAGAAATGCAGACTGCGTTTATGATCAGGAGAAATGCAGACTACGTTTATGATCAGGAGAAATGCAGACTACGTTTATGATCAGGAGAAATGCAGACTGCGTTTATGATCAGGAGAAATGCAGACTACGTTTATGATCAGGAGAAATGCAGACTGCGTTTTTGATCAGGAGAAATGCAGACTGCGTTTATGATCAGGAGAAATGCAGACTACGTTTATGATCAGGAGAAATGCAGACTACGTTTATGATCAGGAGAAATGCAGACTACGTTTATGATCAGGAGAAATGCAGACTGCGTTTATGATCAGGAGAAATGCAGACTACGTTTATGATCAGGAGAAATGCAGATTACGTTTATGATCAGGAGAAATGCAGACTGCGTTTATGATCAGGAGAAATGCAGACTACGTTTATGATCAGGAGAAATCCAGACTACGTTTATGATCAGGAGAAATGCAGACTACGTTTATGATCAGGAGAAATGCAGACTGCGTTTATGATCAGGAGAAATGCAGACTACGTTTATGATCAGGAGAAATGCAGACTACGTTTATGATCAGGAGAAATGCAGACTACGTTTTTGATCAGAAATCCAAACCCCATTGTTATCTTTGAGTTAAGAAATATATACTGACGGACCTCGACATTCCCAGCATTCATGGACCCCGTGTATTCACGTTTGATAGAGTGCTACCTGCTTTGACATTTGTGGTCCTGTGCTTCACGTATTCGCGGTTTTTTTCCTGCATTTTTGATTACCCCTTATGAAACACGAACAGCTGGGAACATATCGCCCCTTTTCCCATTCGAGCAATGCCCCCACTTTTGCGGATTCGGCATTCACGGCATTTTCCAGGAACGTACCCACTGCGAATGTCGGGGTCTGACCGTATATATTTCTTCACTATTTATTTTATTAAAATTATCTAATGCTTTGATGTCCGAGTATCCATGATCTTGGAAAGACCTTGTTCATGCACTTGGCTGGTTTACATGAGAACAGCTGCCAGCCGCATCGGCTAATAATAGTTTGAAACATTCATCAGCTGTTTGGCTTTGTAAAGCTCTAAACGACACGGTTGAGAGCATTTGCTGGAGTTGTCTTCATTTCCAAACAAACCATGGGCCTCTTTGGGTTTCCTTTGGGTGGCAAAGTTTATTATATGCTTGGACCCCAGGTGCGAATCCCACAGTAGCATTGGCCTTGCTTTGACATACAGTATGTACAAGTTCTTCAATGAGCCATACATCACTGTTTAAAATAATATCCTGTACGATGCAAATGGCTTTTAGTTGCAAACAAAAGCATCACGACGCATTAATAATTCTGATGTTTTACAAAGGAGGTGAAGCAGAGCATTATGCGAGCCATGGCTGTGAAAACAAGGAATTAATATTGCATTTTAACATGTCGACTGTCCTGTCGTGTCTTGTAGTATACACCACTCCAATTTGCCGAGCCAAGTCCTTATGTGCATAAGTTATTTTCATATGCATATATGTACGCATATGCCTTATGTCACTTATTTCATATGCATATGTCTTATGTCACTTATTGCATATGCATATGCCTTATGTCACTTATTTCATATGCATATGCCTTATGTGCATATACAGAACATTCAGAAAGTATTCAGACCCATTCACTTTTTTCACATTTTGTTATCTTGCAGCCCGATGCTGAAATCGTTTAAATTCATTTTTTCCAGAATCGATCTACTCAATTATTTATTTTTTTGTACGCAAGATCGAGGCTCGTGAAAGAGCCAACATTAATCACACAAAAGGTCAAACCGACGCAAACCAACACATAAAACACAAAATAAGGGGAGCGGTAGACAAGATGGGGTAAGAGGGCGAAGGACACAAACACAATATTTGAGAGCAGGGACATTGAGAGAACTGTGGGAGGGAGAGGGCTTGGGGGGAGGTGGGAGAGGTATAATAATAATAATACATTTATTTTGTATAAAAATATAAACATATGTAAAACATATATAAAAATATAATAAAGGTATAAAACATATGGACACTGCAAGGACTTCCAGGAAAGAAGTTGGAATTTCAAAAAAAGTGTATCTGGGGTGAATTAGTGGGGGTGGAAAAGATCAAGGTTTTGGATGGTGGAAGATAAGAGATGGTGGTGAACAGCTGTTTTAAAGACCTGGAGGGAGGAGTGGGATTGAAGGGAGTGGGGTAGTTTGTTCCAGAGGTTTTTTTTTTTTTTTTTTTTTTTTTTTTTGTATACAAGATCGAGGCTCGTGAAAGAGCGAACATTAATCACACAGAAAGACAGACACATGAAACAAATAACATCGGGAGCGGTAGACAAGATGGGGAGAGGGGGAAGGACACAAACACAACATTTGAGAGCAGGGACCGAGAGACATGGAGACATCGAGAGATCTGTGGGAGGGAGAGGGCTTTGGGGGGGAGGCATGTGAAGGGGGGGGGGGGGGGGGTGGGAGAGGTATAAACATATGGACACTGCCAGGACTTCCAGGAAAGAAGTTGGAATTTCAAACAAGGTGGATCTGGGGTGAATTAGTGGGGGTAGAAAAGATCAAGGTTTTGGATGGGGGAAGATAAGAGATGGTGGTGAACAGCTGTTTTAAAGACCTGGAGGGAGGAGTGGCATTGAAGGGAGTGAGGGAGTTTGTTCCAGAGGCGGGAGAAAAGACGAATGAAAGAGTGAAGGTGAGCAGAGAGCCGAGATTTCGGCAGTTTAACCATCAGAGGGTTGCTGGCAGATCTTGTGCGACCTGTAGGAATATTTGGGGGACAGAGCACAGAGAGAGCTGGGGGAGCAAGGCCGGAGAGGAGTCGGTAGAAGACAGAAAGACCACCTACCTGCCTGCGGTGAGTGAGTGAAAGGCCCTCAGAGAAAGCTTCATCGCGGGAGATTCCAATGATTTTGAAAGCTTTGGATTCAACAGCGTGAAGCCGAGCCAGGTGTGAGGCAGGAGCACCAGCCCATAGGGGAGAACAGTATTCCATTGAGCTGCGGATGAAAGCCTTGTATGTGGTGAGGAGCGGGGAAAAAGGGGAATGAAAGAGTGAAGGTGAGCAGAGAGCCTAGATTTTGGCAGTTTAACCATAAGAGGGTTGCTGGCAGATCTTGTGCGACCTGCAGGAATATTTGGGGGACAGAGCACAGAGAGAGCTGGGGGAGCAAGGCCGGAGAGGAGTCTGTAGAAGACAGAAAGACCACCAACCTGCCTGCGGTGAGTGAGTGAAAGGCCCTCGGAGTTAGCTTCATCGCAGGAGATTCCAATGATTCTGAAAGCTTTGGATTCAACAGCGTGAAGTCGAGTTAGGTGTGAGACAGGAGCACCGGCCCATAGGGGAGAACAGTATTCCATTGAGCTGCGGATGAAAGCCTTGTATGTGGTGAGGAGCTCAGGTGTGCCAAGGAAGGACTTCGCACGACGGAGGATGCCCAGTGCCCAGGAGGACTGGCTTTGGAGGCCAGCTTGGAAATGTGGTTTTCCCAAGAAAGATCATGGCAGATAGTGAGATCCAAAAGCTTGAGCGACAGAACTTCTTGGAGAGGATTGTTGAGAAAGTAGATGGGAGGGTTTTCCAGTTGGTCTTTTCGGAGAGACATAGTAAGAGTGTGAGATTTGTCAAGATTGAAAGACATGTTCCACTTGTTTGACCAGTCTGTGATTTTGTCCAGATCTGCAGAGAGTGAGGAGGCTGCAGACTGCCGATCTGAGGGATGAGGAATGGAGCGGCAGAGAGTGGAGTCATCAGCAAAGAGATAGACAGGATTTTCCAGAGAGTCGGAGAGATCATTGATGAAGACCAGAAAAAGCACAGGGCCCAGAACACTACCTTGGGGAACTCCAGCCAGAACAGGAAGGGGCGATGAGAGAAATCCATTCAGGGCCACACGTTGACGACGACCAGAGAGGAAGTCCACAAGCCATGCGTGGAGATTTCCATGGATACCATAGGAGGAGAGTTTGGTGAGCAGAGCTGGGTGCCAGACCGTATCGAAGGCACGTGATATGTCAAGGGAGACAGCTCTGATTTCCTGTTTGGCATTTCGGACCTAAATCCATTGTTGAGACAGCAGAAGCAACATGTCCAAAGTAGAATGACCTGGTCTGAATCCAAATTCATGATCGGAGATCAAACCATTGGAGAAGAGGAAGGATTTGATATCCGAAGCAATGATGGATTCCATGACTTTGCTGATAATTGGGAGCAGGCTGATTGGTCTGTAGTTGCAAGGATCTGTTTTTGCACCTTTTTTGTGTAAAGCGGTAATGTTTGCTGATTTCCAAGATGCTGGCAGATGGCCTTGAGCAAAAGAGAGGGTGAAAAGAACAGAGAGGGTGAGATAGAGCGGCAGAGCAGGATTTTAGGACCTTTGGGCTGATGCTGTCTGGTCCAGTTGTTGAATCAGAGTCGAGGTTTGACAAAAACTTGTCCACCTTGTCAGGAGAGAAGGACACAGAGTCCAGGAGCAGTTGGGTTCGACCGGGTAAGGTGGGAACAGAGAGAGATGGGTTTGGGACACAAGATTTTGAGGCAAACGCAGAGTTGAGGCATTCGGCTTTGTCACGTGCGGTGTCGACTGTGTAGCCATTTGAGGTGAGGGAGGGGATGGAGGGGGAACAAACATCAGAAACGGATTTGACCAGACGCCACCAGGATTTGGAGGAAGGAGACAGGTTTGAGAGTTCATTCTTGAGTGTGGAGAGATAGTGCTTCCTGGCACTCCTGAGGGTAGACACACACTTGTTCCAAGCTTGGTGGAAGGAACTGAGATTGCCTTCAGTTGGATTTCCCTTCCAAGAGGCAAATGCAAGTTGTTTCAGGGCAACTGCCTCACCACAAGATTCAGTGTACCATGGACGGGACGAAGGGTAAGACAACTGAAGACGAGATGGGATAAATCTGTGCATGAGAGAGAGCAGTTTGCTTTGGAAGAATTCCCAGGAAGAATTGATGTCAGAGGCAGTAGACGGGAGACTGGTCCAGATGATTGATGGCTGCTTGCAGACCGTGCCAGTCAGCCTGAGTGAAATGCCAGACTCGTTGGCGCTGAGGAGGCTCTTTGAAAATGGCCAGATAGATGTCTATTTTAACAAGCACATGATCAGAAGAACCGATTGGAGCAGAAGAAGAGCAGCAGACATTTGCAGGGAAGTTTGTCATAACCAAGTCTGGAAGAGAAGATACTCCATTGACTGAGATCCGGGTCGGAAAATTGACACATTGTGTCAGTCCCAATGAGTCGCAGAAGTCCTTTGCTGAGGTGCCATGGCTGGTGAGAGAGGAACCCACACACAGCCAGCTGGCATGATGACAGTTGAAGGTGCCACATATGAGGAAGAGAGAGTTGGGATGAGTTGATAGAAGTTGGTCCATGTTGTCAGACAGCGACATGTAAATGGAGTCATCACTGTTTGGAGGACGGTACAGAACACATATGAACAAAAGGTGGGAACGGAGAGGAAGCCGTAGCCAGAGGTACTCCTGGGGGTGGGGTGGAGAGAGGACAGTGCAAGGAGAGTGAGGAAGAGTGTTTTTGATAAAGATAGCAACGCCACCACCAGGACGAGGCTCAGATCTCTCATACCGGAGGAGGGAGTAACCAGGAAGAGATATTAAGGAATCAGAGACGTCTTGAAGGAGGAAAGTTTCTGTTAAGCAGATCAAGTCTAGATTGTCAGAAGCAACCTGAATGGAGAGATCAGTGAGGTTTGAGCGAAGGCCCCGGATGTTTGAGGTCCAAATTGTTAATGAGGAGAGAGGGGGAGCATCTGGTGCAGGAGAGGAGAGGGGAGTGGAGGGGAGGGGAGGGGTAGGGTTAGATGAAGGATGAGACGGGGAGGTAGGAAGGGCAGTTGATAGTGTGTCAGAGAATACAGAAGAGTTACAAGAAAGGGAAGGACGAGGAGGACGAAGGGTTTGATGGTGATGGGATGAGGCACAGTGAGAGGTTCTTTGAGGGGAGGGGGCAGAGGAAAGTAGAAGGTTGGGGGAGGTGGAGGTATGAGATCGAAGGGAGATGATGTGGGGTGGAGGCAGCTTTGAGAAGGAGGTGGGAGGGGGGAGAATTGGAGAGGGATGCTAGCGGGGGAGATTTGAAGGGGAGGGGTAGGGGGGGGAGTTTTGAAGGGGATGAGTTAGGGGGGAGTTTTAGAGGGGAGGGGCAAGGGGGGAGTTTAGGACAGGAGGGGCAAGGGGGGAGTTTAGGAGGGGAGGGGCATGGGGGGAGTTTTGGAGGGGAGGGGCAAGGGGGGAGTTTAGGAGGGGAGGGGCAAGGGGGAGTTTAGGAGGGGAGGGGCATGGGGGGAGTATTGAAGGGGAGGGGGAAGGGGGAAGATTTGGAGTGGAGGGGCAAGGGGTGAGTTTAAAAAGTGGATGATTCATGAAAGATGAACATTGATAACAAATTGGGTTTATTGTGATTTTCAAGTTAGCGATCCGTTTTAGAACGATAGAGGAGGGGTGGAATGAATGTGAATTTAGAGCATGTAGTGATTTAGAATTATAAGAGATTGAATATTTTTTTGAAATGGAATGAGTTGGAGAGGAAATTGAAAAAAGCCTTTTAAATAGGAAGAAAAACAGCGTGTTGTAATATACCATTGAATAAAACACTGCAGGGGAAAGTTTAAACAAATTTGAACAGAACCGTGAAGAACTATCTAATCTTCACAAAAATACCAACGGGGAGAGGGAGCCGAGAGGGACAACCATGAGTCATGTGAACAGGGCAAAACAGATCTGGGGAATGGGGTGAAATGGGGGTGAAACACATGGTCGCAGAACGAACGAACAAAAGAAGGAAATGTTTTTTTTTGTTTGTTTTTGTTAAGAATTTAAACAAGGAAGGTATGGGGTGAAAAGACTGGGAAAAGACTGAGAGAACGAGAGTAGAAGGACCACAATCGACCACTGTGAGAAAACAAGCCTCAAGGTAGGAATCTTCAAGAACTCGGCCGCAAAATACCGCGGCACAAAATACTCGACTATTATATACAGGTATGAAAGATTAACACCGATAATTATCTTCCAAGGGACGCACTATAGGTACACACACATAAGATAAATACAGTTTCGCCACAATACAATTGTGAACAATTACTTAACTTCGAGCGTGCGTGAATTGTCGTTGAAGCTGAAGGGAAAGGTGTATGCTGCATGTGTGAGAAGTGTTATGATTTATGGGAGCGGACATGGGTAATGAACGTAGAGCAGCAACGAAGGTTGGAAAGGGTGGAAATGCGAATGGTTCGACGGATGTGCGGAGTATCGTTGAGAGAGAGGAAGACAAATGATGAATTGCGAAAGATGATGGGAATAGAGCCTGTGATTGATGCTGTGAAGAGGAACAGGTTGAGATGGTTTGGTCATGTGTTGAGGAAGGATGAAAGTGACTGGTTGAGAAGAGTGATGGAAATGAATGTAGAAGGAAGTAGAAGACGGGGAAGACCGACAAAGACTTGGCTAAAGATGGTGGAAGAAGAAATGCGGGCAAGGGGGCTAACAAGGAGAGATGCAGAAAATAGGGCAAAATGGGGAAGATTGTCATGGGGACCGCAAGGCTAACCCCCGCTCTAGCAGGGAAAATGGCCTTTAAAATGCATGTTGTTGAGCGTGTGTGAAGATCGGGACAGCTTCGAAAAATCGTGACCTCCCCCGCAAGATCTCGCGAGATCTATCTCAAATACCCCACAATGACAAAGAGAAAACAGGATTTTGGAAAGTTTTGCAAATTTATTAAAAAGAAAAAACTGAAATATCACATTTACATAAGTATTCAGACCCTTTGCAATGACACTTGAAATTTAGCTCAGATGCCTCCCATTTCTCTTGATCATCTTTGAGATGTTTCTACACCTTGATTGGAGTCAACCTGTGGTAAATTCAATTGATTGGACATGATATGGAAAGGCACACACCTGTCTATATAAGGTCTCACAGCTGACAATGCATATCAGAGCTAAAACCAAGCCATGAGGTCGAAGGATCTGCCTGCCGAGCTTAGAGACAGGATTTTGTCGAGGCACAGATCTGGGGAAGCCTACAAAAAAATTTCTGCTGCATTGAAGGTTCCCAAGAGCACAGTGGCCTCCATAATTCTTAAATGGAAGAAGTTTTGAACAACCAGGATTCTTCCTAGAGCTGGCCGCCCGGCCAAACTGAGCAATCGGGGGAGAACGGCCTTGGTAAGAGAGGTGACCAAGAACCCGATGGTCACTCTGGCTGAGCTCCAGAGATCCTGTGTGGAGATGGGAGAAACTTCCAGAAGGACAACCATCACTGCAACACATCACCGATCTGGGCTTTATGGCAGAGTGGCCAGACGGAAGCCAAACAGTTCAATCTTGGTTTCATCAGACCACAGAATCTTGTTTCTCACAGTCTGAGAGTCCTTTAGGTGCTTTTTTGCAAACTCCAAGCGGGCTTTCATGTGTCTTTCACCGAGGAGAGGCTTCAATTTTATGGCGTTCGTGACGCATAAAATCGTCAATTTTCATCCGATTTACTTGAAATTTGAGCAGAGTTTGCATATTTGGTCACTGAAAACTTTTGCTTTTGAGGTCAAAAGGTTAAGGTCACCTAAAATCGTCAATGTTTTGGTATTTTTTTTTTCCGCTGTTTTTGTCATGTTTAGCATTCAGAAGAAGAAGAAGTATGAAGTATGACTTGTTCGGCTTCACGCTGTTGAAACCAAAGCTTTCAGAATCATTGGACTCCCACGATGAAGCTAACACCGAGGGCCTTTCACTTACTCACCGCAGGCAGGTTGGTGGTCTTTCTGTCTTCTACTGACTCTTCTCCGGCCTTGCTCCCCCAGCTCTGTCTGTGCTCTGTCCTCCAAATATTCCAACAGGTCGCACAAGATCTGCCAGCAACCCTCTTCTGGTGAAACTGCCAAAATCTGGGCTCTCTGCTCACCTTCACTCCTTCATTCCTCTTTTCTCCCGCCTCTGGAACAAACTCCCTCACTCTCTTCAATCCCACTCCTCCCTCCAGGTCTTTAAAACAGCTGTTCACCACCATCTCTTATCTTACCCCATCCAAAACCTTGATCTTTTCTACCCCATTTAATTCACCCCGATTCACCTTTTTGAAATGCAGACTTCCTTCCTGGAAGTCCTAGCAGTGTCCATGTGTTTTATACCTCTTTTATTAGTTTTATCTCTTACACGAGCCTCGATCTTGTATACAAAAAAAAAAGGAAAAAAAAAAGTATTAATACAAAGCGGACGCTGATAGGCTTTGCATTTTCAGATGCTTTCTAGTTTCATTTACTAGAGAAATACCCGTGCTACGCACGGGTGGGAGGCCAGAAGCAAACAGGCAATGCAGATACGGTGAATGCTAAAGCATGAAACCAATAAATTCCACATTCCTGTAGCACCTTCAGTCGCACGTCAGACATGGACAGCAAGTTCGTGAAGGACTTCCATGAAAAACGTACCTGTTCGCAAACAAACAGGTACGTTCACGTAGAGAAACATCGATCGTGGGTCCGTGGCGAATCTGCATATGGCGATGGCAAAATATCAGAAATCGAAGGCTTTTTTTATTTTAAACGATTCATATAAGGCCAAGTAAAAAAAAAAAAAAGTTTCTCGTCCGGACTTTTTTGAAAAAAGGAGGAGGGAGGCCCTTACTATTTACTATTTTCATTTTTTTTGCTATTTTTTTCCAAGATGGCTGCCATTAATTGAATGACCACTGTGGCTGACTTAAAGACTCTATAGTTTGTCCAATGTAATGTGAAACATGCCAGTGTTGATTGTTACCGAAAGGCCTGCAATTTCATTTCCAAATTAGCAAATAAATATATGTTTTAACTGAAATGGCATATGAATAGAATCAATCAATGGAACATGTCATGTCATGGCATGAACCAGACAAACTATATTTGAATAAAACAAAAAAGAAACAATGACAATGTTTAAATTTGGTATGTGTCCTTGTTTAATATAAATACACAATAATACACTAATAGTACAAGAATTGTACAAGAATTGCCCAGTGCACAACCGCTGCGAGAATTGACCGTCTTTAGCACAAAGTGTCTGCGTTAAGCCTAGCATGTATTAACCAGGAAGTTCCGTTAGAGGGCGGGATCCATAATAGTTCAGATCATCAATGCACAAGATACGATCAGCAAACGCCCGGAAACGGCAAGTTTTAGACCGAGTTTCTTCGCAAAACGATTTTTAAAAAAACAAGTATATATTTAAAAAAAATAGTATTAAATAGTAAATAAAAGTAGGCGGCGACCAAAAAGGAAGCGTCCATCTCTTACCCTCCCCCATCCAAAACCTTGATCTTTTCTACCCCCGCTAATTTCGGTCCCCTTGTGTTTTATACCTCTTCCCCCCCCTCCCCCCTTTCCACGCCTCCTCCCCCCAAGCCCTCTCCCTCCCACACTTCTCCCTGCTCTCAAATGTTGTGGTTGTGTGCTTCCCCTTCTCTCCCCATCTTGACTTCCGCTCCCTCCTTTTGTATATTTTGTTTGTCTGGTTGATTTGTTTGTGAAATAAATGTTAGCTCTTTCACGAGCCTCGATTCAGTATACAAAGCAAAAAAGAAAAAAAAAAAGAAAAAAAAAGCAGGCGGGGACGAGAAACATTTTTTTTTTTTACTTGGCCTAAACATCCGTTGAATCATATCACACGCAAATCATCAAAATCTAAACAGTATCTTTAGAATTTCAATACAAGCCACATCACTGTTCATATTTTTTATTTTTTTTATTTTTTTTGTATACTGAATCGAGGCTCGTGAAAGAGCTGACATTTACTTCACAAACAAATCAACCAGACAAACAAAATATATAAAAAGAGGGAGCGGAAGACAAGAGAATGGGAAGCACACAAACACTTGAGAGCACACAACATTTAAGAGCAGGGAGATGTGTGGGAGGGAGAGGGCTTGGGGAGAGGAGGTGTGGGAAGGGGGGGGGGGGGGGGAAGAAGTATAAAACACAAGGACACCAAGGACTTCCAGGACAGAAGTTGGTATTTCAAAAAGTGGAATTGGGGTGAAATTATCGGGGATAGAAAAGATCAAGGTTTTGGATGGGGGAAGATAAGAGATGGTGGTGAACAGCTGTTTTAAAGACCTGGAGGGTGGAGTGGGATTGAAGAGAGTGAGGGAGTTTGTTCCAGAGGCGAGAGAAAAGAGGAATGAAGGAGTGAAGGTGAGCAGAGAGTCTTGATTTTGGCAGTTTAACCATAAGAGGGTTGCAGGCAGATCTTGTGCGACCTGTAGGAATATTTGCGGGACAGAGCCCAGAGAGAGCTGGGGGGGGGGGGGGCAAGGCCAGAAAGGAGTCGGTAGAAGACGGAAAGACCACCAACCTGTCTGCGGTGAGTGAGTGAGAGGCCCTTGGAGTTAGCTTCATCACGGGAGATTCCAATGATTCTGAATGCTTTGCTTTCAACAGCATGAAGGCGAGCTAGGTGTGAGGCAGGAGCACCAGCCCAGAGGGGACAGCAGTATTCCATTGAGCTGCGGATGAAAGCCTTGTATGTGGTGAGGAGCTCAGGTGTGCCAAGGAAGAACTTCGCACGACGGAGGATGCCCAGTCGGCGACTGGCTTTGGAGGCCAGATTTGAAATGTGGTTTTCCCAGGAAAGATCATGGCAGATAGTGAGACCCAAAAGTTTGAGTGACAGAACTTCTTGGAGAGGATTATTCAGAAAGTAGATGGGAGGATTGTCCAGTCGGTCTTTTCGGAGAGACATCGTAAGAGTGTGAGATTTGTCAGGATTGAAAGACATGTTCCACTTGTTTGCCCAGTCTGTGATTTTGTCCAGGTCTGCAGAGAGTGAGGAGGCTGCAGACTGCCGATCTGAGGGATGAAGAATGGAGCGACAGAGAGTAGAGTCATCAGCAAAGAGATAGGATTTTCAAGAGAGTCGGAGAGATCATTGATGAAGACCAGAAAAAGCACAGGGCCCAGAACACTGCCTTGGGGAACTCCAGCCTGAACAGGAAGAGGAGATGAAAGAAACCCATTCAGGGCCACACGTTGACTACGACTGGAGAGGAAGTCCGCCAGCCATGCGTGGAGATTTCCATGGATACCAACAGAGGAGAGTTTGGTGAGCAGAGCGGGGTGCCAGACCGTATCGAAGGCACGTGATATGTCAAGGGAGACAGCTCTAATTTCCTGTTTGGCATTGAGGACCTCCATCCATTGCTGAGAAAGCAATAGCAGCATGTCCAGAGTAGAGTGACCGGGTCTGAAACCAAATTGATGATCAGAGATCAAGCCATTGGAGAAGAGGTAAGATTTCATATCTGAAGCAATGATGGATTCCATGACTTTACTGATAATTGAGAGAAGGCTGATTGGTCTGTAGTTGCTGGGATCTGTTTTTGCACCTTTTTTGTGCAAAGCGGTGATGTTGGCAGATTTCCAAGCAGATGGCAGATGACCTTGAGCAAAAGAGAGTGTGAAGAGAACAGAGAGAGGGAGTGAAAGAGCGGAAGCACAAGATTTTAGGACCCGTGGGCTGATGCCGTCAGGTCCAGTTGCAGAATCAGAGTCGAGGGTTGACAGAAACTTTTCCACCTTGTCAGGAGGAAAGGACACAGAGTCCAGGAGCAGCTGGGTACGACTGGGTACGGTGGGTACAAAGAGGGATGGGTTTGGGACACAAGATTTAGAGGCAAACACAGAGTTGAGGCATTCAGCTTTTTCACGTGCGGAGTCAGCCGTGTGGCCGTTTGAGGTGAGGGAGGGGATGGAGGGGGAACAAACGCCAGAAACAGATTTGACCAGATGCCACCAGGATTTGGAAGAGGGAGACAGATAAGAGAGTTCTGTCCTGAGAATGGAGAGATATTGTTTCCTGGCTCTCCTGAGGGTGGACACACACTTGTTTCGGGCTTTGTGAAAGGAAATGAGATTTCCTTCCGTTGGATTTGCTTTCCAGGAGACGAAAGCAAGTTGTTTCTGGGCAACAGCCTCACCACAAGATTCCGTGTACCATTGACAGGAGGAAGGGTATGACAACTGAAGACGAGATGGGATAAATCTGTGCATGAGAGAGAGCAGTTTACTTTGGAAGAATTCCCAGGATGAGTTGATGTCAGAGGCGGTAGAGATGGGAGACCAGTCCAGATGATTGATGGCTGCTTGAAGACCATGCCAGTTGGCCTGAGTGAAATGCCAGACTCGTCATCGTGATCAATACACTATGATCGTGATGATCGTGAATCGTGATCGTGAATCGTGATCGATAATCGTGTTCACAATCGCTACGTCGTATGTACTCCCGATACGTCTACCAAATTCCCAATACGTGTAACTGTACCAAATCAACAGTTAAAAGGATTTTGAGCCGATAGGTGTTACAGCCTTGGCAAGATCGATGGAGACAGCGATCTGTTAGATCTGATCCTCCTTCATGCCACATCCGATCGATGCAGCCGAGCAGCGATCGGTGCAGTCGTTTGTGCGGCACACGGTGCAGCGATCGGTGCAAACGTGGACTCTCACACTGCCACATCCTGCTGATACTTGCTCCGTGCTCCCGCATGACGTTATTTTCCCGGGTGCCGCACAAACGGCTGCACCGATCGAGATTTAACGGATGTTTATATAAATCGTTTAAAAGAAAAAAAAAAAGCCTTCAATTTCCGATATTTAGCCTTTTCATTTGGGCCTCCCAATTGAAGCCCCGCCCATAGGGCGGGTACCGTTGCTCGACGTAAGAAGATGTCACAATGAATGTCATGCAAACGCGAATGTTATGCGGGAGTCCAAACCTGAGAATGCTGGAGACTAAAGCTGAAATTGGGAAAACTAAATAGCCTATTTTACTCCTGGGGATCCCAGGATCATCCACCCAAAATGTCGTTGAGATCGGTTCAGCAGTTCTTACGGTACCTTCGAACGGACAGACAGACATTTGGTGAATTATAGTAAGATAATCATTTATTTTCACGCAATTGTAACCATCTCTTCTTTAGTTTTTGTTTAGCTGAAGTGAGATTTGTACCGATATCATATTTGCACACTTTAGTGATTTTTAATATCGCATACCATGGCACATGACAAATTTGATTGTGATTATGAAATTGATTTATGTTCACAGAACTGCCAGCAGATCGTTATTAGTTGCTTTAGCTGGCATGGCAGCATATTCTGTTTACAATACAATTGTGAATCTTGTCTTCGAGAATACTCGTAGTGGCAGAATCTGATACACCCACTACAAGTATACTCTTAGTCGGCAGTCAACGTGCTAAACAAGCTTCTGTTTGTGCTAAGTAACGAGAGCCTGGCATTGAGACTTATTTGCTCACTTGATTAATTGAACTGTTTGCCTCACAACAGAATTTACTTTCTTTGACCCCAACGAGCCATCATGCCTTTTGATGCTTTCGGATCCACTGACGCAGGCGGGACACCTGTTTGCCATTCTCCGGCAGTGGGTGCCTCAGGTGCAGCAAAGCATTGACGTCATTGGTCAGCAGGTGGGTAAGCAATCACTGCACACACGATCTGCTGTTTCTTTTTGTTTAACCTGGTGTGTACGCACAACCTGAACAGCTTGAGATTTTGTTAAACATTCGTTGTCAGCAGTGCACCCAAGCTTCATTTGGATAACTCAAGCCCAAACGTGGGTATTGTGTAATGTTTTTACATCATTAATGTTGATTCCTGTTTACATTGGTAGTGAGACTTTCCTTACAAATAACGACTCAAATATTTGTCATTGTAAATACATATATATTTTTTATAAACAAGACCGGAAGTCTAACAGCGGCGTAGCCGGGCTTGTAAAATATTATAAACCACAAACACGTATGATTAGCTTTTTAAACAGTCGCTGATGGTGTTTATAACATTAAACAAAGAAATTTGGAGCAATCCCGACATCCATGAGGTAAGTTTTACTTACAGAACTGAGCGAAGATCTACTGTAATCTATATATGCCACAAGGCTGTAGGTGTGCTCATTTACCAAGCAGCTAGCTAGCGTTTGCCAAGCCAGCCGTTCCTTAACGGTTTTGAATGGAGTTCTTGCTCGAATGTTCAAACCACTTGGCGATCTCTCCACAAGAAACTTGGTAAATGAACACACATCCAATGTTCTTGAGACCCGACCATAGATCGTCTGTAATCTATTTACCCCAAAGATGAATGACCTTTCCTGCCACTCTCGAAGTGAGCGTGTGTAGGCCTTCTAGTAAATTTAAATGTCGGTCGGTGAAGTCAGCCGTCGTAATGATGACATCATAGACTTAATGATGTAACAGACACAAAACTGCCGCTACTTTAATATGTAGAAGATATATTTTAACTTCCAGTACGTTTGCAGTCACTATGAAGGGATTAGTGTTATGATTAGATTTACTATAATATTAACGTTATATTTCTAAAATTATATTACCATTTAAAAACCGAGGCTAATTCCTTACTTCTGCGATTATTAATATTTGTGCCGAACACCGCTCATCACTGATCATGAACCATACACCGCTTCAATCCATTAACTTTGTATTCATGACATTGGGATTAAAGTGTTATGGTCATATTTACTCTATTATTATTATTATTACTATTACGAAAACGATACACGACTGTATTAAGAAACCTGGGCTTATTTTGTTTGAAGCGGTCCGAAGATGAGGCATAACGCCTAAGGCCTATACATACCTTATTGTTGGAAGAGCCGTAACGTCTATGCTTTCGATATTTCATGGTCATTTTAACAATCGGTTTGTTTGTGTTTCACACTGAATGAAAAACGTAAAGGTAGAGCATGGCGATTGTGATATATGACAGGTTCAACGATATGTTTGGCTTAAACGGCATATAAATTAAAATGGCGGTGTGTGGAGAGTCTGCCACCGCAATGCCAAAATGACATCAGACGTAATCACATCACCCTGTCATGTGACCATATCCTCAGCTCTGATTGGTATATGTTTGAGGGGACATACAGTACATACATATGGACAAACACTGTTCTAGACGGCTTTGCCCGATGGGCTACGCCGTAAAAATAATGCTTCAATATTGAGAACGGCTTCACATTGACTGCAAACAGGAACATTTTTTGTCCCCCGTCGCACAGCGTAGCGAAAGGGGGACTATGGCTTTCCCCTCCGTCCGTGTGTCTGTGTGTCCGTGTGTCCATGCGTGTGTGCGTGTTTGCGTGCGTGCGTGCGTAAGCGAAGGACCGCATTCGAATTTGGTGTGTGGGTGCAACCCACGTCAAAATCCAAGATGGCCGCCGCCATGTATGTCTGATGCCATGTATGTCTGAACCTTGTGAGATGAATATCTTGAAAAATAAGCGAAGTACATCTTCTAATTTGGTGTGTGGGTGTATCTAGGCATAAGGAAGAACGCTATTGAAAATTGGGTCGCCACGTCAAAATCCAAGATGGCCGCCGCCATGTATGTCTGAACCTTGTGAGATGAATATCTTGAAAAATAAGCGAAATACCAACTTCTAATTTGGTGTGTGGGTGTATCTCGGCATAAGGAAGAACGCTATTGAACATTGCGTCGCCACGTCACAATCCAAGATGGCCACCACCATATATATGTCTGAAACTTGTGAGCGAAATATCTCGAAAAAGAAGCGAAGTACCAACTTCTAATCTGGTGTGTGGGTGTATCTAGGCACAAGGAAGAACGCTGTTTAAAATTGGGTCACCACGTCAAAATCCAAGATGGCCGCCGGCATGTATGTCTGAACCTTGTGAGATGAATATCTTGAAAAATAAGTGAAGTACCAACTTCTAATTTGGTGTGTGGGTGTATCTCGGCATAAGAAAGAACGCTATTGAAAATTGGGGCGCCACGTCAAAATCCAAGATGGCCGCCACCATATATATGTCTGAACCTTGTGAGCGAAATATCTTGAACTAGAACGGGCACTCGGTAGAGCGCATACCT
Organism: Myxine glutinosa; assembly: GCF_964187855.1. NCBI lineage: Eukaryota > Metazoa > Chordata > Myxini > Myxiniformes > Myxinidae > Myxine > Myxine glutinosa. Next base: position 15,334,846 of record NC_136269.1, on the reverse strand, counting down.
TCGCCGCAGCTACTTTTGTTGCCAAAATAAAAGACTAGAAGATCTGTGTAGCAAAGCCACACCTACGTTGTCATGCGGGAAGATTTGTTTCAAATTAAACCATTCTATCCCGCCAAAAGTTTGATATTGTAATCACATCCATGTGGTGGTACTTGATAACATTTGGACTCTATGTGCTGCGAAGTGCTGCAAAAATATGAGACAGAGAAATGGTTGTTCTGTTGATATGTATTTTATTATATTTTTCTGACAAGTACATAACTACACATGTCCAAAGCCGGACGTTCGTGAAACAAGTTCCCTGAACATTACCATTAAATTGTGTAACATCCATAAAAAAATGAATGAGAATTAATACCTTTAATTTGTATTACTTTTGAAATTCTTGTTTTGCAATTGAGAACAATTGGAGAAAAGTTACAGCATAATGTAAACATGCATACTCCTATTGAAAAACAATACATGAACTATATGTTACTAACAATACATCAGCCTAAAATAGAACGTAGTATTCCAATTGACCTAACTGTATGCAGTCATACATGAACTAGTGATAATTGTGTATAATATAAAAGAACTAAAAGTAGGAATACATCTAATCATAGGTGAAAAGTCACATTTGCAGAGAGACGCAAATGATATCGTGGTCTGAATAATATGTGTCCACGACATCCACATGTACAGTGACTGGCTGGTTGACGTAGACGTGGTCCAGTAGCGATCCTTGGTCAGTCGTTGGTCCGGTCACACACTGGCGAAACCCGTGGTGAGCCATCAGCTGGAGGATGTCATGGTCAGGGGTGTCCAGCAAGTCAAAATTGAAATCTCCGAGGAGGACCGTCAGGTTTTCTGTGTTCAGTGTGGTCATCAGTTGTTGAAGACGGTCTTTGAATATCCTAGGACCCTGTGATGGAGGCCTGTACACGGTCACAATGTTGATTGTCCTTCGGTGGGCGTGGAGGGCGATTCCTGTGTACTCCAGTGCTGTGGATGGTGTGTCCAAACTCGCTGGAGTCATCTCCTGTGGAGCCTGAATCATAATGCCTCCTCTGTGAATCCCGTGGTCGAGGGGCCTCTCAGCTCGAAAGCATTGAACGTCCTGCTTGAGCATTTGTTCCGGTCCTAGTCGTTGGCCGTCATGCAAAAATGTCTCAGCAAAACAGAGCACATCCATCTTTCTGATAGCTGGATCGTTCCTCATGTCATCAAAGTGCTCGAGATAAGATCGGACGTTCAGAAAACTGATTTTGACGCATCTGTTATCAGCTTGGTAATGCGGCAAGGGGTGATTCTTTTTTGCAGCGTTGTTCAGACGATCCATTTCTTGTTGAACGACTGGGTTGATGCGGATGTGACTTGCATCGAACCCGAGAAAGAACAGTCCTTGCAAAGATCGTACACGGCTCATGGCGACGTATGCCTGTCCTGGCATAAATTTCCCTCTCCCTTCCATGGCAACTACAACTTGCTCCAGCGTTTTTCCTTGGACTTTGTGGATGGTACAGGCCCAGGCAAGTGTGAGTGGAAACTGTGTTCGTCTGGCCTCCACGGATTGTCGTCCTCTTCCTGTGAAGAACTGGACATCCTGCCTCATAATCGGAACTGCGTCAGGATACTGTTGCTTGTATTGACTCTGGGCGATGGCATCTTTTCCGACTCGAGGACTGTCAAACTTGACAAGGATGACGATCACCTGATTTCCTGTGGTCTCAATCCCAACGACAGTTCCACAAACACCGTTGGCCAGGCCGTCGGACACGTTGATGTTGACAGTGACCATGACCCGTGCCCCCATTGTGACCACGACAACTTCTCGCAGGCCTCCAGTGTCGGATGCTTTAGATGGCATCACCACGGTAAGCTGACCTGTGTGGACATCCTTACGCTTGTCAATGGCCTTGATCTCATGGATGTGTGATTGTGATTTCTTGATGTGTGACAAGTTATGGTTGTCGACTTCTTTGTTGGTCTTAAAGACGTGTAGGGCATCAGCAGGGTAGGTGTTGTCAGATGAAGTGACGACTCGAGTCTTCAGTAGCTTGATGTCGTCCTCTGTGCAGGTAGCTTTTCTGGCCCTCATGAGCAGGTCAGCAAATTGCTTGTCGTCCTTCTGCCTCATGCTCTCAGTCAACTCGATGACAGAGAAGTTTTCTTCCCAAAGGGATCCATGTAACCTGGCGTAGCAATCAGAAGGAAGACCAAAGACATGATTCTGACCCACTGGTTGCAGCTGAAAAAGGTCCCCGACGGCAAGGATGCTGACGTTTCCAAAACGGGAGTCGGGATCTGATTGCCCTGTGATGTCCTGTAGTCGCCGGTGGATGTGATAGAGCAGATCTACTCCAACCATGGACACCTCGTCTATTATGAGCAATTTGAGCTTCCCGAGGCGCGATCTGAGGGAGTTGAGTTTCTCGCTACTCGCAGGCATGTATTCTCTCTTGCTGCGTGGTCCACAAGCAAAGCTGAAGGCAGAGTGCAGTGTCATTCCCTCGATGCCGAATGCAGCCGTTCCTGTGAAAGCAGTGAGGATAACGGGCAGCTCGTCAGGCTCAAAGTACCCCGACAAGGGTTTCAGTAATCTCATTGTCTCGTGGTGCACCAGTTTGATCAAGTGGCTCTTCCCGACACCTCCCGGTCCACTGAGAAATAACCTGTAGACGGGAACTGGTCCATCAGACTTCAGAGCGCGTATCATGTCCTTGCACCACTTGCGGTGCACCTTGATGACTTCCATTTGTTGGACATTCAAGGTTCTCATCATTTCTCTGTATTGTTGAGGTGTCATGAGTGTCTTCCCAAGTTCTGCATTGAAACGAGCATGAAATTCCGAGTTGTTGGAGCGTGCTTCGGGGCCCAAATCGATATTCTCTGCCATGTCTGGTTGCTCCAAAAATCTGTCATTCACTGCGCCCTCCTCTTCCTGTTGTGCTTCTTCGTGTAGTGCGTTCGGTGCCATGGCGTCCCAAGCGTGTTCAGGGGGACCAAACTCGTGAAGGTCCTGCAGTGCTTGGTCAATTTCCCCGGCATTGTGGGTGAATTTCTGCTCGCTGTTTCGGACAAGAGCCTGGACTTGTTGATACTTCTCCAGGAATGACGCGCAATTTCCCTTGATGTCTGTTTCCTCATTCCGCCAAGGTTGGTATAGCATGAGGAGGTTGCGGTACTTGGCTTCTCCCTCGGCTTTTTCTTGGTGGAATCTGATGATGCAGGGTTTTCTTCGTCTGTGCATCTGTCCCAATCCGTTTGTTAATTGGATTTTCGTGGTAGCTGCACCTCGTGGTTCATCGTCCTCTTCAGCTTCATCATCAGACAAGACTTGTGGTTGATGGTCATGTCCCTCTGCAGCATTACCAGCGGTCGTAGTGGTATAATTTGCTGCAAACTCAGCCAGCGACATGTCCTCCAGAGTTTGTGGCCGAGCTGAATACCTGTCGAGAAGAGATGTGCAGTAGATGCTTTCTGAGTCATCGTCCATGTCCATCAGTTGAGCCCGCGGTTTAAGCATTGCCACTCGTTTCTCCTTTGGGGAAGTGTTGACGAAAACGACTGTTCGACTGGCTTTCTTCAGTGGCAGAGAAAGAAGTCTGTATGCAGCTTCCTGAGCGCTGACCTCTCGGTTGTGCAGGAAAGCTGAACCCACTTTTCGAAGTCTTGACTTGATCTCTTCCCCTCGACATTCGTCTACGACTGCTCTGAGTAGTTCTCCCATAGCTCTCTCACTTTTCAGCATATAGCTCGTCACGTACATGATGCAGGAATACGGATCAAGGATGAACTGGAGATCCATGTTTGCTCTCCATGTATGGAGGATGTCCGGATTGTATTGGTTGACCCATGCCTCACGTGGTTGACGCTTCAGAATGATCTGTTTTCCTGTCTTGGCCACTTTCACCGCTTCTTCATATTGGAGCTGATCAACCTCGGCTCTCTGCAGCAAATCCGGAAGTGTGATGTCCCGAGGACACTCAGGACTTTCTAATTCCCGTTTCACTTTCAGAAGAACCTCTTGCTTCTCGCTGATCTGGCGTGCTGCGAGAACAGGATCTTCTTCTGTTGGTGGCTTGGCGATGAGTGTGGTTTGGCTCGGTGGATGAGGAAACCTGAACCGACAGTTTTGGCCTTTTCTGCAGGTGCGCGAGTGGGTGTGGCTTTGGAGAGACGTGACGAGCTCATGTAGATCGTCATCATCTTCAGGTAGGGAGCAGGATTGGTAGCGGTCAATAAACGCAGAGACTTCTTCATCCGTGTTGACTCCGATCTTTGGGGCGTCTTTTATCCACAGGATCGTGTGCGCATGTGGCGACCCACGAGCTTGGAATTCCACGCGGATCATGAAGTCCTCAAGCTGTCCAATGGGATTGCTCTTTGAGCCTATGAACTCCTTAAAGAAAGTCTCGAGTCTGTGTTGAAATTGTCTGGCCGCTGTGACTGGGTTGTTTCTGAGCCATTTGCATTTGTCCTCCCAGCTCATGTTCTTCACATCGTCATCACTGAGTTTGGTCCCGTACTGCCTGGCTATGCTCTGGATGACCTCAGGCCATTGCATGTCCGCTGCTGAGAGTGTCAGGAACCAAGTGGGAGTGCCGAGTTGCCGCACCATGCCTAGCAAATCCAGTAGCGTCGTTTTCCAGTATGCAGGTGATCCACGTACGTTTTTCAGAAACCTGAATGCTGTGTCTGTGCGGATCATTGCTTGTACATTGTCAGATGACTTCAACAAACCGGCGTTGATTGGGCGGTTCTGGAAGCTCATTCCGTGTGTTTGTCTCATCGATATTTGCAGATCATCCAGTATTTGCTTGGATTCCACTGTGTACTGTGCAGCAAGCAAATAATCGATGTCCTTGGCAAAGCGTCCATCGGCATCCAGTAGTCTTTGATTGAAGTACTTCCTTGGAGTGATGCTCTTGGGTCTTTTCGTGGAAAGTCCACCACTGCCATGTGGATACTTTGACGGATTGGCGAGTTCTTCGAATAACTCATCAAGCAGAAAGGCACAGGGTTTTAGATTTTCTGCTGGAGCCACGGAGTAAGTTTTGTCTGCATTTCCTTCTTCTTGGAGGAGAGTATCGTAGGGAATCCCTCGCAGTCTGTCGTCCGGTTCCGATGCGACGTCATCTTGTTGCTCTTCGTGTGTGCTCCTGGGGCTGTTGCTTGGTGTTTCCTGGTGGTTGGTGGAGTTTTCAAGAGCTACGTAGTGTTGTTCTCCAATGAGACCCAATGTGATGGTGTTGTCGCTTCGTGTGCCTGTCGGGTGAATGTCGTGCATCCAGTCTGGGGTGATGGTGTTGAGCACCCGGATGTTGATGTTGAGCATTTGAGCAATAGCCTGCACTGCGATGTTATCGGCCCATTCTCCACCGCGAAGTGCTGTAACATATCTGGTCATCCTGCGGTTTGGAGATTCTTGTTGACTTGGAGTTAGTCCTTGAGAATTCCTGGGAACGAAACCAGCATAGGTACGAGACGAGGTGGAGTCTTCAAGGAAGTGTACTAGTTGGGCCCTCAAATCAGATGCACTTGTTGACTGAACGCCTGATGCTTGAAGGGATACAGAGACGGCATGAAAGAAGCAGTTCCCATCCGCCGGTACGTTGACGACATCAAGATGTCGCGATCTTGCTAGGTGTTGTAGACCCTGATAATTATTTTGAATTACCAGTGATGATGACATCGGTGATTGTACGTTGGCTTCCCGGGGTGCTCTTTCATTGAGAGTCATGGCTTCCCACAGATCTGATTCATCCTGTTCCCATATTGCCTCCCAATCCATACAAAGTGTGATGTCCTTGTACAGTGGATTGTTGAGCTGAAGCCACTTTAGAGCCGCCATGATCTTCTTAGGACGTACATATTCGTGCATGTAGTGGCCTTTGTACGCGAGCTTGCGTTTGAGTTTCAGTGGAACAACTTCTGCGTCCTGCGGCAATCGTGGAAGAAGTGTTGTCACTGTGTCAAGTTTTGATGGCACATTCACCGCACTGCCGTGAATGCATTTCTGGCCACCTTTCGGCAGGGATACAAGCTTCATGAAGGGAATCCTTTGGCTGATGAGTCGTACTTCCAGTGGCCGGAGGTCACTCATCTCAGGCGGGACATCGTCAAGTGCTAACCCGTTGGCCCACGACTGAGTCGGGATTTCTCCTCGCTTCAGTGTTCTGTGGCACGTTGTACAGAGCCACAACTTTCCATTGGTTTCCAAGGCACCACCATGTTCCATGATCTGTTTTATCAGTGCACTGTTGTACTTTTCATTGTTCATTTGGACAACAGATCTCCTGTACATGAGGCGATGGCAGGAGCAGCATATATAAATGGGGCCCTCTTGGATCTTGGCTCTGAAGTTTGCGGCACACTGTACAACAGTAGGTATAGCAGAAGCCTCCATTTTGCGAGATCGTGTGGTGGAGTCTCTATTTGAAGCCCTGCGTGTATCTGTCTGTTCAGGCGTCTCGACTTGAATGGTTTTCTGCATTCGTATTCTCATCGAAGTCCTGCGAGTATCCGTCTGTTCTTGCGTCTCGGCTGCAATGTTTTTTTGCATTTGCTCCCTCATTGAAATCCTGCGTCTGTCTGTCTGTTCTGGGATTTCCTCTTCTCGTCGACTACGCGCCCTTTCTCGTAGTGTGGCGCGACGTCGTTCAGTATCTTCCAAAGACTCCCCTTCTCTGTCTCTCTGGGTCGATTCCTTGTCAGCTGCACGACGTCGTTCAGTATCTTCCAAAGACTCCCCTTCTCTGTCTCTCTGGGTCGATTCCTTGTTAGCTGCACGACGTCGTTCAGTATCTTCTAAAGACTCGCCTTCTCTGTGTATCTGTGTTGATTCCGTGTTATCTGCTTGACGTCGTTCAGTTTCTTCGAAAGACTCTCGTTCTCTGTGTCTCTGGGCCGATTCCCTGAGTGATGCGCGACGTCGAGCAGTTTCCACTGTTGATTCCTGTTCACGCCGAGCCCGCATATTTTCCCTCTGGTCTTTTCGTTTTTGTTCATGGCTTCTTGATCTGCATCGAGGCATATTGTTCTTCAAGTTCCGGTTGAATGTACAGACCCAAAGCTGGCTGCAATATTGAAAATGATACTTCAGTAAACCTATTTATACAAAAAAAATCTGCTGACAGAGCATGCACATTGCACAATTGAGATACGTAATTGCACCAAATGATGTCATCCTTTTGTAAATACGTGTGACATCAGCATGTTGCAATAGATAAGTTGCATGTCCGATGATTGTGCTCTAAATATAATTGTTTAGAAAGCATGACATCATCTGGTTGTGCAATAGACAAGTACAATATGTATGAAATTTTAATGTGATTGTGCTATTTTTAGAAATGACGACATCAGCTGGTTGGGAGAGAGAAAAATATTACATCAGCTGATTGTGCTATTTTTAAAAATTACGACATCAGCTCGTTGAGCAAGAGAAAAATATTACGTCAGCTGGATGTGCTACTTTTAGATTGCTACTTTTAGATAGTACTAGGGCATGCCCGTACGTGGGTGCCCGTTCCTTGCCAAAAAAAAAAAAAAACGCTACCCGTACGCTCTACCCCGCCCGTACGCCCGTAAACAAAAAAAACAACGCTCTTCGCTTCCGCCCTTCGCTCTGACTGAATTGGGAGAAATAATGCGCATAAGAAATCGAGAAATTATTATTTTCTCCGGAAGAAATCGAATTACGAACCGTAATGGGTAATGGCGCACGTGCTCGGCTCGGCTCGCTCTCACATTGGCCACGCCTACGCAACAACGTGTTCTGTGATTGGCTGCCGGAAGTGCAGTCTTCACTGTCCGGAAGGTCGCAAATCGCAGTTACGATGAATCGCAAATTAGTTTTAATTAGTTTTAAAACATAGTTTAACGCCAACATAGCATCTTTTTATACCAGGCAACGACAACGGCAACGCACTAACGAAGACCTCGCTCGGCCCCGCCCACAGCAACCGCTCTCGGCCCCGCCCATAGCTGGCTCGCTCGGCCGCGCCCACAGCGATTTCGCCCGGGCCCGCCCACAGCGACCTCGCTCGGTCCCGCCCACAGCGACCTTGCTCGGTCCCTCCCACAGCGGCATCACTCCGCCCTACACGGCACTATCGATATATTATTCGTACAATGCCGGGTACTTCTGCTCGCTGAAAACAAATCTTTGTGAAACATGCTAAATCATGCGAAATGCTAATCATGCAGAAGTACCCGGCAAAAACGCAATCGCTCTGAAATACGTGCGAACGCGTAAATGAGTTAATGGCGGCAACGAACATCACGTGATCGCTCTGAGCGAATCAGCGCGCTGCTCTGCTTCCGGTCAGATTCCGGTCATAATATTTCGCGCTGAGATAAAAATATGGTAAAAAAAAACATATTGCTCCCAAAATCTAATCAAATGTGTCCCGTATAATAACCAATCATCCCACCAAATTTCATGCAATTCGGTTGAATACTTTTTGAGTTATGCGATTAACATACACACACACAGACATACAAATAAATAAATACACAGCGATCAAAACATAACCTTCCGCTTTTGCGAAGGTAAAAATAAGCGAAGTACCAACTTCTAATCGGTTGTGTGGCTGTATCTAGGCACAAGGACGAACGCTGTTTAAAATTGGTTCGCCACGTAAAAATCCAAGATGGCCGCCGCCATGTATGTCTGCGGCCATCTGCATTCATATATCTTGAAAAAAAGCGAAATCAGCGATTAGATTCCCGTGGCCTTGCTGTTCAGAACCTTGTGAGTGGAATATCTTGAAAAATAAGTGAAGTACCAACTTCTAATTTGGTGTGTGGGTGTATCTCGGCATAAGGAAGAACGCTATTGAAAATTGCGTCGCCACGTCAAAATCCAAGATGGCCGCCTCCATGTATGTCTGAACCCTGTGAGCGAAATATCATATCGTAGCATGTTTTCTGCGTCTTCCACTTTGTCAACTCGCATCACTTCCCCGACGGGGGACCTAGGCGTAACACTTGTTTTTTTTCTTATTGAACCCCACACTTAAAAAAAATTGGAGGATATTGTAATCGGCTCTGTCTGTCCGTCCGTCCATCACGCTGTCTCCTCCTAAACGGTTGTGCAGAAATTTACTAAACTTGGTAGTTATGATCACCAAGCCCAGGTTTCTTAATACAGTTGTGTATCGTTTCAGTAGTATCACCACTGGCAAGAAGGTGCAAGAGCATTATAATATTTGGCTCCGCCCCCTGGGGCGTTGGGGTGGGGTCAAAAGGTCAATTACCAAAAACTGCAATTACTGGCACATTTAAAGACATTTTTAATGAAAATATTGTATATGTAATAAATATTTGGGGACGCATGAAATATGTAACGATTTTTTAGATATGACCTATTCATGTCCTCGGGGTGGGGACTTAGGGTCACAGGGGTCAAAACAGAAGGCTTTTTCAACTTACAATTTGATATTTGGTCATTCCTGGTAGAACCTTTTGCCATCTTTCAAATTTTGAGTTAGGTGGGAAGCTTAGGGATTTGCGATGGTGCCATCGACTTCGCTCTAGTAATGTTTTTGTTGCAGTGATCAACGTACGACTCATAGAGGAGGTTGTACATATCCACATGTCACATCTATGATAAGGACACCAGGATACACTGGTTTACTTTTAATGATTACTGGGACATTGATGCAGTGAACAAATGCAAAATATTACATTGGAACCGATCCCATGACTATGGTATTGTTGCAGCCATCGGGTCGGCCAGCTGCCCGGTCCGAATTCCACCTAATTGCGTCAAAGCAGTCGCGACGGCTAAAAGATTTTATCATCCCGAGCCGGATCACGGGCTTATCTGCCACGATACCTAGTTCAAATCGACCACCGGGCCAGTCAATGCGTCATTCTGATCAGTGCCTTACACCGGCTACTCTAATGGCGGCTACTACAAGCGTAATCGCCGGGTGCAGGCATGGTCTCATCCTGAGTGCTTATCACCCAAACCCAATCTGCCCTATAATGGATGTGTGTAATTAAACATGATCAAGACACCCAGATAAACACAGAGAGCAGGTGGTTTTATAATGTATTTGAACACACATGGGGTGGAAATACAAAAGCAAGCAATTCGGTAACAATCAATAATAACCCATACACGCCCACGACTCAATGAAGTAATGGCAGTTCATTAATAATATCTACGTCCTTAAGGCCTCACACATACCACATGAGCACAGGAGCATTAGCCATTGGGGGAAGCACTAGTTTAGGAAGGGGGATAACATTGGCCTTAAAGGAGGGGACGGGATTAGTATTTCTTATTTCACACACACACACACACACACACACACACACACACACACACACACACACACACACACACACACACACACACACTTTGAGACCTGGGGGTGCTCCGTTCTTTCTCCTTAAACCCGCATATAGAGATAACAAGCAACAGGAGACAGACGATAGATAGAAATCGACTGGATTGAAAATCCCGAGCGCATGGCAGGACGTAGTGTGTTCCAAGTCGAAACCCAAGCTTCGAACCGTTTGTTTCAGCTTGTATCCAACAGTATTTTGAAAAAGTATATTCAACAGAAAAGTTTCCAATCGATGTTATCTTTTGCTGATTCCCATGGCCTTCATCAGTTTTGTGTGGCATCACACTCTCCTTGCTGTTCATTCATTACACTCTCCTTGCCGTGCACAGTCTCCTCCATCATAGTCAGTCAAATTATTCAAATAGATCAGCAAGGAAATGACACGCTTAAATATACCTTCTCATCATTGGATGCTAGGGCTATGGATACCCCGGAAGTTCATCTCATTCTAGCAGTAGTTTAAAAAGTGTAATGGTGGAATCTGTTGTATGAACGCAATCGGTTGGTGTTGCAGCACGTGCGAGGATCGATCACGTTTACTCTCCGAAGACCCCTCTTACTGTTTTCCATTGGTCTTATAAAGCTTTCTCACAAATGTTCTCACAAATGTCTCTTTGCTGATGACTCCACTCCACTATCTGCCGCTCCATTCCTCATCCCTCAGATCGGCAGTCTGCAGCCTCCTCACTCTCTGCAGACCTGGACAAAATCACAGACTGGTCAAACAAGTGGAACATGTCTTTCAATCCTGACAAATCCCACACTCTTACTATGTCTCTTTGAAAAGACCGACTGGAAAACCCTCCCATCTACTTTCTGAACAATCCTCTCCAAGAAGTTCTGTCGCTCAAGCTTTTTGGTCTCACTATCTGCCATGATCTTTCTTGGGATAACCACATTTCCAAGCTGGCCTCCAAAGCCAGTCGCCGACTGGGCATCCTCCGTCGTGCGAAGTCCTTCCTAGGCACACCTGAGCTCTTCACCACATACAAGGCTTTCATCCGCAGCTCAATGGAAAACTGTTCCCCCCTCTGGGCCGGTGCTCCTGCCTCACACCTAGCTCGGCTTCACGCTGTTGAAACCAAAGCTTTCAGAATCATTGGAATCTCCCGCGATGAAGCTATCTCTGAGGGCCTTTCACTCACTCACCGCAGGCAGGTAGGTGGTCTTTCTGTCTACTACCGACTCCTCTCCGGCCTTGCTCCCCCAGCTCTCTCTGTGCTCTGTCCCCCTAATATTCCTACAGTTCGCACAAGATCTGCCAGCAACCCTCTTATGGTTAAACTGCCAAAGTCTAGGCTCTCTGCTCACCTTCACTCTTTCATTCCCCTTTTCTCCCGCCTCTGGAACAAACTCCCCCACTCCCTTCAATCCCACTTCTCCCTCCAGGTCTTTAAAACAGCTGTTCACCACCATCTCTTATCTTCCCCCATACAAAACCTTGATCTTTTCTACCCCCACTAATTCACCCCAGATACACTTTTTTTTGAAATTCCAACTTCTTTTCTGGAAGTCCTTGCAGTGTTGATATGTTTTATACCTCTCCCACATTTCTCTCGATGTCCTTGCTCTCAAATGTTGTGTTTGTGTCCTTCCCTCTCTCTCCCCATCTTGTGTTCTGCTCCCCTTATTTTGTGTTTTATGTGTCGGTTGACTTTTTGTGTGATTAATGTTAGCTTTTTTTTTTCTTTCTTTTTTTTAATACAAGATCGAGGCTCGTGAAAGAGCTAACATTTGAATATATATTCAAATGTTAGCTCTTTCACGAGCCTCAATCTTGTATACAAAAAAAAAAAAAAAATGTTGCTTGGTGTGTCTGTATGGGAAATTCAGAATTAGGAAGCAAATTCGATATCACATTGTACCACAAATGATATTAAACTCCTTGAAGGAACATTCAGTGATACAATCAAGAGCATTACTTTACTTTCAAGGTCATTACTGCAAAGCATAAGGTGTGAGCATCTGTTATGGCACCTTCAACTTCCTGTTATGGGACAACCAGAATACAAGGAAATAATTTGCCTGCCCTAATGCCTGCACTCAAAAGACTACCTGCTTTGTGATTCAACACCATCCACCTCCTTCAGGTACTGCAGCAGTGTGGCTGTGCCAATTGGTTATTACCCCACAGAGGAACATATCCTTCAATGGAGTAATCTACCAACTGAGTAACCAGCTCTGCCTGAGCATACACCACCTGGGATAATTTACGTAGAGGTCTTCTGTCCGGGCACCAAGCTGTGTATGTAATTTATCCAAATAATCTATACACTATACTGTACAAAGTTAAGTACCCATACAAAATGGAGCTATTTGTGAAGGAAATATTGAATCAAATTTTCTTTCGAACATCAATGAAAGGACCCTCCATTCACAGGCTGTGTTTTCCATTAATCATTAGGCCAAAGCAATTTTGCACACCCAACACGTACAGCACGTTAGGGGTATCAACTTGAAAATAAACTGTCCGCATCCCGGCTTGTTTATCCATCTCCATTTATTTTGTCCCTCGGCCCTGTTGTTGGTCCTCGGTTTTGTCCCTCGGCCCTGCTGCTGACCCGCCCTCTCTTTCTGCTGTTCCTTTTGTTTTGTTGTGTCCTGATCCGTTCTGTGTTCTCGCTCTTCCACGAGCCTTGATATTGTATACAAAAAGGCCTGAAAAAACTTTTACTTGGTCAAGGTTTCGAGAATGGTAACAATATTGTTGTGTCATTCCTTCGGCAGACGGTGTTACTTTGGTCCGTAGAAGAATTGTTGAAGCCCAAATATGGCAAATTATTGGGATCAACAGTTCTGGGATGTCTTACTGTAAAATTGGACGTCAACTTGACTTCCATGGAATTGTTATCAGTGGATTGATCCACAAACATCAACAAATTAATAATGTTAAGGACAGGCCTCGATCTGGACATCCTAGGGTGACCTCAAATGGAAGAGATGCAGCTCTGATCAGGCTTGTCAGACATATTCCTCGAGACACAAGCACAGTGTTGTGGCCTGAATGGAATCTACTTCGGAGGATATCCATCAGAACTGTCCAGTCCCTGTTTTGTGCTGCAGGTTACAAAGTTAGGGGACCGATAAGGCATCCCCTTCTCATCTCAGAACTCAAAGCAACCCACTTGGGATGGTGCCGGGCATGTCAACACTGGAATCTCGTATCCTGGAGGGAGATCCATTGGTCTAAAGACCTGATTCTGCTTGCGACTGGTGATAGAACTTGGGGTTCAGCGGCAACATAATACAGCTTCGACACCCAATAACATTGTAGAGTCCATCCCGTTTGGTGGTGTATCCGTTATACCCAGGGGGCCAAACCCCAAAATTTTCGGAAAGCAGACATGGGCTGTTGTAAAAGGTTGTGCCCCAGAAATCATATCTACATGTGCCTAGGAACACAATCTAGGTCAACAACCTTGCCAACAAGCTGCTGGAAATTTGTAAGAGGCACACAAACGTTGCGCATCTTTCATCATCATCATCATCATCGTCATCATCATCTTTGCGCATCCCTACTTTGTGCAGGGCCCAAGATAGCTGATAAACACTTGTAAATAACAGATACATGGTAAATTACTGAATAACTCTTTTATTCCAACATAAGGCATGCTCACCATTACCTGGACTGTATTTGTGAATAATGTATTTCAATATTTGAATATGTTGTATATCACCTAACATATATCATATAACTGTACTGTTTGAAAAATAATGTAATAACGTTATCATGAAGTTTGCATCAAATCTAAGTACACACACACTGAAAGAAACACAAGTAATACACCATTTTGTTGTCTTCAACATACTGTAATAGAAATATATGTTCCAAATCACAGATCAATCAAACCAAAATAACTGCTTGAGCCCAAAACATATATTTACTTACTCAGAATCTACGATCCTGAGTCATGTGGGGCTAATATTTACTATGCTACTAGTGGATCGGTTATTTGGGGCCAATTAGTGATTATCATGCGAGATAAACTACATAAACACTGTGTGACAACATCAGTCTATTGCTCCTAAACTAATTAAATAACTGGAGTAATGTCAACGTCTACATATCCTAATAGAAACTACAACTGGCTTTGTCTAGCATATACTATTTTATACTAACGATGCACATCTTTTAGTGATGCCATGGTCCTGTCATAGTTTGTTCCTTAATGGTACCCCAACACAAATTTAACCTTCAGTATCAGACTCATTGCTACTGTCACTTTCTACTAGGGCAGTATGACTGCACTTGTTCCTTGCACCTTGACATCGGCAGCCAATGAAACAAGGGATGTTTTTTCTTTTGCAGGAACAATTTCTCAAACAACCCTTTGTGCAACCACATGATATATTTTTTGTCATGTGTTGTGGCCATGGTGGTTTGGTAGATGGCACTGGTACTAATGTTCCATCCACCAGTGACCACCCATAGTCTTCATAGGACCCCAATACTGGCTTGGCAATATGTGCTGTTTTGTCCAGCAATGTAGCTAGTGCTGCACGTTTGACATGGAGATTAAATGAATCCTCTGTTGGTGGCAGGAGCTTCAGTAGAGTGGATTTATTGTTCAGAAACTTGTGCACTCTGAGTTTGTCAAGCTCTGACCCATCAAAGTCATCATGTCTTCTGATGTACACAGCCACCAGAAGATCTCTGGCTTGTTTAATGACCTCATCTGTGACAGTGTATGGTGGTCCTTCACCTGGATCACCAAAGTCTTCCAGTGCAGTTATATCTATTCTCTTGCTGCAAGTCAGCCATACTTTCTTGCCTGTGAAGTATGGGAAGCTAGTAGTATCACGTCCACTCAGACTGTGAATAAATGGAAGTGCCCTACTTTGTGTAGGGCCCAATATAGCTGCAATTTCATGCACAGGCAAATAGTTTGACTGGGTAGTTCGAATCCACAGTTCAGGCAGATCCTTCAACAGAGTTGCAGCATAGTACACACTTGAAACAATGATATCAGTATCATTGGCATAGATGATAACTCTCTCTACCCCTTCATTCTTGGCACTGTACATTGTGTGAAGAATTACCCTGGTATCCCCCTCTTGTTGAGTAGACTGAAGCTCAGGAACATCAGACTGAACCATTTGACACAAGCACACTCTTAGTTTCTTCCTTGAAGCCCCCACCTAAATACAGACGGGTTGAACCCAAGGATGGTTCTTGTAGCTCCTTTTGACTCCACAGCTCACACAAAAAGTTAAGGAGTTGTGCTTTGTTTGTAGACACAGGAAAGAACTCCTGGGGATTAGGAGCCGTGTACTGTTCACTGACTTCAAAGAGTTTTGGGGGTCGTGATTTGCCATACCTATGTTGCTGTTCTGAAACCTTCAAACTAACAGGACTGTAACGGTCACAGCAAAAGTGGACAATGCCTGCGCCTTCAGGAAGGTCTGCCATAAGGTTGTTTAAGTATCGCCTGGCAATGGCCCCAAATGTCTCATCTTTGAGGAAGGACCACTGCCGAACAGCATACATAGCATCAACAACTACTGCTGTCTTGCGTTTCTCGTGTGGTACATGAGGAACAGTGTTTACTTTGGTCTCCTCCTTCAGAGCTTTGATTAGAGTAGACTTGGTTCCTCCTGCCCTCATAGTACCATCATCATTAAACAATGATGGAGGTGTCTTGCTGCATTCATGCTTCCCAATGAAATTGACAATATCAACTTCACCCCCACTTGCAGAAATTTGTGCCATTCGTAGAAGAGCAGCTACTTCATCACTTTTTCCTGGTTTGGCAGATTCATTCTTGTTCTTGGTGGCAAATGCATTCTGGGTGTGGAATGTCTTTAGCTTCACAGTTTTGGTCGATTTGCCCCTGCTTGATATTGTGTCAGACAGAGCCTTTAGCCCGATTTCCTTTACATTTAGCAAGTCAGCCTGGACTGCCTCCTCAGCACGTTGTCCAGTTGATACATTGATGAGACCTGACAGTGTCGTTGTGAAAGGATTTGTTTTCATTGCTGCAACTACTTTCAGTACTGTATCTACATCCCTGGCTACACGTGTTGGTCCAGATTCATGATGAGGACTTTGAGAGTGAAGATGCAACAAGGTCTTCAGCTGGGCTGAGACTGCTGAAGTGACAGGCTTTGTATAAAGCCATTTGGTGCGAGCATTTGTGTTGAGTGTTATGCCATCAAGACCACTGTCTTCCTTAGCGTCAGCATTATAAGTTTGCTCTAAAAGCATATCAGGAGATACACCATTATGGCTCCCATCTGCTCTCCGACCAACAAATGCTCCATTCATCATAGCTTCATGCACCTCTGGAGCTGTGTCGTGTAGTGTTTTCATTTCAGACAAGTAGAGTGGCAATGACTGCTGACCATATTTGTAATGCCCTGCAGCTGTTAAATAGGGAAGCATTCGAGCTGATTCACACAAATGCCCTCGCCAATTACCTTCCCGTTGGTGGTAGATGAAGCGGAATAATACATCTGACATCTCAAGGAAGTTGAGCCAGAATACAGCAGTTGGTAAGGTGGTGAGAGTCTCCTGGAATTTCAGCAGGTGTTGCTGAAGTGCTACAAGCTGTGAGTGGCATTCTTGGATGGACTTCAATTGTTCAGTTGCATCTATAGACGTATCGAACTGCTTCTTCAGTGCTGCCTCAATGGCATCTATCCATAGTCGGGTGTCTTCCTCTGATATCCAGCTTTCAAATGCTTCCCAATACAGATGCCATACAGCTTCATTCAGGATTTTAATGGCATGCATAGACTGGTAATAGTCTGCTTTCTCTCCAAAGATCTTCTTAGCTGTCCCTTCTTGGCACATTCCTGCTGTTACAAGAAGATCTTCCACACCAGAGTCCCTCATAATCGTACAGACTGCTTTTAAGTAGTTATGAGCCTGGTGGAAGCCTCCCAAAAGCAGGATTACCTTGGAAAACTCATCTTTGTGTTTGTCCCTGATGGCCACTGCAAGTTCATATGTGGCCTGGTCTCCAGTGATGACAGTCCATGTATCTCCAAGTGCATGTGATGTTTGTACAAGCCGTGTCATCTCTTCCTTTAGCACAGCAGGATCCGTTGGTGAAGCAGGTATGAGAGGGAGGTATGCAATCCGGCTGGCCTTGTGGTGTGGGAGTAACTGTGCACAGAATGCTGAAAAACCAGGGAGATCAGGATCCCCTTCATATGGCACATGCAGCAGTTGTGAAGTTTTCACTTGTCTTCCAAGTCTCCAGAAGAGCAGCATTTCTTCGGCTGTCTCATCAGATGCAGTTTCCAAACTGTTAACATCATCAATGTTGCAAAGTGATCTAGAATTCCTTCTGTCACTGGCTGAAATGTGACAGTTAGGGATATTTGTTTCAGAAACACCTGAAAGGGTCTTTTTCCTGCTTAAAGATGAAGTAGGAAGACTAATATTGTCAGGATGAGTGATGAGGGTACTACTCATGACAGGATTCTCAATTATAATGGCTGTGGTGGCATTGAAAGTCCCACCTTCTAATGTGTTTTTCTTCCAATTCAGGTTGTCCATTGCATAAACATGTAAACTTGCATGATTATGCACCATAGCTTCTGGGACAAACACCCCATTCTTCTCAACCTGTTGCATGATGTTGATGGTTTTTGTTGTCAGTTGGCGCTGCAACGTGTCATAATTGATTCCTAGGCCAAGTCTATTGTTCAGAGTGATCAGTGACTTGCTACGTGTCTGGTTATACACATAGTAAGCTGTAGCTACACTCAAAGGAGTTGGCACTGCTGCTACATGTTGCATAAGTTGCTGCGATATTACAAGTGCTTTCTCCCTAATTGCCGGATGAAGTAATGATGAATCTGAAATATGGGATCCAGACTCTTGGTGCTTTTTCCCTGCTTTGTCAGAGAGCAGCATGGTTGTGAAATCAAATAAAGTTTGTGGAACAATTCTTTCAGCAGCTGCAAAAGAAATTTCAGTAAACTGCTCTGATTTTTGTTCTTTTTTGCACTGCTTAATATCAGCTCTCAGAATTTTAGCTGCACAATGCATTATTTGCTGTTTTTCATCAATCTGATTCTTGGCCTCTAACAACCTCAGTTTTTCTAGAGCATCTCCTAGTGGTATGGAGGAAGCACAGATAAAGCCAGCGCCAGTGCTTTGGTTGATAATTGAAATGCGCTTGCCAAACCATTGTTGCAATTTCCACTTCAAAGTTATTGATCGATACGAGTCTGCAGTTTTGACATCTAGCTCTCGAAGAATTGCCCGATACTGATCCCGAAGATTTTTCATAAAAAAGCCACACTTATTTTGGAAGAGTGATGTCTCAAGCTGTTCGACTAATCTTTCAAATGCAACATCATAAAGATTTTGTGTTGGACTGATAGTGGGGATGCGTCTAGCTTTAAAAGTATTCATGCAGGGTGTATGGTAGCAGATGTCATTGGCAACCATATCAAAGCCTTGACCAATTAGCCTTTGCAAGATATCTTGTCTCTTCAGCTTTTTGGCTTGATCAAGGATTGCATGTTGGCTGGTTGTAGTAGACACCTTACAGGTGGGCTCTTTCCCTCTATACCATGTCTTATTACAGATGACACAAGTGTTCTTGGCTTCAAATCCTGATGTGAATTGTCTTGTGGTATGAGACCCAAGAGATGAAGTTTTCATAGGGTCATCAGCCGCTGGTGGTTGCCCTCCTAGATTCCTTTTTTCTGCCAGTTTGTAACTTTTTTCATTCAGGTACCAGTTCCTGCATTTTACAAGCCATTTAGGGGAATTTTGTCCAACCCAGTTTTCTTGGGTAATGTCACTTTGTAATCTTCTGTGAATATGATCCCGTCGACAGGACATAGCCACAAGAAGCTTTTCTGTTGATATCACCTGGACATTATTAAGTCCTTTCATTGATGGTTCTTGACATATTAGACATCTGCCATAGTCTGTGTTCCAGCCATCCTCCCGCCTTTTCTTTGGTTGTTCCAGTAACAGTGCCTCTTGAACCAGCCTCTTCCCAGCTTGACTGGTCATTTTTCTCCCGGCTGTGTTATCTGAAACACAAACTAATTCATTAGACATTGTAGTTAAAAGTGCAAAGGAGTATATATATTAAGAACACAACTTCACTTGGAGCAAATCTCATCCAGAAGTGCATGTTGATATTATTTCACACTTGTCTGAAAATGAGTAAATATTAAATCATTCATAAAAATCAGCCATACAGCAAAACTCTGTCAGCTGTGCACCTTGATCCTGTATGGGGAAATCATAATAGCAGTAAATATACATATGTAGCTTGTTTGAGTCATTAATATCTGATATTTCTTTGATATAGAGCAGAAAAAGCCACTGCTGCTGATAACCAAAAAACGCACCTAGAGTGGTATTTGAGTTAGATCACATATAGGGTGATACTACATTTCCAGCAGCTTGTTGGCGAGGTTGTTGACCTAGGTTGTGTTCCTAGGCATGTGTAGATATGATTTCTGGGGCACAACCTTTTACAACAGCCCATGTCTGGTAAACCCCCTTGGCCCCCTGGGTATTATGATGTGGGGCTTCCTGGTATGATTTGTGCAGACTCTGGTACAGTTTGAGGCTGCTTTGCACCGGGAAAGGTACCAATTCCCTTTGGATTCTCTCCTGCGGCTCCTTCAGGGGATGTGAAGAAGGGATGTAGCAGTCATTCGTTCTATTGGTACTTACACACATTATTGACCTTTTGTGACATTTGTTTTGCCGTGACTTAGTTGGATGTCATTATTGACTGGTCTTGAACCCGAGATCACATGATGTGCTTCCAGCAGCCCCATTATAAGGTCATCGTGGTTTTTGGTGTAAAACGTTACGATTACAGACATCCTCGTCTTGTGATTTTAAAAATATTAAGAAAAACCTTGAATTTGTTTCAAGTCAAGAAGACCACATTTCAAAGTTGGCCTCCAAAGCCAGTCACTGACTGCACATTCCGTGTCGTACAAAGTCCTTCGTTGGCACACGTGAACTCCAATCCACCTACAATTCCTTCACCCACAGCTTGATGGAGTACTGCTCTCTCATCTGGGCTTGTTCACCTGCCTCAGACTTTGCTCAGCTTGCTGCCACGGAAACCAAGGCCTTCAAGATTATTGGAATATCCTGTGATGAGGCTGAGTCTATGGGCCTATCACTTCGCCATTGCAGACGGGTTGGTGGTCTCTGTCGTCTACCGCCTCCTTTCTGGTCTTACACCCTCTCCTCTATTCTTTCTGTGTTTTGTCCCCCCAGGATTCTACAGGGCACACATCAACCCCCTTTCTGGTGAAACTACCTAAATCCAGGATCACTGCTCACGTCCACTTATTTGGTCCTCTTTTTTTCCCCCACCTGTGGAACAAACTTCCATATCCTCTTCAATCTCATTCTTCCCTGCAAGTCTTCAAGACAGCTGTTCACCACCATCTCAGATGATTATTTACCATTGAGAGATGGGGCCAAAAACGATATGGAGCATGATATCTCAAAAGGTAGTGGACGAGTTATGACAAAACTTAGGTGGGTTGGGTAGGTGACAAGAACAAGCCGATTCCATTTTGGTTCAGGTTCGGATCGAAATCCGGCCAATCAGTGGGACACAAAGTGTAAACAGTTAGGCCTGGCGGAGGTATGTGCTCTACCGAGTACCGTTCTAGTTTAGTTATAAATCTTAACAAGAAACATGCTAACTTCTACCCTTCTGTTGGTGTTTTCCCCCTTTCCATTTTGCTCCATTCCATTCTGTTTTACCTCTTTCACGAGCCTCGACCATGTGTCCAAACCCCCCCACCACCCCTCATAGATTCACAGTTGATCATTTTCTTAGTCATATGTCAACACTGGAGCTTTTAGTTCAATTGAGTGTCTCAGTTCCTCAGTCGTGGCTATTGACATACAACTAATCAGGAAATTGGACGCACAGCATGAAGTTTTCCATGAATCAGTGTGCATGTCTGCATATGATCCATGTCAATGCCCTCTATAAATTGGCCACCCACGTACATGCTCTACACTAAATGAGTTAGACCGTTCTTCTTTGTCCATATGCAGCACAAGGCTGTGGGATGGCATCATTGGTTGAGGGTATGGCTGTGCTGCTGCTGGTTAGGGCTGGGATAATTTGTTCAGGGTCGCTCACCTACTCTTAGTGAAGGACGCCATGGGATCTTTAACGTCCATCAACAAAGGCTGGCAGACAGAATGCCCATCTAAGGGATAGCATACACATTGATGAATCGCCCTGCTTGTGAAACACCAGGATGACAGTTTATAGCTGGGTCGGATTCAAACCCAGGCTGGACAGTTTAAAGGTGAGTGCGTGTACCTCTAGGGGCTTGGCCATCTTGTCAGCCCAGTTAGCTCATAATATCAGGATGGTTCAAGGGGGGGGTTTGACTCGAATTGCCATTGCTTACTAGTGTAATGCTCATCACTGCATCTGACCATGGACAAGGCACCGTCAGACTGCACAATTTGCAGAGTGACCTCATTCATGTCACTTAAGAGTTCCAACCCCTTGTGAAGATCATCATCTTGTCACCTTTGTCAGAAGGAACTGCTTTTCAAGAGCACAATCTCTTCAGAACTCCTGCAAAGAGTAATGAACCAGTGAATTTCGACTTGTGTACTGGTCCATATCACTGACGTGTACTGATCTGCATGATCTCAGGGCTTAAATCCGATCGAACATGCAAGGGAGGTACGTCCATGGTCACCACAGTCCACCGACGTCATCTTACTCTTGCGATCAACCGGAAGTGGCTCTGGTGTGAAATGGGCACAAAATCCCACAGAATAGAGCTGTCCCGTCTGATCTTGTCAATGATAGGATGTGCACAAGTTGTTTTTGGTGTTAATGGTGCTCGCACGTGCTATTAAAGCGATTTCTGCCAATGTACAATTGCCTATGATCATTTGTAGACCTGTGTTGTTGCCAATTTGCATGTTCTTTTCAGACAGCTATGTTATCCTAGAACTATGTTCTACTTTGGTTTCCATTTTCATCATAGTTGCTAATGGCCGAGTGCAAAGGCCGTTGCGCCGGTCCCTCTTCAACCTGAACACAAACGCATTTGAACTTGCCGGAAAAGCAGCAACGGCCTTAAAACCTTGTTGGATTTTTTTGTGTGTGAAGAGTATAGATCGATTCATATGTAGAAACGAACGTTTCATCGACTAAATTAAAAGTTAGCAACAGTATTAAATTGAACTAGAACGGCACTCGGTAGAGCACATACATCTGCCAGGCTGAACAGTTTACGTTTTGTATCCCAATGATAGGCCTGATCTGGATTCGGACCTGAACCAAAATCAAATAAATTCTTCCTTTTCACACACTCACCCTATCCACCAAGTTTCGTCTGAATCCGTCCACAACATTTTGAGATATCTTGTTCACAAACAAAAAGACAAACAAACAAACAAACAGACAAGAATGCGTCAGGTCACAGGTATGACGAAAATCGAGCGAACCTTGACCTCTGACATATTTCGTCAAATAACACTGACAGCCTCAATTTTTCCCCTCGGAATCCTCTGGTAAAGTTTGACAAAGATAGCTGAAAGCGTTCGCTTGTTATCACGCTCACAGACAAACAAACAAACAAACAAACAAACAAGAAAGGACGTCAAGTGGTAACCTGACAGGATTGACGAAAATCGAATCAATTAATTGATTGATTAATTGTGCAATGAAAAGAAATAAATAATAATCGTAAAATAATTAATTTCTTCATCAATTGGCTATAGCATACCTAAACCACCACTGTTTCATTCGCATCTGTAACTTTTTTTAAAATTAAGTAATTAATGGAGAAATTAAACAAATAATCGATAAATTGATTAATTGATTCATCAATAAATCAAAAATACCTTCCACGGCCAAATCACTTGGTCACTGTCATGTCCACATATCAACTTCCTAGCTCAAAAGGTACCCGAGCTATTGCCCAGATGAGACAAAAAAAAAAAAGTACTTAATAAATCGATAAAAGAGTAATTAATCAATGAATTTGTTAATCAAAAAATGAAAAGTTCAGCTTTTGCCAAAGCACTTGTTCACTATTGTGCTTCCTAGCTCAAAGGATGGCTGAGATATCGCCCGGACAAACGAGAGAACCTTGACCTTTGACCTATGTAGTCAAAAAAGAATGGCAGCCTCACTTTTGTCCTTTGAAATCCTCTGGTAAAGCTAGATGAAGATAGCTGAAAGCACTCACGAGTTATTGCACTCACAGACAAACATACAAACGAAAAAGACCGACAGACAGGGGTGAAAACATAACAAACTAGAACGGCACTCAGTAGAGAGCATACCTCCACCTGGTTGGCCATATCTCCTAATGGTGAAGAATCACTTTAAAAATTCTACGAGCTGGATCCGGATCCGGATCTTCACCAAAATGGAATCGATTCTTCCTTGTCACACACACAACCTGTCCAACAAGTTTTGTCCAAATCCGTCCACAACTTTTTCAGATATCCTGCTACGTATAGTTTTTGGCCCGATCTCCTAATGGTGAAGAATCACTTTAAAATTTCTAGTAGCCGGATCCGATTCCAGATCTTCACCTAAATCTAATCAATTTCGTCCTTGTCACATACACTACCTCTCTGCCAAATTTTGCGTCCACAATTTTTTGAGATATTTTGTTCACAGACAAACGGACAGATAAACAGACGGGTGAAAACATAACCTCCACCATCCACTATCGGTGGTGGATGTAAACAACAACAACAACAACAACATGCATTTTAAGGACATTTTCCCTGCTAGAGCGGGGGTTAGCCTTGCGATCCCCATGACAATCTTCTCCATTTTGCCCTATTTTCTACATCTCTCCTTGTTAACCCCCTTGCCCGCATTTCTTCTTCGACCATCTTGAGCCAAGTCTTTCTCGGTCTTCCCCGTCTTCTACTTCCTTCTACATTCATTTCCATCACTCCTCTCAACCAGTCACTTTCATCCTTCCTCAACACATGACCAAACCATCTCAACCTGTTTCTCTTCACAGCATCAATCACAGGCTCTATTCCCATCATCTTTCGCAATTCATCATTTGTCTTCCTCTCTCTCAACGATACTCCACACATCCACCAAACCATTCGCATTTCCACCCTTTCCAGCCTTCGTTGCTGCTCTACATTCATTACCCATGTCTCGCTCCCATAAATCATAACACTTCTCACACATGCAGCATACACCTTTCCCTTCAGCTTCAACGACACTCCCCTCCTCATCAGCACGCCACTCAGTTCCCAAAACTTCTTCCATGCCCATCTCACTCGAGCAACTGCTGCCGAGTCTGATCCACCTTCTCCATTCAGCATGTCTCCGAGGTAGCAAAATGTTTTCACACCTTCTAGCTTCACGCCGTCTCCAACATCCAACTCAACATTTCCTCCATCTGCAGCTCCCTCTGTGCACACCTTACATTTGAATGTAGCTGCCACACTGGTTAATGACCCTCTCAGACCACTACATCTTGATGAACCCACTCAGCGCACATTGTACATTGAATGGAGTTCACTCCGACATCCTTCCTGCACACAGCACATGGCCACTTCCCAGTTCTTTCCAACTCACCACATGCTTTACCACTTGCCATCACCTTAGTTTTTCCTATATTCACCTTCAGACCTTTTGTCTCAATACATTCCTTCCACTTGTTCATCTTCTCCTTCAGTCCATCCATACTTTCCGCAATCAACACCAGATCATCTGCATACAGCAACTCCCGAGGTTAACCCTCCTTTACGTTCTGAGCAAGCACCTCCATCACAGCTACAAATAGTAGTGGACTTAGTACCGACGCCTGATGCACTCCCACCTTTACCTCAAACTCACCACTGTTCCCGTCCTTCGTCCTTACAGCTGTGCGCGCTCTTTTGTACATTGCCATCACTATTCCGATCAACCATTCCTCCACTCCTAACTTCCTCAATGTCCATGTGGATGTAAAAAGGAAAGAAAAAGCATATCGAGTGATTTATCATTGAAATGTCTGTAACTTCTGTTTTGTTGTAAGTTTTTAATTGCTCTTGTTGTGCAGTATTTCTGCCTCTCTTTGCTAGCGGTAGGTGGCAGTACTGCTCCACCAATTTTATCTTCACGTGTGGAACGAAGACTTTAACATTTTTTTCATCTGTTGAAAGGTTATAATGTGATTTTTAAAAATGTGTACAAAGTCGAGGCTCTTGGAAGAGCTACAACACAGAACAGAGCAACTGGATCACAGTGGAAAAGGGAAACACCAACACCAGGGTAGACGGATAGACCCTTGTGGAGGAAGAATGAGATAAAGGGGAGGACACCGCGGGTGAAACATCTGGATACAAACTCAAACACTGTAGGAAGGGGAATAATTGGGATGGTACAGAAAGCAAAAATGAAAGAGGAGGTGGGGTGTGGGGTACACAGTAACATAGCAAAGAAGGGCTGGGCTTGCAGAGGGTTAATGTGGGTATAAAATATCATGCGTATGGATGAGGGATCACCTGAAGAGGCAGTGAACAGCAAGCTACCTTGAAGCATTGGAAGGGGAATGGGAGCTGAGGTGGTAGCGAGCAGGCATCTGGAATAATGGGATTGAACAGATTGAGGAAGTTGGTTCCACAAGTGAGAGGGAAGAGGGACAAACGAGTGGAGGTGAGCAGTGAGCCTGGAGTTTGTTGTTCGGATTGAATGTTTTGAACGCTGTTTGGATATAGTGTTCCCTGTGTACGCCACCTTTTGTACTTTTTATTTCATTGTGTTCTTCTGGCAGATCCTGCGGAGAGGATGCAATATTGATGACCGAGATGGGTTAACTGACATGACGTTACTGCATTTCACATGCAAGGCTGGGGCACCAGGGGTTGGTAAGATTCTGCTGCTTTTACTCACGTGTGTTGTTTGATTATTGGGCCATGTTGCCTCTTTGGTTATTTTTGTCAAACGGATGTTTTACGTAATGATGGCCTGGGTCGACCTGTCATTTTTATTGATCTACCTGTCCTCTCTGCTTGAATTCCTCTCTTCACTCTTAATAAAAAAGACATTTATCCTCTTTAAACAGCATTCATGCTTTCGTTTGTACATTTACTATAACGATCATGAAGGAACATGTTTAAATTTCCCAACCTTTCTTATCTCTGTCTTGGATCCTCTCTACAGGACTCTGACCTCACTGTACACTGATTTTGCTGACCTCACTCTACATTGAATTTTGGTGTCCTCATTGTACACTTGATTTTTGTGACCTCACTGTAAATAGATTTTGCTGACCTCACTGTACACTGGATTTTTGGTGTCTGCACTGTATACTTGATTTGTGTGACCTCACTGTGGACTGATTTTGCTGACCTCGCTGTACACTGAATTTTGGTAACCTCACTGTATACTGAATTTTGGTGACTTCACTATACATTGATTTTTGGTGACCTCACTGTATACTGAATTTTGGTGATCTCACTCTACACTGAATATTTGTTACCTCACTGTACACTGAATTTTGGTGTCCGCACTGTATACTTGATTTTTGTGACCTCACTGTGGACTGATTTTGCTGACTTCGCTGTACACTGAATTTTGGTAACCTCACTGTATACTGAATTTTGGTGACTTCACTGTACACTGATTTTTGGTGACCTCACTGTATACTGAATTTTGGTGATCTCACTGTACACTGAATATTTGTTACCTCACTGTACACTGAATTTTGGTGACTTTACTGTGCGCTGAATTTTGGTGTCCTCACTGTACACTTGATTTTTGTGACCTCAATGTACACTGATTTTTTTTGGTGAACTCACTGTGTACTTGTTTTTGGTGACACGTTCTTATCGCTCTCACTTCTTCTCTGCTGTTGGTGTTTATTCATAGAGGATGGATCAGTTGATGAAATTCTTATCCATATGTGGTTTTGTTTTGGGCAAAACTTTACTACTTTGATGGATTGTCAACAATGATTTAAAGGGACTAAAGAAAGCGAAAATGGCAATTCTTCCCATCAGACTGCGATGCCCTTATCTCCAACCCAAAGAGTATTTCACATTATGTATCTTCAACACAAGCTTTTCTACCCCAACACACAACACGAGAACATTCAATAATCCCAATATCCATGATGGTTTCATTGCTTTTAATCTTTAAAAAAAACATATACAGTTGTCAATTATATTATTTACCACCTTAGTGATGGAGATGAAAACCAGGGTTTGTTTTCCAATCGTCTATTTAATTATTTATTATGATTCACTGACCCGTAGCAAATATTTGCCATATGTAAGAAGTCGAGTAAAAATGTTATTTTTCATATTTTTAATAACCTGTTATTAATAACAGGGGTTCTGGCTTCTTTCATAGCCATACACCATCTTTGGAAGTTGATACTTGTTCTGTAATTCTGTAATTGTATTGTTTAACGGTTAATTGTTGCTGATTAATTTGTTCATCTAATGTATTCACATGTCTCGTTTTGTAGTTATGTAATTTATGTGCTGAGGCCTTGTCCTTGTCCAGGCCTTACTTGGGTGTGCTTGTATACAGAGTGAAGGCTCGTGGAAGAGCTAGAACACAGAATGGATCAGTACGCAACATAACAAAAGGAACAGCAGGAGGAGAAGGGGGAAATGCCAACGGTAGGGCCGAGGGAGAAAATATATGGAGGCGGACAACAAGGGATGTCGGTAGCGATGAGAGGTAGGAGAAAACGCAAGGGATGGACAAGATGGATACAGAAGCAAAATTTGTAGGTTGTGGGGGGAGTTGGGAGGTTTGGGGGGGGGGGTTAACTGGTGTAGAAAAGATCATGGCTTTGGAATGGGGATGATCTGAGTGGCAGTGAACAGTTGTCTTGAAGATCTGGAGTGAAGAACAAGATTGAAGAGAATGTGGGCATTCGTTCCACAGGTGAGAGAAAAGAGGAACAAATGAGTGGAAGTGAGTTTTGGAGGTTGCTGGTGGACTACGTGCTGCTTGCATGCAGATACCTGGGGTGTGGGGTGGGGAAGTGGGGGGGGGGGGGGAGGCAGAGGGTCCAAGACCAGTAAGGAGGCAGAAGACAGAGGAAGCACCGGCCTATCGGCGATGGCGATGTTTCTCTTTTTCCTCCCATTCCTCTTTCCCTGGTTCTTTCATTCCCCCTGCTTGTTGCCTCACTACTCCACCATCAGCGCAATGTATTATCTCCCGTGTTGCCTTGCTCTTCCATGATCCACAATTTCATTGGAAAACAAAGCAAGAAATAGCTGGGTAAGAATAGAGAGTAGGAAAACTCTCTGTTCTCACCCAACTATTACATAATATACATTCATTAACTGACATAATGATTGCTTTCCTTCTCCCTCGTTGCTCTGATTATAAGAAGTTATAAACTTTAACAACAGGAATTCCACCTACTTTGTAGCCAGAATTCCACCAACTGCAGTGCTGTTATGAACACAGCTGTATTTACAGAAACTAGTGAGGTACCCGTGTGCTACACACGGGTGGGAGGCCAGAAGCAAACAGACAATGCAGAAATGGCGAATGCTAAAGCACGAAACCAATAAATTCCACATTCCTGCAGCACCTTCAGTCGCACGTCAGACATGGACAGCAAGTTCGTGAAGGACTTCCACGAAAAACATACCCGTTCGCGAACAAACAGGTACGTGTGTTCCATACCCAGTCAATGGTGAATCTGCATATGGCGATCCGCGAATGTCACGTTTAGAAAGTAGAAACCGTCACGGCATTTCGTCATTCACTTGAACTCGATATATCTCTTCTTTTTTTTTCTTTCCAAACAGCATAACTCCAATCACAAATTAAATAACATTCATATAAAAAATAAACTTTTAACAACATTCGTGACATAAACAAATATTTAAATCCTGATGTGAAGTGCCGTACGGTTGGGTGAACACAATGATGAATTCAAAATCGTACTTGTATTCACTCAATTCCAATCATCAATTGATACTTTAACAAAACGATAAACACGATTAACATTTAACGATTTAACATTGCGATTGAATGACGGTTTTATTGGGATATTATCAAACCCGCGCATTGCCGTCATCTGTCCACTTCCGCATTCACAGCAGGTTCATAATTTTCATCAAAATCTAAACAGTATTTGTAGAATTTCAATAAAAGCCACATCACTGTTCATATCGGTAAATATTATTCCATTGTGTTTGGAAAAATTGGAAAATTGGAAAACTTGGAAAAACAATATAACCTATTTTACTCCCAGGGGTCCCAGGAATACCCACCCAAAATATCGCTGCGATCGGTTCAGCCGTTTTTGCGGTACCTTCGAACGGACAGACGGACATTTGGTGAATTATCGTAAGATGAGGGAATGGGAAACAGGAACGGGTCGAAATGGGATACTAAACATGAACGGGTCAAAACATAAGGCGAATTTCTTCATTCCTTCTTTCCGTGCAAGTGCTGCTTCATTAGAATGAAGATCACCTTGGGTGGTGCGTAGGCACTGAACGCTGGCTTGATTGCTCGATGCCTCAAAAAATAAAATAACTCGGGTTATGTAATGAAGCCAAAACATTGCTATTGCTTATGTGCATTTATAAGACATTGTGTTTACATAGCTTGGATTGATTCCAGTTCTACTGGGCCATAAAATAATTATCTTACAGACCGGTAGGCTTGAAGCCTGGGGCCTACTCAAACCATGTGCCTCAGGACGCCTGTGCCACCGATTTGCTGCACACTTTCCACATTAGATGATGCTTTTAATAGTCGCTGTTGGTCTTTTCCGCACTGAAGAGAAAAGTTATCGGGAACTCATGGCGATTGTGAATACAACACTTCGGTTTGGAGCCGTTTTACCTCACGTCCTGCAAAGCGTATTATTTAATTATATATCGGGTTTTTGTTAATTATTTTTTCCATATTATTTTCCGATTTCACGCTAGATTTCGACATAATTATTTAGGCCATGAGTTCCAATCGTAAACATATTGAATTAGATTTTGAATATCAGCTTTTAATAAGCCGATACAATAATCTTGCAAGGAGCCACTCACTGAGCACCTATCCTCACACAGGCAATCAGCATAACAGACGAACAGACGAACAGACAGCCATCCTTGTCATATATATATGTATATATATACAATGTATACACAATTCATTCATTCATATTCATTCATATCTGTGCAGCGTCTGTCCTGTCCTGTCCTGTGTCTTGTGTTGTGTTGTCACTGAACTGCTTTCTCAAACTTTTGTGAAATCGTACCAAACTTCTGGTATGCACATATCTCTCCCGTCGGTATGTCCTAAGGGTATTTTTTATTTGAAAAATTCTCAAATTTTTTTTTTGGGGGAATTTTTGGGGGAATTTTTTTTTTCCCAACTTAAGTTTTCAACTTCAATTGTTTATTGGCGGTGAACAATCAATTGTTTTGTGGAATTTATTTTTTCGCAACTTAAGTTTTCAACTTCAATTGTTTATAAAATGTGATATGTATATTACAAATACATTTGTGCAAAATAATTGTTTGAATTATGATTGGTTTAAACCATGACAAAACGGCAACTTGGGTACAGTCATTTATCTATATATCTACATTTACATTCATATATCTAGTGTCTGTGTTGTCACTTAACGACTCCCTCAAACTTTTGTTTCTGTGGTTGTGAAGTGTTTTTAATAAAGTTGTGGTGATGTATTTTGAATTATGTGGTGGTGAGGTGTTTTTAATTTTGTGGTGGTGAGGTGTTTTTATTACGTGTTTCATGGCTGTGAGGTGTTTTCAATTTCGTGGTGGTGAGGTGTTTTTAATTTCGTGGTGGTGAGGTGTTTTTATTACGTGTTTCATGGCTGTGAGGTGTTTTAAATTACTTGGTGGTGAGGTGTTTTTAATTTCGTGGTGGTGAGGTGTTTTTATTACGTGTTTTATGGATGTGAGGTGTTTTAAATTACTTGGTGGTGAGGTTTTGAATTTTGTGGTGGTGAGGTGTTTTGAATTTCGTGGTGGTGAGGTGTTTTTATTACGTGTCTTATGGCTGTGAGGTGTTTTAAATTACTTGGTGGTGAGGTCTTTTGAATTTTGTGGTGGTGGTGTTTTTATTATGTTTTATGGCTGTGAGGTGTTTTAAATTACTTGGTGGTGAGGTGTTTTGAATTTTGTGGTGGTGAGGTGTTTTTATTATGTGTTTTATGGCTGTGAGGTGTTTTAAATTACTTGGTGATGAGGTGTTTTTAATTTCGTGGTGGTGAGGTGTTTTTATATGTGTTTTATGGCTGTGAGGTGTTTTGAATTACTTGGTGGTGAGGTATTTTGAATTACTTGGTGGTGAGGTGTTTTGAATTACTTGGTGGTGAGGTGTTTTGAATTACTTGGTGGTGAGGTATTTTAAATTACTTGGTGGTGAGGTGTTTTAAATTACTTGGTGGTGAGGTGTTTTAAATTACTTGGTGGTGAGGTGTTTTAAAATTACTTGGTGGTGAGGTGTTTTGAATTACTTGGTGGTGAGGTGTTTTAAAATTACTTGGTGAGGTGTTTTAAAATTACTTGGTGGTGAGGTGTTTTGAATTATGTGGTGGTGAGGTGTTTTAAAATTACTTGGTGGTGAGGTGTTTTAAAATTACTTGGTGGTGAGGTGTTTTAAATTACTTGGTGATGAGGTGTTTTAAATTACTTGGTGGTGAGGTGTTTTGAATTACTTGGTGGTGAGGTGTTTTGAATTACTTGGTGAGGTGTTTTAAAATTACTTGGTGGTGAGGTGTTTTGAATTATGTGGTGGTGAGGTGTTTTAAAATTACTTGGTGGTGAGGTGTTTTGAATTACTTGGTGGTGAGGTGTTTTGAAGGTTGTGGTGGTGAGGTGTTTTTATTACGTGTTTTATGGCTGTGAGGTGTTTTAAAATTACTTGGTGGTGAGGTGTTTTAAATTACTTGGTGGTGAGGTGTTTTGAATTTTGTGGTGGTGAAGTGTTTTTATTACGTGTTTGATGGCTGTGAGGTGTTTTTAATTTCGTGGTGGTGAGGTGTTTTTATTACGTGTTTTATGGCTGTGAGGTGTTTTTATTACGTGTTTTATGGCTGTGAGGTGTTTTGAATTACTTGGTGGTGAGGTGTTTTGAATTACGTGGTGGTGAGGTGTTTTGAATTTTGTGGTGGTGAAGTGTTTTTATTACGTGTTTGATGGCTGTGAGGTGTTTTCAATTTTGTGGTGGTGAGGTGTTTTTATTACGTGTTTTATGGCTATGAGGTGTTTTCAATTTCGTGGTGGTGAGGTGTTTTTATTACGTGTTTTATGGCTGTGAGGTGTTTTGAATTACTTGGTGGTGAGGTGTTTTGAATTACGTGGTGGTGAGGTGTTTTGAATTACGTGGTGGTGAGGTGTTTTGAATTACGTGGTGGTGAGGTGTTTTGAATTACTTGGTGGTGAGGTGTTTTGAGTTACTTGGTGGTGAGGTGTTTTGAATTACTTGGTGGTGAGGTGTTTTGAATTACGTGGTGGTGAGGTGTTTTGAATTACGTGGTGGTGAGGTGTTTTGAATTACTTGGTGGTGAGGTGTTTTGAGTTACTTGGTGGTGAGGTGTTTTGAATTACTTGGTGGTGAGGTGTTTTGAATTACGTGGTGGTGAGGTGTTTTGAATTACGTGGTGGTGAGGTGTTTTGAATTACTTGGTGGTGAGGTGTTTTGAGTTACTTGGTGGTGAGGTGTTTTGAATTACTTGGTGGTGAGGTGTTTTGAATTACGTGGTGGTGGGGTGTTTTGAATTACGTGGTGGTGAGGTGGAATCACCCCAAACTTCCAGTCTGCACCTACGCCTCCCCTATGTATGTGCAGAGGGGTTCTTTCTTGAAAAATAAACATTCAACCAAAATTGCCTATAAAAATGTAATATCACAAACACAACAAATACATTTGTGCAAAGTAATTGTTTGTATTATGATTGATGTAAATCATGACAACACAGCAACTCAGGTACAGTCATTAGCCTCAGCTAAAATAAGCCCGTACCTCAGTATCGACGCTTAGTATATATATATATACTGTATATATCACTAATCTGACACGAGCTCCTGAGTTCATCATCTGTTGTCATTCCTCAATTTCTTCATTTTTTTTTTCTCCTCGTCATTGTCACATGACCTCGACAGAAAGTGCTGTCAGCCATTTTAATGAATTTGGTTTTCATTGTTGATGGCTATGTGGTTAAATCGAGCTAACTACGGTACTAAATTTTACCCGAAATGGCTTATTGCACTTTAATTGGACCTAATGGCTGAATTTTCATATTTTTGTTAACTTAACAATGGACAACCTGCATTGCCTTGAAATATTTCATTGTCTGGGGGGTGTTTATGTCATCACTTGATGCAACACCTTTCATGGGTAGACCGCAAAGCGGACACGTTTCCTGGCACGGTGTGGCATTGCCTTGTTTTGAGATGGAGGTTTCTTGCAGGAGGAGGTAAGTCTTGGCAAATGCGAATTTTGCTCACCGACGGTGCAGGTGATCCGGCACGAGCCACGCAATTTGCAGCTCACCTGCTCGAACTCGGAGCCGATGTGAATGCGCGCAGTCGCTGGACCAACATGAATGCCATGCACTACGCGGCTTACTTTGATGTACCGGAGATCATCCAGCTCATTATCAAAACTGCTGGATTAACAGGTAGGCCTGTTGCTCAAATTGATGAGGCTCATGGGAGATTATGGCATTCCCATGAAGATCCGACAATGATGATCCAAACAAATTACTACTTGATCTTGCATTAATACAATCTCCTCCAGCGCCCTAGAGAAAAAGGACATTTTGAGAAGAAAAAAAACAAGCATATTGGGGTTGATAAGGTAGCTTCCAGGTAGAATACTCTGCTCTGAGCCTTCCAGTCTGGGTTTTATCCCCGGCTTGACTATAAACTGTCACCCTGGTGCTTCCCAGGCAAGGTGTGTTCATCAAATAGTGTGCTGTCCATTGGTTGTGGGTTAACCGCATGCCCTCCTTGCTGGTTAACCGCATGCCCTCCTTGATGGTTAACCTCATGCCTTATTTCCTGGTTAACCTCATACCCTACTTGCTGGTTAACCTCATGCCCTACTTGCTTGCTGGTTAACCTCATGCTCTACTTGCTTGCTGGTTAACCTCATGCCCAACTTGGATGTTAACCTCATGCCGTACTTGCTTGCTGGTTAACCTCATGCTCTACTTGCTTGCTGGTTAACCTCATACCCTATTTGCTGGTTAACCTCATGCCCTACTTGCTGGTTAACATCATGTCCAACTTGCTGGCTAACCTCATGCCATACATGCTTGCTGGCTAACCTCATGCCATACATGCTTGCTGGCTAACCTCATGCCATACATGCTTGCTGTTTAACCTCATGCTCTACTTGCTTGCTGGCTAACCTCATGCCATACATGCTTGCTGGCTAACCTCATGCCATACATGCTTGCTGGCTAACCTCATGCCATACATGCTTGCTGGCTAACCTCATGCTCTACATGCTTGCTGGCTAACCTCATGCCATACATGCTTGCTGTTTAACCTCATGCCATACATGCTTGCTGGCTAACCTCATGCCATACATGCTTGCTGTTTAACCTCATGCCATACATGCTTGCTGTTTAACCTCATGCCATACATGCTTGCTGTTTAACCTCATGCCCTACTTGCTGGTTAACATCATGTCCAACTTGCTGGCTAACCTCATGCCATACATGCTTGCTGGCTAACCTCATGCCATACATGCTTGCTGTTTAACCTCATGCCATACATGCTTGCTGTTTAACCTCATGCCATACATGCTTGCTGGCTAACCTCATGCCATACATGCTTGCTGGCTAACCTCATGCCATACATGCTTGCTGGCTAACCTCATGCCATACATGCTTGCTGGCTAACCTCATGCTCTACATGCTTGCTGGCTAACCTCATGCCATACATGCTTGCTGTTTAACCTCATGCTCTACTTGCTTGCTGATTAAGCTCATGCTCTACTTTCTGGTTAACTTCATGCCCTACTTGCTGGTTAACTTCATGCCCTACTTGCTGGTTAACTTCATGCCCTACTTGCTGGTTAACTTCATGCCCTACTTGCTGGTTAACTTCATGCCCTACTTACTGCCATTTACTGCTGATGGACATTAAAGGTCCCATGCTATATTTCACAAAGAGTAGGCCATTGTGTGCTGGCAGTCTATAGCTTCAGAGAAAATTACAGGTTCCTGTTTGACATGCTTGGAAGGCAATGACAAACCACCCAGTCTAATCCTCGTCAGGAGACTGCTTTAGAGGCATGGAAACTACCATCTGGCGGACCACCAAAGAGCAAGAGGAAAATAACAATGGAGTTCCCACTGGTCCAGGTACACTGAAGTTGTCAGGCTGGCAGGATGGCCCAGAGGTACGCACACTCCCATCTAAGCTGTCGAGCTTGGGTTTGAATCCCGACCCAGCTATAAACTGTCATCCTGGTGTTTCGCTGGCAACAAGGTATTCTCGGATGGACGTTAAGCCGGGTGTCCCATGTGCCGGAATTTGTTAGTGGACGTTAAAGACCCCACTGTGTCCTTCGCGAAGAGTAGGCGAGCTATCTCCGGCACCATGAACAAATTACAAATTTCTACTCTAACCTAGAGGGGACACAACATCAAAGGCACTGCTGCTCCCCCAGCAATGATGCCACCACACTCATGTGGCTGGATATGAAAGAAGATTGAAGTTGAGTAAACTGATAGAGCAAGTTAATTGTGTGGTTATAACAGGTTATAACAGCTCAACCAAATGGTCTCCTCCAGTGTTTCTTTGTCCTTCGCCGAGTTCCTTTGTTTGGTTTGAGTTGCTTTGTTTGGTTTGAGTTGCTTTGTTTGGTTTGAGTTGCTTTGTTTGGTTTGAGTTGCTTTGTTTGGTTTGAGTTCCTTTGTTCGGTTTGAGTTCCTTTGTTCGGTTTGAGTTCCTTTGTTTGGTTTGAGTTGCTTTGTTTGGTTTGAGCTGCTTTGTTTGGTTTGAGTTGCTTTGTTCGGTTTGAGTTCCTTTGTTCGGTTTGAGTTCCTTTGTTCGGTTTGAGTTCCTTTGTTCGGTTTGAGTTCCTTTGTTCGGTTTGAGTTCCTTTGTTCAGTTTGAGTTCCTTTGTTCGGTTTGAGTTCCTTTGTTCGGTTTGAGTTCCTTTGCTTGGTTTGAGTTCCTTTGTTCGGTTTGAGTTCCTTTGTTCGGTTTGAGTTCCTTTGCTTGGTTTGAGTTCCTTTGTTTGGTTTGAGTTGCTTTGTTTGGTTTGAGTTGCTTTGTTTGGTTTGAGTTCCTTTGTTTGGTTTGAGTTCCTTTGTTTGGTTTGAGTTCCTTTGTTTGGTTTGAGTTCCTTTGTTTGGTTTGAGTTCCTTTGTTTGGTTTGAGTTGCTTTGTTTGGTTCGAGTTGCTTTGTTTGGTTCGAGTTCCTTTGTTTGGTTCGAGTTCCTTTGTTTGGTTCGAGTTCCTTTGTTTTGTTTGAGTTCCTTTGTTTGGTTTGATTTGCTTTGTTTGGTTTGAGTTGCTTTGTTTGGTTTGAGTTCCTTTGTTCGGTTTGAGTTCCTTTGTTCGGTTTGAGTTCCTTTGTTCGGTTTGAGTTGCTTCGTTTGGGTTGAGTTGCTTTGTTTGGTTTGAGTTGCTTTGTTTGGTTTGAGTTGCTTTGTTTGGTTTGAGTTCCTTTGTTTGGTTTGAGTTCCTTTGTTTGGTTTGAGTTCCTTTGTTTGGTTTGAGTTCCTTTGTTTGGTTTGAGTTCCTTTGTTTGGTTTGAGTTGCTTTGTTTGGTTCGAGTTGCTTTGTTTGGTTCGAGTTCCTTTGTTTGGTTCGAGTTCCTTTGTTTGGTTCGAGTTCCTTTGTTTGGTTCGAGTTCCTTTGTTTGGTTCGAGTTCCTTTGTTTGGTTCGAGTTCCTTTGTTTGGTTCGAGTTGCTTTGTTTGGTTTGAGTTGCTTTGTTTGGTTTGAGTTACTTTGTTTGGTTTGAGTTGCTTTGTTCGGTTTGAGTTCCTTTGTTTGGTTTGAGTTGCTTTGTTCGGTTTGAGTTCCTTTGTTTGGTTTGAGTTCCTTTGTTCGGTTTGAGTTCCTTTGTTTGGTTTGAGTTGCTTTGTTTGGGTTGAGTTGCTTTGTTTGGTTTGAGTTGCTTTGTTTGGTTTGAGTTGCTTTGTTTGGTTTGAGTTGCTTTGTTTGGTTTGAGTTGCTTTGTTTGGTTTGAGTTGCTTTGTTTGGTTTGAGTTCCTTTGTTTGGTTTGAGTTGCTTTGTTCGGTTTGAGTTCCTTTGTTCGGTTTGAGTTCCTTTGTTCGGTTTGAGTTCCTTTGTTCGGTTTGAGTTCCTTTGTTTGGTTTGAGTTCCTTTGTTTGGTTTGAGTTCCTTTGTTTGGTTTGAGTTCCTTTGTTTGGTTTGAGTTCCTTTGTTCGGTTTGAGTTCCTTTGTTCGGTTTGAGTTCCTTTGTTCGGTTTGAGTTCCTTTGTTCGGTTTGAGTTCCTTTGTTTGGTTTGAGTTCCTTTGTTTGGTTTGAGTTCCTTTGTTCGGTTTGAGTTCCTTTGTTCGGTTTGAGTTCCTTTGTTCGGTTTGAGTTCCTTTGTTTGGTTTGAGTTCCTTTGTTTGGTTTGAGTTCCTTTGTTCGGTTTGAGTTCCTTTGTTTGGTTTGAGTTCCTTTGTTTGGTTTGAGTTCCTTTGTTTGGTTTGAGTTCCTTTGTTTGGTTTGAGTTCCTTTGTTTGGTTTGAGTTCCTTTGTTTGGTTTGAGTTGCTTTGTTTGGTTTGAGTTCCTTTGTTTGGTTTGAGTTCCTTTGTTCGGTTTGAGTTCCTTTGTTCGGTTTGAGTTCCTTTGTTCGGTTTGAGTTCCTTTGTTCGGTTTGAGTTCCTTTGTTCGGTTTGAGTTCCTTTGTTCGGTTTGAGTTCCTTTGTTCGGTTTGAGTTCCTTTGTTCGGTTTGAGTTCCTTTGTTCGGTTTGAGTTCCTTTGTTTGGTTTGAGTTCCTTTGTTTGGTTTGAGTTCCTTTGTTTGGTTTGAGTTGCTTTGTTCGGTTTGAGTTCCTTTGTTCGGTTTGAGTTGCTTTGTTTGGTTTGAGTTGCTTTGTTTGGTTTGAGTTGCTTTGTTTGGTTTGAGTTCCTTTGTTCGGTTTGAGTTCCTTTGTTCGGTTTGAGTTCCTTTGTTCGGTTTGAGTTCCTTTGTTCGGTTTGAGTTCCTTTGTTCGGTTTGAGTTCCTTTGTTCGGTTTGAGTTCCTTTGTTCGGTTTGAGTTCCTTTGTTCGGTTTGAGTTCCTTTGTTCGGTTTGAGTTCCTTTGTTCGGTTTGAGTTCCTTTGTTCGGTTTGAGTTCCTTTGTTCGGTTTGAGTTCCTTTGTTCGGTTTGAGTTCCTTTGTTCGGTTTGAGTTCCTTTGTTCGGTTTGAGTTCCTTTGTTCGGTTTGAGTTCCTTTGTTCGGTTTGAGTTCCTTTGTTCGGTTTGAGTTCCTTTGTTCGGTTTGAGTTCCTTTGTTCGGTTTGAGTTCCTTTGTTCGGTTTGAGTTCCTTTGTTCGGTTTGAGTTCCTTTGTTCGGTTTGAGTTCCTTTGTTCGGTTTGAGTTCCTTTGTTCGGTTTGAGTTCCTTTGTTCGGTTTGAGTTCCTTTGTTCGGTTTGAGTTCCTTTGTTCGGTTTGAGTTCCTTTGTTTGGTTTGAGTTGCTTTGCGTGTGAATCGGTTGACATTGGTTTGCGATGTGGATTCGTTCTTTGTTCCTGCAGTTCTGGATTCGACCTGCAGTGACTTTGATTTTGGCACAGCACTGCACATCGCTTCAGCAAACCTCTGCCTGCCAGCTGTGGAATGCCTCCTGAAAAATGGAGCCAACCCTTTGTTCAAGGTGTGTGATGAGATTACCCTCAAATTGTCAACAACATTGAAGTTTTGAAATACCGGACTACATTCTGAAGTGTGTTTGGAATCTGTGCATTGAGAGTTTGATTAACGTGTGTGTGTGTGTGTGTGTGTGTGTGTGTGTGTGTGTGTGTGTGTGTGTGTGTGTGTGTGTGTGTGTGTGTGTGTGTGTGTGTGTGTATGTGTGTGCCAGCTCCACTATGAACCTTCGATCTTGTATTAAAAAAAAAAAAGAAAATCCACTCAGGCTCCCACTAAGGTGGTGCCATGCTCAACGCAAAAAACTACTTTCATTGTTGGTTCTGGATTTGCTCAATTGGCCGAATTCTGCATAGTTATTTTAATCTGTTGATTGCAAGTTTAAATCCTGACCCCGACTAAGTTGGCAATGGTAAGTCACCTGGTGTATTTAATTCTCCAGAAAGCTGCTTTGATGCCATTGGCCCATGCCCCAGGAATGATGATCCAACCTGTACGCCATCTCTGTATCCACTTGACTGTTTGTGTTTCCTTCCTCTGACTTGAGACTTTGCCGCCCACATTTTTATGCCTCCATCGACAAGGTCGCCGGAGCCATTATGTTTGCGGTTTGTCCATCCGTCCATCTGTGATAGGGTTTGGTTACCGCGATAACTTCAGAACGGCTGAAGGACCCTGTGCTTTTTTTGGTCTTTATCAATGATCTCTCTGACTCTCTGGAAAATCCTCTCTATCTCTTTGCTGATGACTCCACTCTCTGCCGCTCCATTCCTCTTCCCTCAGATCGGCAGTCTGCAGCCTCCTCACTCTCTGCACACCTGGACAAAATCACAGACTGGGCAAACAAGTGGAACATGTCCTTCAATCCTGACAAATCTCACACTCTTACGATGTCTCTCCGAAAAGACCGACTGGACAACCCTCCCATCTACTTTCTGAATAATCCTCTCCAAGAACTTCTGTCACTCAAGCTTTTGGGTCTCACTATCTGCCATGATCTTTCCTGGGAAAACCACATTTCAAATCTGGCCTCCAAAGCCAGTCGCCGACTGGGCATCCTCCGTCGTGCGAAGTCCTTCCTTGGCACACCTGAGCTCCTCACCACATACAAGGCTTTCATCCGCAGCTCAATGGAATACTGTTCTCCCCTCTGGGCTGGTGCTCCTGCCTCACACCTAGCTCGTCTTCACGCTGTTGAAACCAAAGCGTTCAGAATCATTGGAATCTCCCGCGATGAAGCTGATTCTGAGGGTCTTTCACTCACTCACCACACGCAGGTAGGTTGGTGGTCTTTCCATCTTCTACCGACTCCTCTCCGGCCTTGCTCCCCCTGCTTTGTCCCTCAAATATTCCTACAGGTCGCACAAGATATACCAGCAACCCTCTTCTGGTTAAACTGCCAAAATCCAGACTCTCTGCTCACCTTCACTCCTTCATTCCTCTTTTCTCCCACCTCTGGAACAAACTCCCTCACTCTCTTAAATCCTTCTCCTCCCCCCAGGACTTTAAAACAGCTGTTCACCACCAACTCTTATCTTCCCCAATCCAAAACGTCGATCTTTTCTGCACCCGTTAAAACACCCCAAAATCGACTCTTTGAATCCCCAACTTCTTTCCTGAAATTCCTAGTCGTGTTCATTTGCGTTATACTGTGTACGCCTCCCTCCTCCAGCCCTCCCCCTTCCACAGATCTCTCAATGTCCCTGTTCTCTACTGTTGTTGTGCCTGTGTGCTTCCCTCTCCCTCCCCTCTCGTCTCCCGCTCCCTTCATTGTATGTTTTATGTGTCTGTGCATGTTTTCATGGTCAATGTGTTCGCTCTTACACGAGCCTCGATTCTGTATACAAAAACAAATAAAAAAAAATAAATAAAAAGGGATCTAAGTCAAACTTGGTGCAGGTATGTGTAATGAGACAAAGATGAACTGATTAGATGTGGGGTCACGAGGTCATAGGTCAGAGGTCATGTTCGGTAAAAATCCTGTTTCTGCAATAACTTGTGAACCAATGATGGGATTTGACCAAAGTTGGTACAAGATGGATGGACTGATTTTGTTCATACTTGGCACAATACAAGTATGCACATGCAAAGCATTTTCTTTCGCGATGCGATCAAAGATGGCCGACTGGCAGCCAATTTGTTACTTAAATGTGTCTCCAAACATTTCTTCAACACGCATGGTCCTATTTTGTTGAAACTCGACGCAAGCACAGTACATGATAGCGTACACATGCACCTCACTTTATTTTGCGATCTGATCAAAGATGGCCGACTGGCAGCCAATTTGTTACTTAAATGT
This sequence comes from Myxine glutinosa, assembly GCF_964187855.1. Lineage (NCBI taxonomy): Eukaryota > Metazoa > Chordata > Myxini > Myxiniformes > Myxinidae > Myxine > Myxine glutinosa. Next base: position 15,293,460 of record NC_136269.1, on the reverse strand, counting down.
GTCTCCAAACATTTCTTCAACACGCATGGTCCTATTTTGTTGAAACTCGACACAAGCACAGTACATGATAGCGTACACATGCACCTCACTTTATTTTGCGATCTGATCAAAGATGGCCGACTGGTAGACTGGCGGCCATATTAGTTGTAAAAAAAACCCGATATTGACCACATCCTCGACCTTTTCTCCGACATGCATTTACCGATCTTGTTCAAACTCGGCACAAAGACGATACATGAGAATATACAAATGCAGAATATTTTGTTTTGTAATCCAACCAAAGATGGCAGACTGACGGTCTTTAACTCCGTACAGCAAAATTACTAAAACCACAGCGGCGATGGACACATTTAGGGAAAAAGAGAAAATTCTCTGTCTACAGAACAACAGCTATGACATTTTATGTCTTTTTCTTCTTGTTAATTGTAGCTTTCAATTATCAATTTTTAAATAAATAAAGCTCCCACAGAAGAGACTAAAAGTATCCTGTTTTTCTAACTTAATGTGATGACCCTTTATGTTTGGCCCACTTGTCATATCATTCCCAATTGTTGTTGGCAGAATGTCCGAGGGCTCCTACCACGGGACCTGGTGCCAAATCCAGCCGACTTGCCCCTGGAAATGTCTGACATGGCTATGGTCGCTCGTAAGATGCGAGCCTTACTCGCTGCTGCGATGCCTAAAACGGTACCTTTGGCAGACCAGTCGGACATACCTGAAGCTGAGGCATCTCGTGGAGAAGAGGAGGTCAACACGGAATTAACTCCAGGACAGCGTATCACGATTAGTGGGCGAAAGGTAATGCTTTGAACATTTGGACACTTATCAGAGGTGTGTGTGTGTGTGTGTGTGTGTGTGTGTGTGTGTGTGTGTGTGTGTGTGTGTGTGTGTGTGTGTGTGTGTGTGTGTGTGTGTGTGTGTGTGTGTGTGTGTGTGTGTGTGTGTGTGTGTGTGTGTGTGTGTGTGTGTGTGTGTGTGTGTGTGTGTGTGTGTGTGTGTGTTTTGACGTATTCATGCCACCATACCTTTACATTAATCAAATGTTCAACTTAATGAGAGATTAACAAACCTGACTGTTTAATTACCATGTGGCCCCTCTAGTGTCAAGGACACCACAAGCAAGAAAATGCAAATCGCTTTACAATGAGACAACAAATGTAACGTATAACCAAATGTACAGTGAAGGCCACCGGAAACCCGACTAAGTAACTTTGTAAGAAACGATATATTATTATGGAACAACGTTATATCATTATGGAACAACGTTATATCATTATGGAACAACGTTATATCATTATGGAACAACGTTATATCATTATGGAACAACGTTATATCATTATGGAACAACGTTATATCATTATGGAACAACGTTATATGATTATGGAACAATGTTATATCATTATGGAACAACGTTATATCATTATGGTTGGCGTCAGGAAGGGCATCCGGCCATAAAAACATTGCCTCAAAAAGAGAACCATGACAATTACAACTGAGTTGCTTGAAGGATGAAGTGGGACAAATCGTTATGGACCCAGATGTAATTAAAGGAAGGTGGAAGAGATATATGGAAATGCTGTTGAATGCAGAGAATGACTGGGATGGGAACATAGAGAGTAACCCAGTTTTAGGACCGGCAGAGAAGATAACTGAGAAGGAAGTTGAGGAAGCGATAAAAGCAATACAAAAACAACAACATGCATTTTAAAGGCCATTTTCCCTGCTAGAGCGGGGGTTAGCCTTGCGGTCCCCATGACAATCTTCTCCATTTTGCCCTATTTTCTGCATCTCTCCTTGTTAACCCCCTTGCCCGCATTTCTTCTTCCACCATCTTTAGCCAAGTCTTTCTCGGTCTTCCCCGTCCTCTGCTTCCTTCTACATTCATTTCCATCACTCTTCTCAACCAGTCACTTTCATCCTTCCTCAACACATGACCAAACCATCTCAACCTGTTCCTCTTCACAGCATCAATCACAGGCTCTATTCCCATCATCTTTCGCAATTCATCATTTGTCTTCCTCTCTCTCAGCGATACTCCGCACATCCGTCGAACCATTCGCATTTCCACCCTTTCCAACCTTCGTTGCTGCTCTACGTTCATTACCCATGTCTCGCTCCCATAAATCATAACACTTCTCACACATGCAGCATACACCTTTCCCTTCAGCTTCAACGACACTCCCCTCATCATCAGCACGTCACTCAGTTCCCGAAACTTCTTCCATGCACATCTCACTCGAGCAACCGTTGCCGAGTCTGATCCACCTTCTCCATTCAGCATGTCTCCGAGGTAGCAAAATGTTTTCACACCTTCCAGCTTGACGCCGTCTCCAAGATCCAACTCAACATCTCCTCCATCTGCAGCTCCCTCTGTGCACACCTTACACTTGAATGTAGCTGCCACACTGGTTAATGACCCTCTCAGACCACTACATTTTTGATGAACCCACTCAGCGCACATTGTACATTGAATGGAGTTCACTCCGACACCCTTCCTACACACAGCACAGGGCCACTTCCCAGTTCTTTCCACCTCACCACATGCTTTACCACTTGCCATCACCTTCGTCTTTCCGATATTCACCTTCAGACCTTTTGTCTCCATACATTCCTTCCACGTGTTCATCTTTTCCTTCAGTCCATCCATACTTTCCGCAATCAACACCAGATCATCTGCATACAACAACTCCCACGGTAAACCCTCCTTTACGTTCTGAGCCAGCACCTCCATCACAGCTACAAATAGTAGTGGACTTAGTACTGACCCCTGATGCACTCCCACCTTCACCTCAAACTCACCACCACTGTTCCCGTCCTTCGTCCTTACAGCTGTGCGCGCTCTTTTGTACATTGCCATCACTACTCTGATCAACCATTCCTCCACTCCTAACTTCCTCAATGCCCATGTCAATACTTTGCGTGGTACCTGATCGAATGCTTTCTCCAGATCAACAAACCCAAGAAACAACTTCTTCCTCTTCTCCATGTACTTCTCCTGCAACTGCCTCACAATGAAAAGCGCGTCTGTCGTTCCTCTTCCTGGCATGAATCCAAACTGCATTTCGTCAATCTTCACTTTCTTCCTTATCCTCCTCTCCAATACCCTTTCCAAGACCTTCATTCCATGCTCCAATAACTTTATCACTCGGTACGAGCCACACTCCAGAGGGTCACCTTTCCCCTTGTGTAGAGGGACGAGGGTACTCAGTTCCCAAGCCACTTGAATGCAGCCTTCTTTCACCACCAGAATACAGATCTCTGTCATTCTCTTCACACCCCAACTTCCTGCTGCCTTCAACATATCTCCCACAACTCCCGTTGGCCCTCCCGCTTTTCTACCCTTCATTGCTTTTATCGCTTCCTCAACTTCCTTCTCAGTTATCTTCTCTGCCGGTCCTAAAACTGGGTTACTCTCGATGTTGCCATCCCATTCATTGTCTGTATTCAACAGCATTTCCATATATCTTTTCCATCTTCCTTTAATTCCATCTGGGTCGACAACGACCTGTCCCACCCCATCCCCCAAGCAACTCACCCCCACCACACCACACCCCTCCCTCGCCATCTGCCCCGCAATCCTGAACACCGCTCCCTGACCCTCCCCCGAATCCAAGCGCCCTCCGAACACCCTCCCACACGCCTCCTGCGCCCCCGCCACCTCCCCCTTTGCAGCCTTCCTGGCTGCCCTACAACCCCCATGCTCTGCCGCCTCCGCTCCCGCACCCCCCGCCCTCCGCCACTCCCCGAACCTCCCCCTCCCCACGCCAATCCTCTTTCCAACCTCATCATCCCACCACCATGTTTCCGAGTGCCTCGGTGGTCCTTTTGTCCATCCACATACCTCACCAACGGCTCCCAACAGACTAGCTTTCATTGACATCCAACCACTTTCAAGCTCAACCACATCATCCTCGACCCTACTCAGCCTCCCTTCCAATGCCTCCCCCACTGCCACCCCCTTCAACCTCCACACCCCCATTCTCGGTTGGTACTTCACCCGCCGAGCTCTCCTCGCACCTTTCACCCTTACGTCGCAGACGCAGGACCAACTTCTATCTACTCATCCCAACTCTCTCTTCCTCATATGTGGTGATTTCAACTGTCATCATGCCAGTTGGCTGGGTGTGGGTACCTCTCTCACCAGCCATGGCTCCTCAGCAAAGGACTTCTGCGACTCACTGGGACTGACACAATCTGTCAATTTCCCGACCCGGATCTCAGTCAACGGAACATCTTCTCTTCTGGACTTGGTTATGACTAACTTCCCTGAAAATGTCTGCTGCTCTTCTTCTGCTCCAATCGGATCATCTGATCATGTCCTTGTTAAAGTGGACATCTCTCTGACCATCCTCAGGGACTTGCCTTCGTCTCCTGGAAACTTGCCTTCGTCTCCTGGAAAGCAAATCCAACGGAAGGAAATCTCATTTCCTTTCACAAAGCCCGAAACAAGTGTGTGTCCACCCTCAGGAGAGCCAGGAAACAATATCTCACCATTCTCAAGACCGAACTCTCTTATCTGTCTCCCTCTTCCAAATCCTGGTGGCGTCTGGTCAAATCTGTTTCTGGTGTTTGTTCCCCCTCCGTCCCCTCCCTCACCTCAAACGGCTTAACGGCTGACTCCGCACGTGAAAAAGCTGAATGCCTCAACTCTGTGTTTGCCTCTAAATCTTGTGTCCCAAACCCATCCCTCTCTGTACCCACCGTACCCAGTCGTACCCAGCTGCTCCTGGACTCTGTGTCCTTTCCTCCTGACAAGGTGGAAAAGTTTCTGTCAACCCTCGACTCTGATTCTGCAACTGGTCCTGACGGCATCAGCCCACGGGTCCTAAAATCATGTTCTTCTGCTCTTTCACTCCCTCTTTCTGTTCTCTTCACCCTCTCTTTTGCTCAAGGTCATCTGCCATCTGCTTGGAAATCAGCCAACATCACCGCTTTGCACAAAAAAGGTGCAAAAACAGATCCCAGCAACTACAGACCAATCAGCCTTCTCCCAATTATCAGCAAAGTCATGGAATCCATCATTGCTTCAGATATTAAATCTTTCCTCTTCTCCAATGGCTTGATCTCTGATCATCAATTTGGTTTCAGACCTGGTCACTCTACTCTGGACATGCTGCTTTTGCTTTCTCAACAATGGATGGAGGTCCTCAACGCCAAACAGGAAATTAGAGCTGTCTCCCTTGACATTTCACGTGCCTTCGATACGGTCTGGCACCCTGCTCTGCTCACCAAACTCTCCTCCTTTGGTATCCATGGAAATCTCCACGCATGGCTGGTGGACTTCCTCTCTGGTCGTAGTCAACGTGTGGCCCTGAATGTGTTTCTCTCATCTCCTCTTCCTGTTCAGGCTGGAGTTCCCCAAGGTAGTGTTCTGGGCCCTGTGCTTTTTCTGGTCTTCATCAATGATCTCTCTGACTCTCTTGAAAATCCTCTCTATCTCTTTGCTGACGACTCTACTCTATGTCGCTCCATTCCTCATCCCTCAGATCGGCAGTCTGCAGCCTCCTCACCCTCTGCAGACCTGGACAAAATCACAGACTGGTCAAACAAGTGGAACATGTCTTTCAATCCTGACAAATCTCACACTCTTACAATGTCTCTCCGAAAGGACCGACTGGACAACCCTCCCATCTACCTTCTCAACAATCCTCTCCAAGAAGTTCTGTCGCTCAAGCTTTTGGGTCTCACTATCTGCCATGATCTTTCTTGGGAAAACCACATTTCCAAGCTGGCCTCCAAAGCCAGTCGCCGACTGGGCATCCTCCGTCGTGCGAAGTCCTTCCTTGGCACACCTGAGCTCCTCACCACATACAAGGCTTTCATCCGCAGCTCAATGGAATACTGTTCCCCCCTCTGGGCTGGTGCTCCTGCCTCACACCTTGCTCGGCTTCACGCTGTTGAGGCCAAAGCTTTCAGAATCATTGGGATCTCCTGCGATGTAGTCAACACCGAGGGCCTTTCACTCACTCACCGCAGGCAGGTTGGTGGTCTTTCTGTCTTCTACCGACTCCTCTCCGGCCTTGCTCCCCCAGCTCTCTCTGTGCTCTGTCCCCCCAATATTCCTTCAGGTCGCACAAGATCTGCCTGCAACCCTCTTATGGTTAAACTGCCAAAGTCTAGGCTCTCTGCTCACCTTCACTCTTTCATTCCCCTTTTCTCCCGCCTCTGGAACAAACTCCCCCACTCCCTTCAATCCCACTCCTCCCTCCAGGTCTTTAAAACAGCTGTTCACCACCATCTCTTATCTTCCCCCATCGAAAACCTTGATCTTTTCTACCCCCGGTAATTCACCCCAGAGTCCTTGCAGTGTTCATATGTTTTAATCCTCTCCCACCTCCCCCCAAGTCCTCCCGATGTCCCTGCTCTCAAATGTTGTGTTTGTGTCCTTCCCCCTCTTCCCCCTCTCTTTTGTGTCCTTCCCCCTCTCTCCCCATCTTGTCTGCCGCTCCCCTTGTTTTTTGTGTTTTGTGTGTCGGTTTTGTGTGTCGGTTTGTCTTTTTGTGTGATTAATGTTAGCTCTTTCACGAGCCTCGATCTTGTATACAAAAAAAAAAAAAAAAAAAAAAAAGGTCACTGAATTCAACCACTAACTATTTTTTAGGCCAAAAGGGTGCTCGACCGAGTGCCATTCTACTTTGTTCTGTTTTGCCAACTGTCGCTCTATGGGTGATTTTTCATTTGTCTGTCTGTCTTTGTGAAGAAAATATCTCAAAAAATTGTGGACGGATTCGGACAAAATTTGGCAGAGATGTCACGTATGTGACAAGGACGACATGATTAGATTTTGGTGAAGATCCGGATTCGACTACTAGAATTTTAAAAGTGATTCTTTACCATTGGCAGATAGGGCCAAAAACGATACATAGCAGGATATCTCAATGTTAGAAGGTTTTTGCCATCAGCTGTTCCCCATTATGAGGTTTGAGAACAAAATTCATGATTTTGGCAGGTTTGACCCCATGCGACCTTCATGAGCTAATAATGACCTTCGAAGTCAAGCGTAACACTGGTATCCAATCACCACCCATCAGGAACAAGTTGCCCATGGATAACAACTATTAACACAAAATGCCGCACTTGCCTGGCTCGTCTACTGTTACATGACATGGACGTTATGAGACATAAATGCACTATTTCTGGGATTTAAAGGATATTTGTACTTAATGAACAAATACACATCATATGTGGGACTTGACCCTGTACCCCCATCATCATTACCCACTGATTTGGATGGTAATGCTACTGAGCCCTGTTGACCCCTCCCCTCCCCAAACCCCTGGCACTTCACCTATCCTCACCTATGTATACCCCAGTAATCCTCATTATTTACACCTCCTTCCTCTCCAACTCCTCAACCATGACCTTTCTACCCAAATCCTCCAACATTCCCTTCCTTTGTCCCTCACCCCTAAAAAGGATTAACAAGTTCACATTTTAAGGAAGAGATATTTTGTCTAAAGAGATTGAATTTGATACTTATTGAGCTCTTTCACAAAATCCTAATGCTGCAGGCCCTCCACTATACCTACTCATCGATTCATGAAAATGTAATCATACATGATTGGAGTCGATCATTTCACAGTTATTGATGATATGGTACTAGGTTTGTGGGTGAGGAGACTATATTTGTTGTTGTTGTGGGGAAGAGGATGTGGGGGGAGTATTAGTGAGGAGTGAGTTGGACTGATTTATCAGGACAAATGTCACGGTGCCCTTGTCTTCGTTCATCCTGCAGAGTGGAGTGTTGAGGTTTATGGGCCCAACACAGTTTTCAAGTGGCCAGTGGGCTGGTATCGAGTTGGATCAGCCCATAGGAAAGCATGACGGCAGTGTTCGTAGTGTTCGCTACTTCACGTGCCCACCAAATCATGGTGAGTACCTGCTCAGAACAGCGAAAGGCTTTTCTACCTATTACAATTTTCCCACCAGCAGGACCAGTTCCATAGCGAGCTGAATGTGTCATACACATGAACAGCTCCTTCAAATTATATAATTTACTAGCAGAAGTACCCGGCATTGCCGGGTGGGGGAGGGGGTGAAGGGGAGGTGAGGAGGGGAGGGGAGGGGGGAGGGGATGGGGGGAAGGGGAGGATGGGAGGGGGGGTAGGGGGAGGGATGGAGGGAACGGGTGGGGGGGGGGGCAGGAAAGGGGAGGGGAGGGGGGAGGCAGGAGAGGAAGGGGGTTCATCTATATGCTGGTGGGTGAATGTGGCGTTCATCACGTTTCTGAGTTGTGTGATGCCGATCAGGAAGAAGAAGAAGCCGTACCACCAACTTCATACACTTCCAGAATTGTTTGATTTATTTGTATTCAAATGTCTGGTGATTGTTTTGTATTTATTTATTTATGTGAATATGTACTTGTATATAACTGTCATTAATTTAGAAAGGCTTCGGCACTATCGAGCGATATATATATATATTTTTCTTTCTCCAAAAAACGATCTTTTTATTTATTTATTTATTTTGCCTAAAACACTCCCAGGCACTCACTGATGAACCTCCGAAAGTTTGACGAAGATCTGTTCAGCCAACTCTGAGACAAATGGCGACACAGACAGACAGACAGACAGACATCTCTCTTATATAGTAGATAGCTCCCTTCCATCTTCCCCCATTTTTTCCCACAAGTGGAATCGTCTGCCTGTGTCGGTCTGATCGTGCTCTTGAGAGAGACTCTTGAACACGTCAGTTTTGGTTCGGCATTAGCCACCTCGCCATTGTGGTGGTGATTACAACCCTCTGCATGAAGCTAAGATTGTAAGTTGTAGTTTGTCTGGAGCAGCAGCCTACATTGGCGTGCCATTTTCAAAAAGCACGTGGCATCTTTAATGTCCATAAGTAAATGCAAGCTTGTGGGACAATCGGATTGAAATCCTCAACTATTGCTTCACTCTATTATCCAGAGCCCTAAATGCATTTTTGATATCTTGATACTTTATTTCATTTCGCCGTTTGTAATAATATACGTATAAAGGACGTGCCACGTGTATTGTTTTATCTTCGCAGATTAGTATCAACAGCTCGACCAAGACCCACTCCCACCCACTTGGGAAAACTTGGGAAAACTTGGGAAAACTTGGGAAAACTTGGGAAATTGCTTATAAGTTAAGGTTATAACTTCAAGTAGAATAGCTTTTGGAAGTACTTACAAGTACCTAATATATCTGTGTGTGTGTTTGTGTATGTGCGTTTATATGTATATGTGGATGTGTGTACGTACAGTGCCTATAGAAAGTCTACACCCCCTTTCAAAATTTTCACCTTTTGTTGCCTTATGGCCTGGAATTAAAATGCATTCAATTTTACTTTTTCCACCTTTGTTGACACATCGTAACCAACAACTTCCAAATTAAAAACAAATTCTACAAATTTCAGAAAATTAATTAAAAATACAAAACTACAATATCTTCGTTGGATAAGTGGCTACAATTCTCTGGTTAGAATTCTCTTTTTATTCTTTGTTTACAAAAGAGCTACAATTCTCTGGTTTTCTTCCTTTTCTCCATCCTCATTGCGGTCCGCGCAGTGACACAAAACGGCAGAATGACTCCATTTCTCTATTCAAACTGGTTGAATGAGTGATTTACATATTGCAGGCACCTGAACTCACCACAGTTCAATTCAAAGTAAAGGAGAATCACCTGCTTGAAATCCAATTATTTTTAACAACTTTTACAAGGTGCCAATAATATTGTCCGGGCCATTTTAGGATTTCTGTGTGGAATAAGCTAAGATTTAGTAATTTTTTACCTCCACCAAAGGTGGATGGAGGTTATGTTTTCACCCTTGTTTGTGAGTTTGTTTGTCCGTTTGTGAACAAGATATCTCAAAAAGTTGTGGACGGATTCGGACGAAATTTGGCAGAGAGGTAGTATGTGTGACAACGACGAAATGATTAGATTTTGGTGAAGATCCGGTTCCGGCTACTAGAATTTTTAAGTGATTCTTCACCATTGAGAGATTGGGCCAAAAACGATACATAGCAGGATATTGGACGAAACTTGGATATACAAATTTGGACGAAACTTAGTGGACCGGTTGGGTGTCTCACAAGGACAAATAGATTAGATTTTGGTGAAGATCAGAAATATGGATTCGGATATGAGAATTATTTAATTTTTTGAAGTGACCA